>NC_090941.1:217199254-217504855 GCF_040938575.1 Ambystoma mexicanum
AGAGCTCCAAATGTCCCAAAAATAATCGGCAGCTTGAAAAAGACCTTAATCCGCATTCTAGAACCCTGAAATCCCAAAAATATTTTCACCCCAAAACAGCCAACTTAGACTCCGGTAGGACCAGAATGTTTGGCAGCCCAAAAAAGCCCTAAAAATGCATCTCAGGCCTCCAAAAATCTACAAAACTTTGGAGGCTAGAAAAAGGCGTTTCCAGGCAATCTAGACCCCCTTAAATCCAGAAAATGTAGCCGGCCCGAAAGATGTGTCACAGAGCTCCAAATGTCCCAAAAATATTGGCAGCCTGAAAAAGACCTTAATCCGCATCCTAGAACCCTGAAATTCCCAAAAATATTCTCGCCCCAAAAAAGCCATTTTAGAGCCCTGTAGGAACAGAATGTTTGGCAGCCCAAAAAAGCCCTAAAAATGCATTTAAGGCCTCCAAAAAGCTACAAAAAATCCAGAAAATGTGGCCAGCCCGAAAGATGTGTCACAGAGCTCCAAATGTCCCAAAAACATCGGCAGCCTGAAAAAGACCTTAATCCACATCCTAGAACCCTGAAATTCCCAAAAATATATAAGCCCCAAAAACACCATCTTAGACTCCGGTAGGACCAGAATGTTTGGCAGCCCAAAAAAGCCCTAAAAATGCATCTCAGGCCTCCAAAAATCTACAAAACTTTGGTGCCCTAAAAAAAAGGCATTTCCAGGCATCCTAGACCCACTAAAGTCCAGAAAATGTTGGCGGCCCGAAATATGTGTCACAGAGCTCCAAATGTCCCAAAAACACTGGCAGCCTGATATAGACCTTAATCCGCATTCTAGAACCCTGAAATTCCCAAAGATATTTTCGCCCCAAAAAAGCCATTTTAGAGCCCTGTAGGACCAGAATGTTTGGCAGCCCAAAAAAGCCCTAAAAATGCATCTCAGGCCTCCAAAGATCTACAAAACGTTGGAGGCCAGAAACAGGCGTTTCCAGGCATCCTAGACCCCCTAAAATCCAGAAAATGTGGGTGGCCCGAAAGATGTGTCACAGAGCTCCAAATGTCCCCGAAACATCGGCAGCCCGAAAAAGACCTTAATCCGCATCCTAGAACCCTGAAATTCTCAAAAATATTTTCAGCCCAAAAAAGCCATCTTAGACCCCGGTAGGACCAGAATGTTTGGCAGCCCAAAAAAGCCCTAAAAATGCCACTCAGGCCTTCAAAAATCTTCAAAACTTTGGACACACGAAAATGGCATTTCCGGACATCCTAGACCCCCTAAAGTCCAGAAAATTTTGGCAGCCCGAAACAAGTATCACAGAGCTCCAAATGCCCCAAAAACATTGGCAGCCTGAAAAAGACCTTAATCCGCATCCTAGAACCCTGAAATTCCCAAAAATATTTTCGCCCCAAAAAAGACATTTTAGATCCCTGTAGGAACAGCATGTTTGGCAGCCCAAAAAAGCCCTAAAAATGCATCTCAGGCCTCCGAAAATCTACAAAACTTTGGAGGCCAGAAACATGCGTTTCCAGGCATCCTAGACCCCCTAAAATCCAGAAAATGTGGGCGGCCCAAAAGATGTTTCACAGAGCTCCAGATGTCCCCAAAACATTGACAGCCTGAAAAAGACCTTAATCCACATCCTAGAACCCTGAAATTCTCAAAAATATTTTCAGCCCAAAAAAGTCATCTTAGACCCCGGTAGACCAGAATGTTTGGCAGCTCAAAAAAGCATAAAAATGCCACTCAGGCCTCCAAAAATCTACAAAACTTTGGAGCCCCGAAAAAGGCATTTCCAGGCATCCTAGACCCCCTAAAGTCCAGAAAATGTTGGCAGCCCGAAACAAGTGTCACAGAGCTCCAAATGTCCAAAAAACATTGGCAGCCTGAAAAAGACCTTAATCCGCATCCTAGAACCCTGAAATTCCCAAAAATATTTTCGCCCCAAAAAAGACATTTTAGATCCCTGTAGGAACAGAATGTTTGGCAGCCCAAAAAAGCCCTAAAAATGCATTTCAGGCC
Organism: Ambystoma mexicanum; assembly: GCF_040938575.1. Classification (NCBI taxonomy): domain Eukaryota; kingdom Metazoa; phylum Chordata; class Amphibia; order Caudata; family Ambystomatidae; genus Ambystoma; species Ambystoma mexicanum. The sequence goes on from NC_090941.1 coordinate 217,201,259, forward strand.
TCCAAAAATCTACAAAACTTTGGAGGCCAGAAACAGGTGTTTCCCAGCATCCTAGACCCCGTGAAATCCAGAAAATGTGGGCGGCCCGAAAGATGTGTCACAGAGCTCCAAATGTCCCAAAAATAATCGGCAGCTTGAAAAAGACCTTAATCCGCATTCTAGAACCCTGAAATCCCAAAACTATTTTCACCCCAAAACAGCCAACTTAGACTCCGGTAGGACCAGAATGTTTGGCAGCCCAAAAAAGCCCTAAAAATGCATCTCAGGCCTCCAAAAATCTACAAAACTTTGGAGGCCAGAAAAAGGCGTTTCCAGGCAATCTAGACCCCCTTAAATCCAGAAAATGTAGCCGGCCCGAAAGATGTGTCACAGAGCTCCAAATGTCCCAAAAATATTGGCAGCCTGAAAAAGACCTTAATCCGCATCGTAGAACCCTGAAATTCCCAAAAATATTCTCGCCCCAAAAAAGCCATTTTAGAGCCCTGTAGGAACAGAATGTTTGGCAGCCCAAAAAAGCCCTAAAAATGCATCTAAGGCCTCCAAAAAGCTACAAAACTTTGGAGGCCAGAAAAAGGCATTTCCAGGCATCTGAGACCCCATAAAATCCAGAAAATGTGGCCAGCCCGAAAGATGTGTCACAGAGCTCCAAATGTCCCAAAAACATCGGCAGCCTGAAAAAGACCTTAATCCACATCCTAGAACCCTGAAATTCCCAAAAATATATAAGCCCCAAAAACGCCATCTTAGACTCCGGTAGGACCAGAATGTTTGGCAGCCCAAAAAAGCCCTAAAAATGCATCTCAGGCCTCCAAAAATCTACAAAACTTTGGTGCCCTAAAAAAAAGGCATTTCCAGGCATCCTAGACCCACTAAAGTCCAGAAAATGTTGGCGGCCCGAAATATGTGTCACAGAGCTCCAAATGTCCCAAAAACACTGGCAGCCTGATATAGACCTTAATCCGCATTCTAGAACCCTGAAATTCCCAAAGATATTTTCGCCCCAAAAAAGCCATTTTAGAGCCCTGTAGGACCAGAATGTTTGGCACCCCAAAAAAGCCCTAAAAATGCATCTCAGGCCTCCAAAAATCTACAAAACTTTGGAGGCCAGAAACAGGCGTTTCCAGGCATCCTAGACCATCTAAAATCCAGAAAATGTGGGTGGCCCGAAAGATGTGTCACAGAGCTCCAAATGTCCCCAAAACATCGGCAGCCCGAAAAAGACCTTAATCCGCATCCTAGAACCCTGAAATTCTCAAAAATATTTTCAGCCCAAAAAAGCCATCTTAGACCCCGGTAGGACCAGAATGTTTGGCAGCCCAAAAAAGCCCTAAAAATGCCACTCAGGCCTTCAAAAATCTACAAAACTTTGGACACACGAAAAAGGCATTTCCGGACATCCTAGACCCCCTAAAGTCCAGAAAATTTTGGCAGCCCGAAACAAGTGTCACAGAGCTCCAAATGCCCCAAAAACATTGGCAGCCTGAAAAAGACCTTAATCCGCATCCTAGAACCCTGAAATTCCCAAAAATATTTTCGCCCCAAAAAAGACATTTTAGATCCCTGTAGGAACAGCATGTTTGGCAGCCCAAAAAAGCCCTAAAAATGCATCTCAGGCCTCCGAAAATCTACAAAACTTTGGAGGCCAGAAACATGCGTTTCCAGGCATCCTACACCCCCTAAAATCCAGAAAATGTGGGCGGCCCAAAAGATGTTTCACAGAGCTCCAAATGTCCCCAAAACATCGACAGCCTGAAAAAGACCTTAATCCACATCCTAGAACCCTGAAATTCTCAAAAATATTTTCAGCCCAAAAAAGTCATCTTAGACCCCGGTAGACCAGAATGTTTGGCAGCTCAAAAAAGCCATAAAAATGCCACTCAGGCCTCCAAAAATGTACAAAACTTTGGAGCCCCGAAAAAGGCATTTCCAGGCATCCTAGACCCCCTAAAGTCCAGAAAATGTTGGCAGCCCGAAACAAGTGTCACAGAGCTCCAAATGTCCAAAAAACATTGGCAGCCTGAAAAAGACCTTAATCCGCATCCTAGAACCCTGAAATTCCCAAAAATAATTTCGCCCCAAAAAAGACATTTTAGATCCCTGTAGGAACAGAATGTTTGGCAGCCCAAAAAAGCCCTAAAAATGCATTTCAGGCCTCCAAAAATCTACAAAACTTTGGAGGCCAGAAACAGGTGTTTCCCAGCATCCTAGACCCTGTGAAATCCAGAAAATGTGGGCGGCCCGAAAGATGTGTCACAGAGCTCCAAATGTCCCAAAAATAATCGGCAGCTTGAAAAAGACCTTAATCCGCATTCTAGAACCCTGAAATCCCAAAAATATTTTCTCCCCAAAACAGCCAATTTAGACTCCGGTAGGACCAGAATGTTTGGCAGCCCAAAAAAGCCCTAAAAATGCATCTCAGGCCTCCAAAAATCTACAAAACTTTGGAGGCCAGAAAAAGGCGTTTCCAGGCAATCTAGACCCCCTTAAATCCAGAAAATGTAGCCGGCCCGAAAGATGTGTCACAGAGCTCCAAATGTCCCAAAAATATTGGCAGCCTGAAAAAGACATTAATCCGCATCATAGAACCCTGAAATTCCCAAAAATATTCTCGCCCCAAAAAAGCCATTTTAGAGCCCTGTAGGAACAGAATGTTTGGCAGCCCAAAAAAGCCCTAAAAATGCATCTAAGGCCTCCAAAAAGCTATAAAACTTTGGAGGCCAGAAAAAGGCATTTCCAGGCATCCTAGACCCCATAAAATCCAGAAAATGTGGCCAGCCCGAAAGATGTGTCACAGAGCTCCAAATGTCCCAAAAACATCGGCAGCCTGAAAAAGACCTTAATCCACATCCTAGAACCCTGAAATTCCCAAAAATATATAAGCCCCAAAAACGCCATCTTAGACTCCGGTAGGACCAGAATGTTTGGCAGCCCAAAAAAGCCCTAAAAATGCATCTCAGGCCTCCAAAAATCTACAAAACTTTGGTGCCCTAAAAAAAGGCATTTCCAGGCATCCTAGACCCACTAAAGTCCAGAAAATGTTGGCGGCCCGAAATATGTGTCACAGAGCTCCAAATGTCCCAAAAACACTGGCAGCCTGATATAGACCTTAATCCGCATTCTAGAACCCTGAAATTCCCAAAGATATTTTCGCCCCAAAAAAGCCATTTTAGAGCCCTGTAGGACCAGAATGTTTGGCAGCCCAAAAAAGCCCTAAAAATGCATCTCAGGCCTCCAAAAATCTACAAAACTTTGGAGGCCAGAAACAGGCGTTTCCAGGCATCCTAGACCCCCTAAAATCCAGAAAATGTCGGTGGCCCGAAAGATGTGTCACAGAGCTCCAAATGTCCCCAAAACATTGGCAGCCCGAAAAAGACCTTAATCCGCATCCTAGAACCCTGAAATTCTCAAAAATATTTTCAGCCCAAAAAAGCCATCTTAGACCCCGGTAGGACCAGAATGTTTGGCAGCCCAAAAAAGCCCTAAAAATGCCACTCAGGCCTTCAAAAATCTACAAAACTTTGGACACACGAAAAAGGCATTTCCGGACATCCTAGACCCCCTAAAGTCCAGAAAATTTTGGCAGCCCGAAACAAGTGTCACAGAGCTCCAAATGCCCCTAAAACATTGGCAGCCTGAAAAAGACCTTAATCCGCATCCTAGAACCCTGAAATTCCCAAAAATATTTTCGCCCCAAAAAAGACATTTTAGATCCCTGTAGGAACAGCATGTTTGGCAGCCCAAAAAAGCCCTAAAAATGCATCTCAGGCCTCCGAAAATCTACAAAACTTTGGAGGCCAGAAACATGCGTTTCCAGGCATCCTAGACCCCCTAAAATCCAGAAAATGTGGGCGGCCCAAAAGATGTTTCACAGAGCTCCAAATGTCCCCAAAACATCGACAGCCTGAAAAAGACCTTAATTCACATCCTAGATCCCTGAAATTCTCAAAAATATTTTCAACCCAAAAAAGTCATCTTAGACCCCGGTAGACCAGAATGTTTGGCAGCTCAAAAAAGCCATAAAAATGCCACTCAGGCCTCCAAAAATCTACAAAACTTTGGAGCCCCGAAAAAGGCATTTCCAGGCATCCTAGACCCCCTAAAGTCCAGAAAATGTTGGCAGCCCGAAACAAGTGTCACAGAGCTCCAAATGTCCAAAAAACATTGGCAGCCTGAAAAAGACCTTAATCCGCATCCTAGAACCCTGAAATTTCCAAAAATGTTTTCGCCCCAAAAAAGACATTTTAGATCCCTGTAGGAACAGAATGTTTGGCAGCCCAAAAAGCCCTAAAAATGCATTTCAGGCCTCCAAAAATCTACAAAACTTTGGAGGCCAGAAACAGGTGTTTCCCAGCATCCTAGACCCGTGAAATCCAGAAAATGTGGGCGGCCCGAAAGATGTTTCACAGAGCTCCAAATGTCCCCAAAACATCGACAGCCTGAAAAAGACCTTAATCCACATCCTAGAACCCTGAAATTCTCAAAAATATTTTCAGCCCAAAAAAGTCATCTTAGACCCCGGTAGACCAGAATGTTTGGCAGCTCAAAAAAGCCATAAAAATGCCACTCAGGCCTCCAAAAATCTACAAAACTTTGGAGCCCCGAAAAAGGCATTTCCAGGCATCCTAGACCCCCTAAAGTCCAGAAAATGTTGGCAGCCCGAAACAAGTGTCACAGAGCTCCAAATGTCCAAAAAACATTGGCAGCCTGAAAAAGACCTTAATCCGCATCCTAGAACCCTGAAATTCCCAAAAATAATTTCGCCCCAAAAAAGACATTTTAGATCCCTGTAGGAACAGAATGTTTGGCAGCCCAAAAAAGCCCTAAAAATGCATTTCAGGCCTCCAAAAATCTACAAAACTTTGGAGGCCAGAAACAGGTGTTTCCCAGCATCCTAGACCCCGTGAAATCCAGAAAATGTGGGCGGCCCGAAAGATGTGTCACAGAGCTCCAAATGTCCCAAAAATAATCGGCAGCTTGAAAAAGACCTTAATCCGCATTCTAGAACCCTGAAATCCCAAAAATATTTTCACCCCAAAACAGCCAATTTAGACTCCGGTAGGACCAGAATGTTTGGCAGCCCAAAAAAGCCCTAAAAATGCATCTCAGGCCTCCAAAAATCTACAAAACTTTGGAGGCCAGAAAAAGGCGTTTCCAGGCAATCTAGACCCCCTTAAATCCAGAAAATGTAGCCGGCCCGAAAGATGTGTCACAGAGCTCCAAATGTCCCAAAAATATTGGCAGCCTGAAAAAGACCTTAATCCGCATCCTAGAACCCTGAAATTCCCAAAAATATTCTCGCCCCAAAAAAGACATTTTAGATCCCTGTAGGAACAGAATGTTTGGCAGCCCAAAAAAGCCCTAAAAATGCATTTCAGGCCTCCAAAAATCTACAAAACTTTGGAGGCCAGAAACAGGTGTTTCCCAGCATCCTAGACCCCGTGAAATCCAGAAAATGTGGGCGGCCCGAAAGATGTTTCACAGAGCTCCAAATGTCCCCAAAACATCGACAGCCTGAAAAAGACCTTAATCCACATCCTAGAACCCTGAAATTCTCAAAAATATTTTCAGCCCAAAAAAGTCATCTTAGACCCCGGTAGACCAGAATGTTTGGCAGCTCAAAAAAGCCATAAAAATGCCACTCAGGCCTCCAAAGATCTACAAAACTTTGGAGCCCCGAAAAAGGCATTTCCAGGCATCCTAGACCCCCTAAAGTCCAGAAAATGTTGGCAGCCCGAAACAAGTGTCACAGAGCTCCAAATGTCCAAAAAACATTGGCAGCCTGAAAAAGACCTTAATCCGCATCCTAGAACCCTGAAATTCCCAAAAATAATTTCGGCCCAAAAAAGACATTTTAGATCCCTGTAGGAACAGAATGTTTGGCAGCCCAAAAAAGCCCTAAAAATGCATTTCAGGCCTCCAAAAATCTACAAAACTTTGGAGGCCAGAAACAGGTGTTTCCCAGCATCCTAGACCCCGTGAAATCCAGAAAATGTGGGCGGCCTGAAAGATGTGTCACAGAGCTCCAAATGTCCCAAAAATAATCGGCAGCTTGAAAAAGACCTTAATCCGCATTCTAGAACCCTGAAATCCCAAAAATATTTTCACACCAAAACAGCCAATTTAGACTCCGGTAGGACCAGAATGTTTGGCAGCCCAAAAAAGCCCTAAAAATGCATCTCAGGCCTCCAAAAATCTACAAAACTTTGGAGGCCAGAAAAAGGCGTTTCCAGGCAATCTAGACCCCCTTAAATCCAGAAAATGTAGCCGGCCCGAAAGATGTGTCACAGAGCTCCAAATGTCCCAAAAACATTGGCAGCCTGAAAAAGACCTTAATCCGCATCCTAGAACCCTGAAATTCCCAAAAATATTCTCGCCCCAAAAAAGCCATTTTAGAGCCCTGTAGGAACAGAATGTTTGGCAGCCCAAAAAAGCCCTAAAAATGCATCTAAGGCCTCCAAAAAGCTACAAAACTTTGGAGGCCAGAAAAAGGCATTTCCAGGCATCCTAGACCCCATAAAATCCAGAAAATGTGGCCAGCCCGAAAGATGTGTCACAGAGCTCCAAATGTCCCAAAAACATCGGCAGCCTGAAAAAGACCTTAATCCACATCCTAGAACCCTGAAATTCCCAAAAATATATAAGCCCCAAAAACGCCATCTTAGACTCCGGTAGGACCAGAATGTTTGGCAGCCCAAAAAAGCCCTAAAAATGCATCTCAGGCCTCCAAAAATCTACAAAACTTTGGTGCCCTAAAAAAAAGGCATTTCCCGGCATCCTAGACCCACTAAAGTCCAGAAAATGTTGGCGGCCCGAAATATGTGTCACAGAGCTCCAAATGTCCCAAAAACACTGGCAGCCTGATATAGACCTTAATCCGCATTCTAGAACCCTGAAATTCCCAAAGATATTCTCGCCCCAAAAAAGCCATTTTAGAGCCCTGTAGGACCAGAATGTTTGGCAGCCCAAAAAAGCCCTAAAAATGCATCTCAGGCCTCCAAAAATCTACAAAACTTTGGAGGCCAGAAACAGGCGTTTCCAGGCATCCTAGACCCCCTAAAATCCAGAAAATGTGGGTGGCCCGAAAGATGTGTCACAGAGCTCCAAATGTCCCCGAAACATCGGCAGCCCGAAAAAGACCTTAATCCGCATCCTAGAACCCTGAAATTCTCAAAAATATTTTCAGCCCAAAAAAGCCATCTTAGACCCCGGTAGGACCAGAATGTTTGGCAGCCCAAAAAAGCCCTAAAAATGCCACTCAGGCCTTCAAAAATCTACAAAACTTTGGACACACGAAAATGGCATTTCCGGACATCCTAGACCCCCTAAAGTCCAGAAAATTTTGGCAGCCCGAAACAGGTGTCAAGAGCTCCAAATGCCCCAAAAACATTGGCAGCCTGAAAAAGACCTTAATCCGCATCCTAGAACCCTGAAATTCCCAAAAATATTTTCGCCCCAAAAAAGACATTTTAGATCCCTGTAGGAACAGCATGTTTGGCAGCCCAAAAAAGCCCTAAAAATGCATCTCAGGCCTCCGAAAATCTACAAAACTTTGGAGGCCAGAAACATGCGTTTCCAGGCATCCTAGACCCCCTAAAATCCAGAAAATGTGGGCGGCCCAAAAGATGTTTCACAGAGCTCCAAATGTCCCCAAAACATCGACAGCCTGAAAAAGACCTTAATCCACATCCTAGAACCCTGAAATTCTCAAAAATATTTTCAGCCCAAAAAAGTCATCTTAGACCCCGGTAGACCAGAATGTTTGGCAGCTCAAAAAAGCCATAAAAATGCCACTCAGGCCTCCAAAAATCTACAAAACTTTGGAGCCCCGAAAAAGGCATTTCCAGGCATCCTAGACCCCCTAAAGTCCAGAAAATGTTGGCAGCCCGAAACAAGTGTCACAGAGCTCCAAATGTCCAAAAAACATTGGCAGCCTGAAAAAGACCTTAATGCGCATCCTAGAACCCTGAAATTCCCAAAAATATTTTCGCCCCAAAAAAGACATTTTAGATCCCTGTAGGAACAGAATGTTTAGCAGCCCAAAAAAGCCCTAAAAATGCATTTCAGGCCTCCAAAAATCTACAAAACTTTGGAGGCCAGAAACAGGTGTTTCCCAGCATCCTAGACCCCGTGAAATCCAGAAAATGTGGGCGGCCCGAAAGATGTGTCACAGAGCTCCAAATGTCCCAAAAATAATCGGCAGCTTGAAAAAGACCTTAATCCACATTCTAGAACCCTGAAATCCCAAAAATATTTTCACCCCAAAACAGCCAACTTAGACTCCGGTAGGACCAGAATGTTTGGCAGCCCAAAAAAGCCCTAAAAATGCATCTCAGGCCTCCAAAAATCTACAAAACTTTGGAGGCCAGAAAAAGGCGTTTCCAGGCAATCTAGACCCCCTTAAATCCAGAAAATGTAGCCGGCCAGAAAGATGTGTCACAGAGCTCCAAATGTCCCAAAAATATTGGCAGCCTGAAAAAGACCTTAATCCGCATCCTAGAACCCTGAAATTCCCAAAAATATTCTCGCCCCAAAAAAGCCATTTTAGAGCCCTGTAGGAACAGAATGTTTGGCAGCCCAAAAAAGCCCTAAAAATGCATCTAAGGCCTCCAAAAAGCTACAAAACTTTGGAGGCCAGAAAAAGGCATTTCCAGGCATCCTAGACCCCATAAAATCCAGAAAATGTGGCCAGCCCGAAAGATGTGTCACAGAGCTCCAAATGTCCCAAAAACATCGGCAGCCTGAAAAAGACCTTAATCCACATCCTAGAACCCTGAAATTCCCAAAAATATATAAGCCCCAAAAACGCCATCTTAGACTCCGGTAGGACCAGAATGTTTGGCAGCCCAAAAAAGCCCTAAAAATGCATCTCAGGCCTCCAAAAATCTACAAAACTTTGGTGCCCTAAAAAAAAGGCATTTCCAGGCATCCTAGACCCACTAAAGTCCAGAAAATGTTGGCGGCCCCGAAATATGTGTCACAGAGCTCCAAATGTCCCAAAAACACTGGCAGCCTGATATAGACCTTAATCCGCATTCTAGAACCCTGAAATTCCCAAAGATATTTTCGCCCCAAAAAAGCCATTTTAGAGCCCTGTAGGACCAGAATGTTTGGCAGCCCAAAAAAGCCCTAAAAATGCATCTCAGGCCTCCAAAAATCTACAAAACTTTGGAGGCCAGAAACAGGCGTTTCCAGGCATCCTAGACCATCTAAAATACAGAAAATGTGGGTGGCCCGAAAGATGTGTCACAGAGCTCCAAATGTCCCCAAAACATCGGCAGCCCGAAAAAGACCTTAATCCGCATCCTAGAACCCTGAAATTCTCAAAAATATTTTCAGCCCAAAAAAGCCATCTTAGACCCCGGTAGGACCAGAATGTTTGGCAGCCCAAAAAAGCCCTAAAAATGCCACTCAGGCCTTCAAAAATCTACAAAACTTTGGACACACGAAAAAGGCATTTCCGGACATCCTAGACCCCCTAAAGTCCAGAAAATTTTGGCAGCCCGAAACAAGTGTCACAGAGCTCCAAATGCCCCAAAAACATTGGCAGCCTGAAAAAGACCTTAATCCGCATCCTAGAACCCTGAAATTCCCAAAAATATTTTCGCCCCAAAAAAGACATTTCAGATCCCTGTAGGAACAGCATGTTTGGCAGCCCAAAAAAGCCCTAAAAATGCATCTCAGGCCTCCAAAAATCTACAAAACTTTGGAGGCCAGAAAAAGGCGTTTCCAGGCAATCTAGACCCCCTTAAATCCAGAAAATGTAGCGGCCCGAAAGATGTGTCACAGAGCTCCAAATATCCCAAAAATATTGGCAGCCTGAAAAAGACCTTAATCCGCATCCTAGAACCCTGAAATTCCCAAAAATATTCTCGCCCCAAAAAAGCCATTTTAGAGCCCTGTAGGAACAGAATGTTTGGCAGCCCAAAAAAGCCCTAAAAATGCATCTAAGGCCTCCAAAAAGCTACAAAACTTTGGAGGCCAGAAAAAGGCATTTCCAGGCATCCTAGACCCCATAAAATCCAGAAAATGTGGCCAGCCCGAAAGATGTGTCACAGAGCTCCAAATGTCCCAAAAACATCGGCAGCCTGAAAAAGACCTTAATCCACATCCTAGAACCCTGAAATTCCCAAAAATATATAAGCCCCAAAAACGCCATCTTAGACTCCGGTAGGACCAGAATGTTTGGCAGCCCAAAAAAGCCCTAAAAATGCATCTCAGGCCTCCAAAAATCTACAAAACTTTGGTGCCCTAAAAAAAAGGCATTTCCCGGCATCCTAGACCCACTAAAGTCCAGAAAATGCTGGCGGCCCGAAATATGTGTCACAGAGCTCCAAATGTCCCAAAAACACTGGCAGCCTGATATAGACCTTAATCCGCATTCTAGAACCCTGAAATTCCCAAAGATATTCTCGCCCCAAAAAAGCCATTTTAGAGCCCTGTAGGACCAGAATGTTTGGCAGCCCAAAAAAGCCCTAAAAATGCATCTCAGGCCTCCAAAAATCTACAAAACTTTGGAGGCCAGAAACAGGCGTTTCCAGGCATCCTAGACCCCCTAAAATCCAGAAAATGTGGGTGGCCCGAAAGATGTGTCACAGAGCTCCAAATGTCCCCGAAACATCGGCAGCCCGAAAAAGACCTTAATCCGCATCCTAGAACCCTGAAATTCTCAAAAATATTTTCAGCCCAAAAAAGCCATCTTAGACCCCGGTAGGACCAGAATGTTTGGCAGCCCAAAAAAGCCCTAAAAATGCCACTCAGGCCTTCAAAAATCTACAAAACTTTGGACACACGAAAATGGCATTTCCGGACATCCTAGACCCCCTAAAGTCCAGAAAATTTTGGCAGCCCGAAACAGGTGTCAAGAGCTCCAAATGCCCCAAAAACATTGGCAGCCTGAAAAAGACCTTAATCCGCATCCTAGAACCCTGAAATTCCCAAAAATATTTTCGCCCCAAAAAAGACATTTTAGATCCCTGTAGGAACAGCATGTTTGGCAGCCCAAAAAAGCCCTAAAAATGCATCTCAGGCCTCCGAAAATCTACAAAACTTTGGAGGCCAGAAACATGCGTTTCCAGGCATCCTAGACCCCCTAAAATCCAGAAAATGTGGGCGGCCCAAAAGATGTTTCACAGAGCTCCAAATGTCCCCAAAACATCGACAGCCTGAAAAAGACCTTAATCCACATCCTAGAACCCTGAAATTCTCAAAAATATTTTCAGCCCAAAAAAGTCATCTTAGACCCCGGTAGACCAGAATGTTTGGCAGCTCAAAAAAGCCATAAAAATGCCACTCAGGCCTCCAAAAATCTACAAAACTTTGGAGCCCCGAAAAAGGCATTTCCAGGCATCCTAGACCCCCTAAAGTCCAGAAAATGTTGGCAGCCCGAAACAAGTGTCACAGAGCTCCAAATGTCCAAAAAACATTGGCAGCCTGAAAAAGACCTTAATGCGCATCCTAGAACCCTGAAATTCCCAAAAATATTTTCGCCCCAAAAAAGACATTTTAGATCCCTGTAGGAACAGAATGTTTAGCAGCCCAAAAAAGCCCTAAAAATGCATTTCAGGCCTCCAAAAATCTACAAAACTTTGGAGGCCAGAAACAGGTGTTTCCCAGCATCCTAGACCCCGTGAAATCCAGAAAATGTGGGCGGCCCGAAAGATGTGTCACAGAGCTCCAAATGTCCCAAAAATAATCGGCAGCTTGAAAAAGACCTTAATCCGCATTCTAGAACCCTGAAATCCCAAAAATATTTTCACCCCAAAACAGCCAACTTAGACTCCGGTAGGACCAGAATGTTTGGCAGCCCAAAAAAGCCCTAAAAATGCATCTCAGGCCTCCAAAAATCTACAAAACTTTGGAGGCCAGAAAAAGGCGTTTCCAGGCAATCTAGACCCCCTTAAATCCAGAAAATGTAACCGGCCAGAAAGATGTGTCACAGAGCTCCAAATGTCCCAAAAATATTGGCAGCCAAAAAAAGACCTTAATCCGCATCCTAGAACCCTGAAATTCCCAAAAATATTCTCGCCCCAAAAAAGCCATTTTAGAGCCCTGTAGGAACAGAATGTTTGGCAGCCCAAAAAAGCCCTAAAAATGCATCTAAGGCCTCCAAAAAGCTACAAAACTTTGGAGGCCAGAAAAAGGCATTTCCAGGCATCCTAGACCCCATAAAATCCAGAAAATGTGGCCAGCCCGAAAGATGTGTCACAGAGCTCCAAATGTCCCAAAAACATCGGCAGCCTGAAAAAGACCTTAATCCACATCCTAGAACCCTGAAATTCCCAAAAATATATAAGCCCCAAAAACGCCATCTTAGACTCCGGTAGGACCAGAATGTTTGGCAGCCCAAAAAAGCCCTAAAAATGCATCTCAGGCCTCCAAAAATCTACAAAACTTTGGTGCCCTAAAAAAAGGCATTTCCAGGCATCCTAGACCCACTAAAGTCCAGAAAATGTTGGCGGCCCGAAATATGTGTCACAGAGCTCCAAATGTCCCAAAAACACTGGCAGCCTGATATAGACCTTAATCCGCATTCTAGAACCCTGAAATTCCCAAAGATATTCTCGCCCCAAAAAAGCCATTTTAGAGCCCTGTAGGACCAGAATGTTTGGCAGCCCAAAAAAGCCCTAAAAATGCATCTCAGGCCTCCAAAAATCTACAAAACTTTGGAGGCCAGAAACAGGCGTTTCCAGGCATCCTAGACCCCCTAAAATCCAGAAAATGTGGGTGGCCCGAAAGATGTGTCACAGAGCTCCAAATGTCCCCGAAACATCGGCAGCCCGAAAAAGACCTTAATCCGCATCCTAGAACCCTGAAATTCTCAAAAATATTTTCAGCCCAAAAAAGCCATCTTAGACCCCGGTAGGACCAGAATGTTTGGCAGCCCAAAAAAGCCCTAAAAATGCCACTCAGGCCTTCAAAAATCTACAAAACTTTGGACACACGAAAATGGCATTTCCGGACATCCTAGACCCCCTAAAGTCCAGAAAATTTTGGCAGCCCGAAACAGGTGTCAAGAGCTCCAAATGCCCCAAAAACATTGGCAGCCTGAAAAAGACCTTAATCCGCATCCTAGAACCCTGAAATTCCCAAAAATATTTTCGCCCCAAAAAAGACATTTTAGATCCCTGTAGGAACAGCATGTTTGGCAGCCCAAAAAAGCCCTAAAAATGCATCTCAGGCCTCCGAAAATCTACAAAACTTTGGAGGCCAGAAACATGCGTTTCCAGGCATCCTAGACCCCCTAAAATCCAGAAAATGTGGGCGGCCCAAAAGATGTTTCACAGAGCTCCAAATGTCCCCAAAACATCGACAGCCTGAAAAAGACCTTAATCCACATCCTAGAACCCTGAAATTCTCAAAAATATTTTCAGCCCAAAAAAGTAATCTTAGACCCCGGTAGACCAGAATGTTTGGCAGCTCAAAAAAGCCATAAAAATGCCACTCAGGCCTCCAAAAATCTACAAAACTTTGGAGCCCCGAAAAAGGCATTTCCAGGCATCCTAGACCCCCTAAAGTCCAGAAAATGTTGGCAGCCCGAAACAAGTGTCACAGAGCTCCAAATGTCCAAAAAACATTGGCAGCCTGAAAAAGACCTTAATGCGCATCCTAGAACCCTGAAATTCCCAAAAATATTTTCGCCCCAAAAAAGACATTTTAGATCCCTGTAGGAACAGAATGTTTAGCAGCCCAAAAAAGCCCTAAAAATGCATTTCAGGCCTCCAAAAATCTACAAAACTTTGCAGGCCAGAAACCGGTGTTTCCCAGCATCCTAGACCCCGTGAAATCCAGAAAATGTGGGCGGCCCGAAAGATGTGTCACAGAGCTCCAAATGTCCCAAAAATAATCGGCAGCTTGAAAAAGACCTTAATCCGCATTCTAGAACCCTGAAATCCCAAAAATATTTTCACCCCAAAACAGCCAACTTAGACTCCGGTAGGACCAGAATGTTTGGCAGCCCAAAAAAGCCCTAAAAATGCATCTCAGGCCTCCAAAAATCTACAAAACTTTGGAGGCCAGAAAAAGGCGTTTCCAGGCAATCTAGACCCCCTTAAATCCAGAAAATGTAACCGGCCAGAAAGATGTGTCACAGAGCTCCAAATGTCCCAAAAATATTGGCAGCCTGAAAAAGACCTTAATCCGCATCCTAGAACCCTGAAATTCCCAAAAATATTCTCGCCCCAAAAAAGCCATTTTAGAGCCCTGTAGGAACAGAATGTTTGGCAGCCCAAAAAAGCCCTAAAAATGCATCTAAGGCCTCCAAAAAGCTACAAAACTTTGGAGGCCAGAAAAAGGCATTTCCAGGCATCCTAGACCCCATAAAATCCAGAAAATGTGGCCAGCCCGAAAGATGTGTCACAGAGCTCCAAATGTCCCAAAAACATCGGCAGCCTGAAAAAGACCTTAATCCACATCCTAGAACCCTGAAATTCCCAAAAATATATAAGCCCCAAAAACGCCATCTTAGACTCCGGTAGGACCAGAATGTTTGGCAGCCCAAAAAAGCCCTAAAAATGCATCTCAGGCCTCCAAAAATCTACAAAACTTTGGTGCCCTAAAAAAAAGGCATTTCCAGGCATCCTAGACCCACTAAAGTCCAGAAAATGTTGGCGGCCCGAAATATGTGTCACAGAGCTCCAAATGTCCCAAAAACACTGGCAGCCTGATATAGACCTTAATCCGCATTCTAGAACCCTGAAATTCCCAAAGATATTTTCGCCCCAAAAAAGCCATTTTAGAGCCCTGTAGGACCAGAATGTTTGGCAGCCCAAAAAAGCCCTAAAAATGCATCTCAGGCCTCCAAAAATCTACAAAACTTTGGAGGCCAGAAACAGGCGTTTCCAGGCATCCTAGACCATCTAAAATACAGAAAATGTGGGTGGCCCGAAAGATGTGTCACAGAGCTCCAAATGTCTCCAAAACATCGGCAGCCCGAAAAAGACCTTAATCCGCATCCTAGAACCCTGAAATTCTCAAAAATATTTTCAGCCCAAAAAAGCCATCTTAGACCCCGGTAGGACCAGAATGTTTGGCAGCCCAAAAAAGCCCTAAAAATGCCACTCAGGCCTTCAAAAATCTACAAAACTTTGGACACACGAAAAAGGCATTTCCGGACATCCTAGACCCCCTAAAGTCCAGAAAATTTTGGCAGCCCGAAACAAGTGTCACAGAGCTCCAAATGCCCCAAAAACATTGGCAGCCTGAAAAAGACCTTAATCCGCATCCTAGAACCCTGAAATTCCCAAAAATATTTTCGCCCCAAAAAAGACATTTTAGATCCCTGTAGGAACAGCATGTTTGGCAGCCCAAAAAAGCCCTAAAAATGCATCTCAGGCCTCCGAAAATCTACAAAACTTTGGAGGCCAGAAACATGCGTTTCCAGGCATCCTAGACCCCCTAAAATCCAGAAAATGTGGGCGGCCCAAAAGATGTTTCACAGAGCTCCAAATGTCCCCAAAACATCGACAGCCTGAAAAAGACCTTAATCCACATCCTAGAACCCTGAAATTCTCAAAAATATTTTCAGCCCAAAAAAGTCATCTTAGACCCCGGTAGACCAGAATGTTTGGCAGCTCAAAAAAGCCATAAAAATGCCACTCAGGCCTCCAAAAATCTACAAAACTTTGGAGCCCCGAAAAAGGCATTTCCAGGCATCCTAGACCCCCTAAAGTCCAGAAAATGTTGGCAGCCCGAAACAAGAGTCACAGAGCACCAAATGTCCAAAAAACATTGGCAGCCTGAAAAAGACCTTAATCCGCATCCTAGAACCCTGAAATTCCCAAAAATATTTTCGCCCCAAAAAAGACATTTTAGATCCCTGTAGGAACAGAATGTTTGGCAGCCCAAAAAAGCCCTAAAAATGCATTTCAGGCCTCCAAAAATCTACAAAACTTTGGAGGCCAGAAACAGGTGTTTCCCAGCATCCTAGACCCCGTGAAATCCAGAAAATGTGGGCGGCCCGAAAGATGTGTCACAGAGCTCCAAATGTCCCAAAAATAATCGGCAGCTTGAAAAAGACCTTAATCCGCATTCTAGAACCCTGAAATCCCAAAAATATTTTCACGCCAAAACAGCCAACTTAGACTCCGGTAGGACCAGAATGTTTGGCAGCACAAAAAAGCCCTAAAAATGCATCTCAGGTCTCCAAAAATCTACAAAACTTTGGACACACGAAAAAGGCATTTCTGGGCATCCTAGACCCCCTAAAGTCCAGAAAATGTTGGAGGCCGAAAAATATGTCACAGAGCTCCAAATGTCCCCAAAACATTGGCAGCCTGAAAAAGACTTTAATCCGCATCCTAGAACCCTGAAATTCCCAAAAATATTTCCGCCCAAAAAAAGACATTTTAGATCCCTGTAGGAACAGAATGTTTGGCAGCCCAAAAAAGCCCTAAATATGGATCTCAGGCCTCCAAAAATCTACAAAACTTTGGAGGCCAGAAACATGTGTTTCCAGGCATCCTAGACCCCCTAAAGTCCAGAAAATGTTGGCAGCCCGAAACAAGTGTCACAGAGCTCCAAACGTCCCAAAAACATTGGCAGCCTGAAAAAGACCTTAATCCGCATCCTAGAACCCTGAAATTGCCAAAAATATTTTTGCCCCAAAAAAGACATTTTAGATCCCTGTAGGAACAGAATGTTTGGCAGCCCATAAAAGCCCTAAAAATGCATCTCAGGCCTCCAAAAATCTACAAAACTTTGGAGGCCAGAAACAGGTGTTTCCAGGCACCCTAGACCCCCTAAAATCCAGAAAATGTGGGCGGCCCGAAAGATGTGTCACAGAGCTCCAAATGTCCCCAAAACATCGGCAGCCTGAAAAATACCTTAATCCGCATCCTAGAACCCTGAAATTCTCAAAAATATTTTCGCCCCAAAAAAGCCATCTTAGACCCTGGTAGGACCAGAATGTTTGGCAGCCCAAAAAAGCCCTAAAAATGCCACTCAGGCCTCCAAAAATCTACAAAACTTTGGAGCCCCGAAAAAGGCATTTCCAGGCATCCTTGACCCCGTAAAGTCCAGAAAATGTTGCAGCCCGAAACAAGTGTCACAGAACTCCAAATGTCCCAAAAACATTGCAGCCTGAAAAAGACCTTAATCTGCATCCTAGAACCCTGAAATTCCCAAAAATATTCTCGCCCTAAAAAAGCCATTTTAGAGCCCTATAGGAACAGAATGTTTGGCAGCCCAAAAAAGCCCTAAAAATGCATCTCAGACCTCCAAAAATCTAAAAAACTTTGGAGGCCAGAAAAACGGTGTTTCCAGGCATCCTAGACCCCATAAAATCCAGAAAATGTGGTTGGCCTGAAAGATGTGTCAGAGCTCCAAATGTCCCAAAAAATAATCGGCAGCTTGAAAAATACCTTAAACCGCATCCTAGAACCCTGAAATTCCCAAAAATATTTTCACCCCAAAACTGCCATCTTAGACCCCGGTAGGACCAGAATGTTTAGCAGCCCAAGAAAACCCTAAAAATGCCACTCAGGCCTCCAAAAATCTACAAAACTTTGGAACCCCGAAAAGGCATTTCCAGGCATCCTAGACCCCCTAAAGTCCAGAAAATGTTGGCGGCCCGAAATATGTGTCACAGAGCTCCAAATGTCCCAAAAACACTGGCAACATTAAAAAGACCTTAATCCGCATCCTAGAACCCTGAAATTCCCAAAGATATTTTCGCCCCAAAAAAGCCATTTTAGAGCCCTGTAGGAACAGAATGTTTGGCAGCCCAAAAAAGCCCAAAAAATGCATCTCAGGCCTCCAAAAATCTACAAAACTTTGGAAGCTAGAAAAAGGCGTTTCCAGGCATCCTAGACCCCCTAAAATCCAGAAAATGTGGGCAGCCCGAAAGATGTGTCACAGAGCTCCAAATGTCCCAAAAATAATCGGCAGCTTGAAAAAGACCTTAATCCGCATTCTAGAACCCTGAAATTCCCAAAAATATTTTCACCCCAAAACAGCCATCTTAGACTCCGGTAGGACCAGAATGTTTGGCAGCCCAAAAAAGCCCTAAAAATGCATCTCAGGCCTCCAAAAATCTACAAAACTTTGGTGCCCTGAAAAAGGCATTTCCAGGCATCCTAGACCCACTAAAGTCCAGAAAATGTTGGCGGCCCGAAATATGTGTCACAGAGCTCCAAATGTCCCAAAAACACTGGCAGCCTGAAAAAGACCTTAATCCGCATTCTAGAACCCTGAAATTCCCAAAGATATTTTCGCCCCAAAAAAGCCATTTTAGAGCCCTGTAGGACCAGAATGTTTGGCAGCCCAAAAAAGCCCTAAAAATGCATCTCAGACCTCCAAAAACCTAAAAAACTTTTGAGGCCAGAAAAACGGTGTTTCCAGGCATCCTAGACCCCATAAAATCCAGAAAATGTGGGTGGCCTGAAAGATGTGTCACAGAGCTCCAAATGTCCCAAAAAATAATTGGCAGCTTGAAAAATACCTTAATCCGCATTCTAGAACCCTGAAATTCCCAAAAATATTTTCACCCCAAAACTGCCATCTTAGACTCCGGTAGGACCAGAATGTTTGGCAGCACAAAAAAGCCCTAAAAATGCATCTCAGGCCTACAAAAATCTACAAAACTTTGGAGGCCAGAAACATGCGTTTCCAGGCATCCTAGACCCCCTAAAATCCAAAAAATGTGGGCAGCCCGAGAGATGTTTCACAGAGCTCCAAATGTCCCCAAAACATCGACAGCCTGAAAAACACCTTGATCCGCATCCTAGAACCCTGAAATTCTCAAAAATATTTTCAGCCCAAAAAAGCCATCTTAGACCCCGGTAGGACCAGAATGTTTGGCAGCCCAAGAAAGCCCTAAAAATGCCACTCAGGCCTCCAAAAATCTACAAAACTTTGGAACCCCGAAAAAGGCATTTCCAGGCATCCTAGACCCCCTAAAGTCCAGAAAATGTTGGTGGCCCGAAATATGTGTCACAGAGCTCCAAATGTCTCAAAAACACTGGCAACATTAAAAAGACCTTAATCCGCATCCTAGAACCCTGAAATTCCCAAAGATATTTTCGCCCCAAAAAAACCATTTTAGAGCCCTGTAGGAACAGAATGTTTGGCAGCCCATAAAAGCCCTAAAAATGCATCTCAGGCCTCCAAAAATCTACAAAACTTAGGAGGCCAGAAACAGGTGTTTCCAGGCATCCTAGACCCCCTAAAATCCAGAAAATGTGGGCGGCCCGAAAGATGTGTCACAGAGCTCCAAATGTCCCCAAAACATCGGCAGCCTGAAAAAGACCGTAATCCGCATCCTAGAACCCTGAAATTCCCAAAAATATTCTCGCCCCAAAAAAGCCATTTTAGAGCCCGGTAGGACCAGAATGTTTGGCAGCCCAAAAAAGCCCTAAAAATGCATCTCAGGCCTCCATAAATCTATTAAACTTTGGTGCCCCGAAAAAGGCATTTCCAGGCATCCTAGACCCCCTAAAGTCCAGAAAATGTTGGCAGCCCGAAACAAGAGTCACAGAGCTCCAAACGTCCCAAAAACATTGGCAGCCTGAAAAAGACCTTAATCCGCATCCTAGAACCCTGAAATTCTCAAAAATATTTTTGCCCCAAAAAAGACATTTTAGATCCCTGTAGGAACAGAATGTTTGGCAGCCCAAAAAAACCCTAAAAATGCCACTCACGCCTCCAAAAATCTACAAAACTTTGGAGCCCCGAAAAAGGCATTTCCAGGCATCCTTGACCCCGTAAAGTCCAGAAAATGTTGCAGCCCGAAACAAGTGTCACAGAACTCCAAATGTCCCAAAAACATTGCAGCCTGAAAAAGACCTTAATCTGCATCCTAGAACCCTGAAATTCCCAAAAATATTCTCACCCTAAAAATGCCATTTTAGAGCCCTGTAGGAACAGAATGTTTGGCAGCCCAGAAAAGCCCTAAAAATGCATCTCAGACCTCCAAAAATCTACAAAACTTTGGAGGC
This sequence comes from Ambystoma mexicanum, assembly GCF_040938575.1. NCBI lineage: Eukaryota > Metazoa > Chordata > Amphibia > Caudata > Ambystomatidae > Ambystoma > Ambystoma mexicanum. Next base: position 217,221,190 of record NC_090941.1, read on the forward strand.
CAGAAAAACGGTGTTTCCAGGCATCCTAGACCCCAAAAAATCCAGAAAATGTGGGTGGCCTGAAAGATGCGTCACAGAGCTCCAAATGTCCCAAAAAATAATCGGCAGCTTGAAAAATACCTTAATCCGCATTCTAGAACCCTGAAATTCCCAAAAATATTTTCACCCCAAAACTGCCATCTTAGACTCCGGTAGGACCAGAATGTTTGGCAGCACAAAAAAGCCCTAAAAATGCATCTCAGGCCTACAAAAATCTACAAAACTTTGGAGGCCAGAAAAAGGCGTTTCCAGGCATCCTAGACCCCCTAAAATCCAGAAAATGTGGGCGGCCCGAAAGATGTTTCACAGAGCTCCAAATGTCCCCAAAACATCGACAGCCTGAAAAACACCTTGATCCGCATCCTAGAACCCTGAAATTCTCAAAAATATTTTCAGCCCAAAAAAGCATTCTTAGACCCCGGTAGGACCAGAATGTTTGGCAGCCCAAAAAAGCCCTAAAAATGCATCTCAGGCCTCCAAAAATCTACAAAACTTTGGAGGCCAGAAAAAGGCGTTTCCAGGCATCCTAGACCCCCTAAAATCCAGAAAATGTGTGCGGCCCGAAAGATGTGTCACAGAGCTCCAAATGTCCCAAAAATAATCGGCAGCTTGAAAAAGACCTTAATCCGCATTCTAGAACCGTGAAATTCCCAAAAATATTTTCACCCCAAAACAGCCATCTTAGACTCCGGTAGGACCAGAATGTTTGGCAGCCCAAAAAAGCCCTAAAAATGCATCTCAGGCCTCCAAAAATCTACAAAACTTTGGTGCTCTGAAAAAGGCATTTCCAGGCATCCTAGACCCACTAGAGTCCAGAAAATGTTGGCGGCCCGAAATATGTGTCACGGAGCTCCAAATGTCCCAAAAACACTGGCAGCCTGAAAAAGACCTTAATCCGCATTCTAGAACCCTGAAATTCCCAAAGATATTTTCGCCCCAAAAAAGCCATTTTAGAGCCCTGTAGGACCAGAATGTTTGGCAGCCCAAAAAAGCCCTAAAAATGCATCTCAGGCCTCCAAAAATCTACAAAACTTTGGAGGCCAGAAACAGGCGTTTCCAGGCATCCTAGAACCCCTATAATCCAGAAAATGTGGGCGGCCCGAAAGATGTGTCACAGATCTCCAAATGTCCCCAAAACATCGGCAGCCCGAACAAGACCTTAATCCGCATCCTAGAACCCTGAAATTCTCAAAAATATTTTCAGCCCAAAAAAGCCATCTTAGACCACGGTAGGACCAGAATGTTTGGCAGCCCAAAAAAGCCCTAAAAATGCCACTCAGGCCTCCAAAAATCTACAAAACTTTGGAGCCCCGAAAAAGGCATTTCCAGGCATCCTAGACCCCCTAAAGTCCAGAAAATGTTGGCAGCCCGAAACAAGTTTCACAGAGCTCCAAATGTCCCAAAAACATTGGCAGCCTGAAAAAGACCTTAATCCGCATCCTAGAAACCTGAAATTCCCAAAAATATTCTCGCCCCAAAAAAGCCATTTTAGAGCCCTGTAGGAACAGAATGTTTGGCAGCCCAAAAAAGCCCTAAAAATGCATCTCAGGCCTCCAAAAATCTACAAAACTTTGGAGGCCAGAAACAGGTGTTTCCCGGCATCCTAGACCCCCTGAAATCCAGAAAATGTGGGCGGCCCGAAAGATGTGTCACAGAGCTCCAAATGTCCCCAAAACATCGGCAGCCTGAAAAAGACCTTAATCCGCATCCTAGAACCCTAAAATTCCCAAAAATATTTTCGCCCCAAAAAAGACATTTTAGATCCCTGTAGGAACAGAATGTTTGGCAGCCCAAAAAAGCCCTAATAATGCATCTCAGGCCTCCAAAAATCTACAAAACTTTGGAGGCCAGAAACAGGTGTTTCCCGGCATCCTAGACCCCGTGAAATCCAGAAAATGTTGGCAGCCCGAAACAAGTGTCACAGAGCTCCAAATGTCCAAAAAACATTGGCAGCCTGAAAAAGACCTTAATCCGCATCCTAGAACCCTGAAATTCCCAAAAATATTTTCACCCCAAAAAAGACATTTTAGATCCCTGTAGGAACAGAATGTTTGACAGCCCAAAAAAGTCCTAAAAATGCATCTCAGGCCTCCAAAAATCTACAAAACTTTGGAGGCCAGAAACAGGCGTTTCCAGGCATCCTAGACCCCCACAAATCCAGAAAATGTGGGCAGCCCGAAAGATGTGTCACAGACCTCCAAATGTCCCCAAAACATTGGCAGCCTGAAAAAGACCTTAATCCACATCCTAGAACCCTGAAATTCTCAAAAATATTTTCAGCCCAAAAAAGCCATCTTAGACCCCGGTAGACCAGAATGTTTGGCAGCCCAAAAAAGCCATAAAAATGCCACTCAGGCCTCCAAAAATCTACAAAACTTCGGAGCCCCGAAAAAGGCATTTCCAGGCATCCTAGACCCCCTAAAGTCCAGAAAATGTTGGCAGCCCGAAACAAGTGTCACAGAGCTCCAAATGTCCAAAAAACATTGGCAGCCTGAAAAAGACCTTAATCCGCATCCTAGAACCCTGAAATTCCCAAAAATATTTTCGCCCCAAAAAAGACATTTTAGATCCCTGTAGGAACAGAATGTTTGGCAGCCCAAAAAAGCCCTAAAAATGCATCTCAGGCCTCCAAAAATCTACAAAACTTTGGAGGCCAGAAACAGGTGTTTCCCGGCATCCTAGACCCCCTGAAATCCAGAAAATGTGGGCGGCCCGAAAGATGTGTCACAGAGCTCCAAATGTCCCCAAAACATCGGCAGCCTGAAAAAGACCTTAATCTGCATCCTAGAACCCTGAAATTCTCAAAAATATTTTCAGCCTAAAAAAGCCATCTTAGACCCCCGTAGGACCAGACTGTTTCGCAGCCCAAAAAAGCCCTAAAGATGCCACTCAGGCCTCCATAAATCTACAAAACTTTGGAGCCCCGAAAAAGGCATTTCCAGGCATCCTAGACCCTGCAAAGTCCAGAAAATGTTGCAGCCCGAAACTAGTGTTATAGAGCTCCAAATGTCCCAAAAACATTGGCAGCCTGAAAAAGACCGTAATCCGCATCCTAGAACCCTGAAATTCCCAAAAATATTCTCGCCCCAAAAAAGCCATTTTAGAGCCCTGTAGGACCAGAATGTTTGGCAGCCCAAAAAAGCCCTAAAAATGCATCTCAGGCCTCCATAAATCTATTAAACTTTGGTGCCCCGAAAAAGGCATTTCCAGGCATCCTAGACCCCCTAAAGTCCAGAAAATGTTGGCAGCCCGAAACAAGTGTCACAGAGCTCCAAACGTCCCAAAAACATTGGCAGCCTGAAAAAGACCTTAATCCGCATCCTAGAACCCTGAAATTGCCAAAAATATTTTTGCCCCAAAAAAGACATTTTAGATCCCTGTAGGAACAGAATGTTTGGCAGCCCATAAAAGCCCTAAAAATGCATCTCAGGCCTCCAAAAATCTACAAAACTTTGGAGGCCAGAAACAGGTGTTTCCAGGCATCCTAGACCCCCTAAAATCCAGAAAATGTGGGCGGCCCGAAAGATGTGTCACAGAGCTCCAAATGTCCCCAAAACATCGGCAGCCTGAAAAAGACCTTAATCAGCATCCTAGAACCCTGAAATTTCCAAACATATTCTCGCCCTAAAAAAGCCATTTTAGAGCCCTGTAGGAACAGAATGTTTGGCAGCCCAAAAAAGCCCTAAAAATGCACCTCAGACCTCCAAAAATCTAAAAAAACTTTGGAGGCCAGAAAAACGGTGTTTCCAGGCATCCTAGACCCCATAAAATCCAGAAAATGTGGGTGGCCTGGAAGATGTGTCACAGAGCTCCAAATGTCCCAAAAAATAATCGGCAACTTGAAAAATACCTTAATCCGCATTCTAGAACCCTGAAATTCCCAAAAATATTTTCACCCCAAAACTGCCATCTTAGACTCCGGTAGGACCAGAATGTTTGGCAGCACAAAAAAGCCCTAAAAATGCCACTCAGGCCTCCAAAAATCTACAAAACTTTGGAACCCCGAAAAAGGCATTTCCAGGCATCCTAGACCCCCTAAAGTCCAAAAAATGTTGGCGGCCCGAAATATGTGTCACAGAGCTCCAAATGTCCCAAAAACACTGGCAACATTAAAAAGACCTTAATCCGCATCCTAGAACCCTGAAATTCCAAAAGATATTTTCGCCCCAAAAAAGCCATTTTAGAGCCTTGTAGGAACAGAATGTTTGGCAGCCCAAAAAAGCCCTAAAAATGCATCTCAGGCCTCCAAAAATCTACAAAACTTTGGAAGCCAGAAAAAGGCGTTTCCAGGCATCCTAGACCCACTAAAATCCAGAAAATGTGGGCGGCCCGAAAGATGTGTCACAGAGCTCCAAATGTCCCAAAAATAATCGGCAGCTTGAAAAAGACCTTAATCCGCATTCTAGAACCCTGAAATTCCCAAAAATATTTTCACCCCAAAACAGCCATCTTAGACTCTGGTAGGACCAGAATGTTTGGCAGCCCAAAAAAGCCCCAAAAATGCATCTCTGGCCTCCAAAAATCTACAAAACTTTGGTGCCCTGAAAAAGGCATTTCCAGGCATCCTAGACCCACTAAAGTCCAGAAAATGTTGGCGGCCCGAAATATGTGTCACGGAGCTCCAAATGTCCCAAAAACACTGGCAGCCTGAAAAAGACCTTAATCCGCATTCTAGAACCCTGAAATTCCCAAAGATATTTTCGTCCCAAAAAAGCCATTTTAGAGCCCTGTAGGACCAGAATGTTTGGCAGCCCAAAAAAGCCCTAAAAATGCATCTCAGACCTCCAAAAACCTAAAAAACTTTGGAGGCCAGAAAAACGGTGTTTCCAGGCATCCTAGACCCCATAAAATCCAGAAAATGTGGGTGGCCTGAAAGATGTGTCACAGAGCTCCAAATGTCCCAAAAAATAATTGGCAGCTTGAAAAATACCTTAATCCGCATTCTAGAACCCTGAAATTCCCAAAAATATTTTCACCCCAAAACTGCCATCTTAGACTCCGGTAGGACCAGAATGTTTGGCAGCACAAAAAAGCCCTAAAAATGCATCTCAGGCCTACAAAAATCTACAAAACTTTGGAGGCCAGAAACATGCGTTTCCAGGCATCCTAGACCCCCTAAAATCCAGAAAATGTGGGCGGCCCGAAAGATGTTTCACAGAGCTCCAAATGTCCCCAAAACATCGACAGCCTGAAAAACACCTTGATCCGCATCCTAGAACCCTGAAATTCTCAAAAATATTTTCAGCCCAAAAAAGCCATCTTAGACCCCGGTAGGACCAGAATGTTTGGCAGCCCAAGAAAGCCCTAAAAATGCCACTCAGGCCTCCAAAAATCTACAAAACTTTGGAACCCCGAAAAAAGCATTTCCAGGCATCGTAGACCCCCTAAAGTCCAGAAAATGTTGGCAGCCCGAAACAAGTGTCACAGAGCTCCAAACGTCCCAAAAACATTGGCAGCCTGAAAAAGACCTTAATCCGCATCCTAGAACCCTGAAATTGCCAAAAATATTTTTGCCCCAAAAAAGACATTTTAGATCCCTGTAGGAACAGAATGTTTGGCAGCCCATAAAAGCCCTAAAAATGCATCTAAGGCCTCCAAAAATCTACAAAACTTTGGAGGCCAGAAACAGGTGTTTCCAGGCATCCTAGACCCCCTAAAATCCAGAAAATGTGGGCGGCCCGAAAGATGTGTCACAGAGCTCCAAATGTCCCCAAAACATCGGCAGCCTGAAAAATACCTTAATCCGCATCATAGAACCCTGAAATTCTCAAAAATATTTTCGCCCCAAAAAAGCCATCTTAGACCCTGGTAGGACCAGAATGTTTGGCAGCCCAAAAAAGCCCTAAAAATGCCACTCAGGCCTCCAAAAATCTACAAAACTTTGGAACCCCGAAAAAAGCATTTCCAGGCATCCTAGACCCCCTAAAGTCCAGAAAATGTTGGCGGCCCGAAATATGTGTCACAGAGCTCCAAATGTCCCAAAAACACTGGCAACATTAAAAAGACCTTAATCCGCATCCTAGAACCCTGAAATTCCCAAAGATATTTTCGCCCCAAAAAAGCCATTTTGGAGCCCTGTAGGAACAGAATGTTTGGCAGCCCAAAAAAGCCCTAAAAATGCATCTCAGGCCTCCAAAAATCTACAAAACTTTGGAAGCCAGAAAAAGGCGTTTCCAGGCATCCTAGACCCCCGAAAATCCAGAAAATGTGGGCGGCCCGAAAGATGTGTCACAGAGCTCCAAATGTCCCAAAAATAATCGGCAGCTTGAAAAAGACCTTAATCCGCATTCTAGAACCCTGAAATTCCCAAAGATATTTTCGCCCCAAAAAAGCCATTTTAGAGCCCTGTAGGACCAGAATGTTTGGCAGCCCAAAAAAGCCCTAAAAATGCATCTCAGACCTCCAAAAACCTAAAAAACTTTGGAGGCCAGAACAACGGTGTTTCCAGGCATCCTAGACCCCATAAAATCCAGAAAATGTGGGTGGCCTGAAAGATGTGTCACAGAGCTCCAAATGTCCCAAAAAATAATTGGCAGCTTGAAAAATACCTTAATCCGCATTCTAGAACCCTGAAATTCCCAAAAATATTTTCACCCCAAAACTGCCATCTTAGACTCCGGTAGGACCAGAATGTTTGGCAGCACAAAAAAGCCCTAAAAATGCATCTCAGGCCTACAAAAATCTACAAAATTTTGGAGGCCAGAAACATGCGTTTCCAGGCATCCTAGACCCCCTAAAATCCAGAAAATGTGGGCGGCCCGAAAGATGTTTCACAGAGCTCCAAATGTCCCCAAAACATCGACAGCCTGAAAAACACCTTGATCCGCATCCTAGAACCCTGAAATTCTCAAAAAATGTTCAGCCCAAAAAAGCCATCTTAGACCCCGGTAGGACCAGAATGTTTGGCAGCCCAAGAAAGCCCTAAAAATGCCACTCAGGCCTCCAAAAATCTACAAAACTTTGGAACCCCGAAAAAGGCATTTCCAGGCATCCTAGACCCCCTAAAGTCCAGAAAATGTTGGCGGCCCGAAATATGTGTCACAGAGCTCCAAATGTCTCAAAAACACTGGCAACATTAAAAAGACCTTAATCCGCATCCTAGAACCCTGAAATTCCCAAAGATATTTTTGCCCCAAAAAAGCCATTTTAGAGCCCTGTAGGAACAGAATGTTTGGCAGCCCATAAAAGCCCTAAAAATGCATCTCAGGCCTCCAAAAATCTACAAAACTTTGGAGGCCAGAAACAGGTGTTTCCAGGCATCCTAGACCCCCTAAAATCCAGAAAATGTGGGCGGCCCGAAAGATGTGTCACAGAGCTCCAAATGTCCCCAAAACATCGGCAGCCTGAAAAAGACCTTAATCTGCATCCTAGAACCCTGAAATTCTCAAAAATATTTTCAGCCTAAAAAGCCATCTTAGACCCCGGTAGGACCAGACTGTTTGGCAGCCCAAAAAAGCCCTAAAGATGCCACTCAGGCCTCCATAAATCTACAAAACTTTGGAGCCCCGAAAAAGGCATTTCCAGGCATCCTAGACCCTGCAAAGTCCAGAAAATGTTGCAGCCCGAAACTAGTGTTACAGAGCTCCAAATGTCCCAAAAACATTGGCAGCCTGAAAAAGACCGTAATCCGCATCCTAGAACCCTGAAATTCCCAAAAATATTCTCGCCCCAAAAAAGCCATTTTAGAGCCCTGTAGGACCAGAATGTTTGGCAGCCCAAAAAAGCCCTAAAAATGCATCTCAGGCCTCCATAAATCTATTAAACTTTGGTGCCCCGAAAAAGGCATTTCCAGGCATCCTAGACCCCCTAAAGTCCAGAAAATGTTGGCAGCCCGAAACAAGTGTCACAGAGCTCCAAACGTCCCAAAAACATTGGCAGCCTCAAAAAGACCTTAATCCGCATTCTAGAACCCTGAAATTGCCAAAAATATTTTTGCCCCAAAAAAGACATTTTAGATCCCTGTAGGAACAGAATGTTTGGCAGCCCATAAAAGCCCTAAAAATGCATCTCAGGCCTCCAAAAATCTACAAAACTTTGGAGGCCAGAAACAGGTGTTTCCAGGCATCCTAGACCCCCTAAAATCCAGAAAATGTGGGCGGCCCGAAAGATGTGTCACAGAGCTCCAAATGTCCCCAAAACATCGGCAGCCTGAAAAATACCTTAATCCGCATCCTTGAACCCTGAAATTCTCAAAAATATTTTCGCCCCAAAAAAGCCATCTTAGACCCTGGTAGGACCAGAATGTTTGGCAGCCCAAAAAAGCCCTAAAAATGCCACTCAGGCCTCCAAAAATCTATAAAACTTTGGAGCCCCGAAAAAGGCATTTCCAGGCATCCTTGACCCCGTAAAGTCCAGAAAATGTTGCAGCCCGAAACAAGTGTCACAGAACTCCAAATGTCCCAAAAACATTGCAGCCTGAAAAAGACCTTAATCTGCATCCTAGAACCCTGAAATTCCCAAAAATATTCTCGCCCTAAAAAAGCCATTTTAGATCCCTGTAGGAACAGAATGTTTGGCAGCCCAAAAAAGCCCTAAAAATGCATCTCAGGCCTCCAAAAATCTACAAAACTTTGGAGGCCAGAAACAGGTGTTTCCCGGCATCCTAGACCCCCTGAAATCCAGAAAATGTGGGCGGCCCGAAAGATGTGTCACAGAGCTCCAAATGTCCCCAAAACATCGGCAGCCTGAAAAAGACCTTAATCTGCATCCTAGAACCCTGAAATTCTCAAAAATATTTTCAGCCTAAAAAAGCCATCTTAGACCCCGATAGGACCAGACTGTTTGGCAGCCCAAAAGAGCCCTAAAGATGCCACTCAGGCCTCCATAAATCTACAAAACTTTGGAGCCCCGAAAAAGGCATTTCCAGGCATCCTAGACCCTGCAAAGTCCAGAAAATGTTGCAGCCCGAAACTAGTGTTACAGAGCTCCAAATGTCCCAAAAACATTGGCAGCCTGAAAAAGACCGTAATCCGCATCCTAGAACCCTGAAATTCCCAAAAATATTCTCGCCCCAAAAAAGCCATTTTAGAGCCCTGTAGGACCAGAATGTTTGGCAGCCCAAAAAAGCCCTAAAAATGCATCTCAGGCCTCCATAAATCTATTAAACTTTGGTGCCCCGAAAAAAGGCATTTCCAGGCATCCTAGACCCCCTAAAGTCCAGAAAATGTTGGCAGCCCGAAACAAGTGTCACAGAGCTCCAAACGTCCCAAAAACATTGGCAGCCTGAAAAAGACCTTAATCCGCATCCTAGAACCCTGAAATTGCCAAAAATATTTTTGCCCCAAAAAAGACATTTTAGATCCCTGTAGGAACAGAATGTTTGGCAGCCCATAAAAGCCCTAAAAATGCATCTCAGGCCTCCAAAAATCTACAAAACTTTGGAGGCCAGAAACAGGTGTTTCCAGGCATCCTAGACCCCCTAAAATCCAGAAAATGTGGGCGGCCCGAAAGATGTGTCACAGAGCTCCAAATGTCCCCAAAACATCGGCAGCCTGAAAAAGACCTTAATCTGCATCCTAGAACCCTGAAATTCCCAAAAATATTCTCGCCCTAAAAAAGCCATTTTAGAGCCCTGTAGGAACAGAATGTTTGGCAGCCCAAAAAAGCCCTAAAAATGCACCTCAGACCTCCAAAAATCTAAAAAACTTTGGAGGCCAGAAAAACGGTGTTTCCAGGCATCCTAGACCCCATAAAATCCAGAAAATGTGGGTGGCCTGAAAGATGTGTCACAGAGCTCCAAATGTCCCAAAAAATAATCGGCAGCTTGAAAAATACCTTAATCCGCATTCTAGAACCCTGAAATTCCCAAAAATATTTTCACCCCAAAACTGCCATCTTAGACTCCGGTAGGACCAGAATGTTTGGCAGCACAAAAAAGCCCTAAAAATGCATCTCAGGCCTACAAAAATCTACAAAACTTTGGAGGCCAGAAACATGCGTTTCCAGGCATCCTAGACCCCCTAAAATCCAGAAAATGTGGGCGGCCCGAAAGATGTTTCACAGAGCTCCAAATGTCCCCAAAACATCGACAGCCTGAAAAACACCTTGATCCGCATCCTAGAACCCTGAAATTCTCAAAAATATTTTCAGCCCAAAAAAGCCATCTTAGACCCCGGTAGGACCAGAATGTTTGGCAGCCCAAGAAAGCCCTAAAAATGCCACTCAGGCCTCCAAAAATCTACAAAACTTTGGAACCCCGAAAAAGGCATTTCCCTAAAGTCCAGAAAATGTTGGCGGCCCGAAATATGTGTCACAGAGCTCCAAATGTCTCAAAAACACTGGCAACATTAAAAAGACCTTAATCCGCATCCTAGAACCCTGAAATTCCCAAAGATATTTTCGCCCCAAAAAAGCCATTTTAGAGCCCTGTAGGAACAGAATGTTTTGCAGCCCATAAAAGCCCTAAAAATGCATCTCAGGCCTCCAAAAATCTACAAAACTTTGGAGGCCAGAAACAGGTGTTTCTGTGCATCCTAGACCCCCTAAAATCCAGAAAATGTGGGCGGCCCGAAAGATGTGTCACAGAGCTCCAAATGTCCCCAAAACATCGGCAGCCTGAAAAAGACCTTAATCTGCATCCTAGAACCCTGAAATTCTCAAAAATATTTTCAGCCTAAAAAAGCCATCTTAGACCCCGGTAGGACCAGACTGTTTGGCAGCCCAAAAAAGCCCTAAAGATGCCACTCAGGCCTCCATAAATCTACAAAACTTTGGAGCCCCAAAAAAGGCATTTCCAGGCATCCTAGACCCTGCAAAGTCCAGAAAAAGTTGCAGCCCAAAACTAGTGTTACAGAGCTCCAAATGTCCCAAAAACATTGGCAGCCTGAAAAAGACCGTAATCCGCATCCTAGAACCCTGAAATTCCCAAAAATATTCTCGCCCCAAAAAAGCCATTTTAGAGCCCTGTAGGACCAGAATGTTTGGCAGCCCAAAAAAGCCCTAAAAATGCATCTCAGGCCTCCATAAATCTATTAAACTTTGGTGCCCCGAAAAAAGGCATTTCCAGGCATCCTAGACCCCCAAAAGTCCAGAAAATGTTGGCAGCCCGAAACAAGTGTCACAGAGCTCCAAACGTCCCAAAAACATTGGCAGCCTGAAAAAGACCTTAATCCGCATCCTAGAACCCGAAATTGCCAAAAATATTTTTGCCCCAAAAAAGACATTTTAGATCCCTGTAGGAACAGAATGTTTGGCAGCCCATAAAAGCCCTAAAAATGCATCTCAGGCCTCCAAAAATCTACAAAACTTTGGAGGCCAGAAACAGGTGTTTCCAGGCATCCTAGACCCCCTAAAATCCAGAAAATGTGGGCGGCCCGAAAGATGTGTCACAGAGCTCCAAATATCCCCAAAACATCGGCAGCCTGAAAAATACCTTAATCCGCATCCTAGAACCCTGAAATTCTCAAAAATATTTTCGCCCCAAAAAAGCCATCTTAGACCCTGGTAGGACCAGAATGTTTGGCAGCCCAAAAAAGCCCTAAAAATGCCACTCAGGCCTCCAAAAATCTATAAAACTTTGGAGCCCCGAAAAAGGCATTTCCAGGCATCCTTGACCCCGTAAAGTCCAGAAAATGTTGCAGCCCGAAACAAGTGTCACAGAACTCCAAATGTCCCAAAAACATTGCAGCCTGAAAAAGACCTTAATCTGCATCCTAGAACCCTGAAATTCCCAAAAATATTCTCGCCCTAAAAAAGCCATTTTAGATCCCTGTAGGAACAGAATATTTGGCAGCCCAAAAAAGCCCTAAAAATGCATCTCAGGCCTCCAAAAATCTACAAAACTTTGGAGGCCAGAAACAGGTGTTTCCCGGCATCCTAGACCCCCTGAAATCCAGAAAATGTGGGCGGCCCGAAAGATGTGTCACAGAGCTCCAATGTCCCCAAAACACCGGCAGCCTGAAAAAGACCTTAATCTGCATCCTAGAACCCTGAAATTCTCAAAAATATTTTCAGCCTAAAAAAGCCATCTTAGACCCCGGTAGGACCAGACTGTTTGGCAGCCCAAAAAAGCCCTAAAGATGCCACTCAGGCCTCCATAAATCTACAAAACTTTGGAGCCCCGAAAAAGGCATTTCCAGGCATCCTAGACCCTGCAAAGTCCAGAAAATGTTGCAGACCGAAACTAGTGTTATAGAGCTCCAAATGTCCCAAAAACATTGGCAGCCTGAAAAAGACCGTAATCCGCATCCTAGAACCCTGAAATTCCCAAAAATATTCTCGCCCCAAAAAAGCCATTTTAGAGCCCTGTAGGACCAGAATGTTTGGCAGCCCAAAAAAGCCCTAAAAATGCATCTCAGGCCTCCATAAATCTATTAAACTTTGGTGCCCCGAAAAAGGCATTTCCAGGCATCCTAGACCCCCTAAAGTCCAGAAAATGTTGGCAGCCTGAAACAAGTGTCACAGAGCTCCAAACGTCCCAAAAACATTGGCAGCCTGAAAAAGACCTTAATCCGCATCCTAGAACCCTGAAATTGCCAAAAATATTTTTGCCCCAAAAAAGACATTTTAGATCCCTGTAGGAACAGAATGTTTTGCAGCCCATAAAAGCCCTAAAAATGCATCTCAGGCCTCCAAAAATCTACAAAACTTTGGAGGCCAGAAACAGGTGTTTCCAGGCATCCTAGACCCCCTAAAATCCAGAAAATGTGGGCGGCCCGAAAGATGTGTCACAGAGCTCCAAATGTCCCCAAAACATCGGCAGCCTGAAAAAGACCTTAATCTGCATCCTAGAACCCTGAAATTCCCAAAAATATTTTCACCCCAAAACTGCCATCTTAGACTCCGGTAGGACCAGAATGTTTGGCAGCACAAAAAAGCCCTAAAAATGCATCTCAGGCCTACAAAAATCTACAAAACTTTGGAGGCCAGAAACATGCGTTTCCAGGCATCCTAGACCCCTTAAAATCCAGAAAATGTGGGCGGCCCGAAAGATGTTTCACAGAGCTCCAAATGTCCCCAAAACATCGACAGCCTGAAAAACACCTTGATCCGCATCCTAGAACCCTGAAATTCTCAAAAATATTTTCAGCCCAAAAAAGCCATCTTAGACCCCGGTAGGACCAGAATGTTTGGCAGCCCAAGAAAGCCCTAAAAATGCCACTTAGGCCTCCAAAAATCTACAAAACTTGGGAACCCCGAAAAAGACATTTCCAGGCATCCTAGACCCCCTAAAGTCGAAAAAATGTTGGCGGCCCGAAATATGTGTCACAGAGCTCCAACTGTCCCAAAAACACTGGCAACATTAAAAAGACCTTAATCCGCATCCTAGAACCCTGAAATTCCCAAAGATATTTTCGCCCCAAAAAAGCCATTTTAGAGCCTTGTAGGAACAGAATGTTTGGCAGCCCAAAAAAGCCCTAAAAATGCATCTCAGGCCTCCAAAAATCTACAAAACTTTGGAAGCCAGAAAAAGGCGTTTCCAGGCATCCTAGACCCCCTAAAATCCAGAAAATGTGGGCGGCCCGAAAGATGTGTCACAGAGCTCCAATGTCCCCAAAACATCGGCAGCCTGAAAAAGACCTTAATCTGCATCCTAGAACCCTGAAATTCTCAAAAATATTTTCAGCCTAAAAAAGCCATCTTAGACCCCGGTAGGACCAGACTGTTTGGCAGCCCAAAAAAGCCCTAAAGATGCCACTCAGGCCTCCATAAATCTACAAAACTTTGGAGCCCCGAAAAAGGCATTTCCAGGCATCCTAGACCCTGCAAAGTCCAGAAAATGTTGCAGACCGAAACTAGTGTTATAGAGCTCCAAATGTCCCAAAAACATTGGCAGCCTGAAAAAGACCGTAATCCGCATCCTAGAACCCTGAAATTCCCAAAAATATTCTCGCCCCAAAAAAGCCATTTTAGAGCCCTGTAGGACCAAAATGTTTGGCAGCCCAAAAAAGCCCTAAAAATGCATCTCAGGCCTCCATAAATCTATTAAACTTTGGTGCCGCGAAAAAGGCATTTCCAGGCATCCTAGACCCCCTAAAGTCCGGAAAATGTTGGCAGCCTGAAACAAGTGTCACAGAGCTCCAAACGTCCCAAAAACATTGGCAGCCTGAAAAAGACCTTAATCCGCATCCTAGAACCCTGAAATTGCCAAAAATGTTTTTGCCCCAAAAAAGACATTTTAGATCCCTGTAGGAACAGAATGTTTTGCAGCCCATAAAAGCCCTAAAAATGCATCTCAGGCCTCCAAAAATCTACAAAACTTTGGAGGCCAGAAACAGGTGTTTCCAGGCATCCTAGACCCCCTAAAATCCAGAAAATGTGGGCGGCCCGAAAGATGTGTCACAGAGCTCCAAATGTCCCCAAAACATCGGCAGCCTGAAAAAGACCTTAATCTGCATCCTAGAACCCTGAAATTCCCAAAAATATTCTCGCCCTAAAAAAGCCATTTTAGAGCCCTGTAGGAACAGAATGTTTGGCAGCCCAAAAAAGCCCTAAAAATGCACCTCAGACCTCCAAAAATCTAAAAAACTTTGGAGGCCAGATAAACGGTGTTTCCAGGCATCCTAGACCCCATAAAATCCAGAAAATGTGGGTGGCCCGAAAGATGTGTCACAGAGCTCCAAATGTCCCAAAAAATAATCGGCAGCTTGAAAAATACCTTAATCCGCATTCTAGAACCCTGAAATTCCCAAAAATATTTTCACCCCAAAACTGCCATCTTAGACTCCGGTAGGACCAGAATGTTTGGCAGCACAAAAAAGCCCTAAAAATGCATCTCAGGCCTACAAAAATCTACAAAACTTTGGAGGCCAGAAACATGCGTTTCCAGGCATCCTAGACCCCTTAAAATCCAGAAAATGTGGGCGGCCCGAAAGATGTTTCACAGAGCTCCAAATGTCCCCAAAACATCGACAGCCTGAAAAACACCTTGATCCGCATCCTAGAACCCTGAAATTCTCAAAAATATTTTCAGCCCAAAAAAGCCATCTTAGACCCCGGTAGGACCAGAATGTTTGGCAGCCCAAGAAAGCCCTAAAAATGCCACTCAGGCCTCCAAAAATCTACAAAACTTGGGAACCCCGAAAAAGGCATTTCCAGGCATCCTAGACCCCCTAAAGTCGAAAAAATGTTGGCGGCCCGAAATATGTGTCACAGAGCTCCAAATGTCCCAAAAACACTGGCAACATTAAAAAGACCTTAATCCGCATCCTAGAACCCTGAAATTCCCAAAGATATTTTCGCCCCAAAAAAGCCATTTTAGAGCCTTGTAGGAACAGAATGTTTGGCAGCCCAAAAAAGCCCTAAAAATGCATCTCAGGCCTCCAAAAATCTACAAAACTTTGGAAGCCAGAAAAAGGCGTTTCCAGGCATCCTAGACCCCCTAAAATCCAGAAAATGTGGGCGGCCCGAAAGATGTGTCACAGAGCTCCAAATGTCCCAAAAATAATCGCCAGCTTGAAAAAGACCTTAATCCGCATTCTAGAACCCTGAAATTCCCAAAAATATTTTCACCCCAAAACAGCCATCTTAGACTCGGTAGGACCAGAATGTTTGGCAGCCCAAAAAAGCCCTAAAAATGCATCTCAGGCCTCCAAAAAT
The DNA here is from genome assembly GCF_040938575.1 of Ambystoma mexicanum. Taxonomy (NCBI): domain Eukaryota; kingdom Metazoa; phylum Chordata; class Amphibia; order Caudata; family Ambystomatidae; genus Ambystoma; species Ambystoma mexicanum. The sequence goes on from NC_090941.1 coordinate 217,236,766, forward strand.
CTACAAAACTTTGGTGCCCTGAAAAAGGCATTTCCAGGCATCCTAGACCCACTAAAGTCCAGAAAATGTTGGCGGCCCGAAATATGTGTCACGGAGCTCCAAATGTCCCAAAAACACTGGCAGCCTGAAAAAGACCTTAATCCGCATTCTAGAACCCTGAAATTCCCAAAGATATTTTCACCCCAAAAAAGCCATTTTAGAGCCCTGTAGGACCAGAATGTTTGGCAGCCCAAAAAAGCCCTAAAAATGCATCTCAGACCTCCAAAAACCTAAAAAAACTTTGGAGGCCAGAAAAACGGTGTTTCCAGGCATCCTAGACCCCATAAAATCCAGAAAATGTGGGTGGCCTGAAAGATGTGTCACAGAGCTCCAAATGTCCCAAAAAATAATTGGCAGCTTGAAAAATACCTTAATCCGCATTCTAGAACCCTGAAATTCCCAACAATATTTTCACCCCAAAACTGCCATCTTAGACTCCGGTAGGACCAGAATGTTTGGCAGCACAAAAAAGCCCTAAAAATGCATCTCAGGCCTACAAAAATCTACAAAACTTTGGAGGCCAGAAACATGCGTTTCCAGGCATCCTAGACCCCCTAAAATCCAGAAAATGTGGGCGGCCCGAAAGATGTTTCACAGAGCTCCAAATGTCCCCAAAACATCGACAGCCTGAAAAACACCTTGATCCGCATCCTAGAACCCTGAAATTCTCAAAAATATTTTCAGCCCAAAAAAGCCATCTTAGACCCGGTAGGACCAGAATGTTTGGCAGCCCAAGAAAGCCCTAAAAATGCCACTCAGGCCTCCAAAAATCTACAAAACTTTGGAACCCCGAAAAAGGCATTTCCAGGCATCCTAGACCCCCTAAAGTCCAGAAAATGTTGGCAGCCCGAAACAAGTGTCACAGAGCTCCAAACGTCCCAAAAACATTGGCAGCCTGAAAAAGACCTTAATCCGCATCCTAGAACCCTGAAATTGCCAAAAATATTTTTGCCCCAAAAAAGACATTTTAGATCCCTGTAGGAACAGAATGTTTGGCAGCCCATAAAAGCCCTAAAAATGCATCTCAGGCCTCCAAAAATCTACAAAACTTTGGAGGCCAGAAACAGGTGTTTCCAGGCATCCTAGACCCCCTAAAATCCAGAAAATGTGGGCGGCCCGAAAGATGTTTCACAGAGCTCCAAATGTCCCCAAAACATCGACAGCCTGAAAAACACCTTAATCCGCATCCTAGAACCCTGAAATTCTCAAAAATATTTTCAGCCCAAAAAAGCCATCTTAGACCCCGGTAGGACCTGAATGTTTGGCAGCCCAAAAAAGCCCTAAAAATGCCACTCAGGCCTCCAAAAATCTACAAAACTTTGGAGCCCCGAAAAAGGCATTTCCAGGCATCCTTGACCCCGTAAAGTCCAGAAAATGTTGCAGCCCGAAACAAGGCCCGAAACAAGTGTCACAGAACTCCAAATGTCCCAAAAACATTGCAGCCTGAAAAAGACCTTAATCTGCATCCTAGAACCCTGAAATTCCCAAAAATATTCTCGCCCTAAAAAAGCCATTTTAGAGCCCTGTAGGAACAGAATGTTTGGCAGCCCAAAAAAGCCCTAAAAATGCATCTCAGACCTCCAAAAATCTAAAAAACTTTGGAGGCCAGAAAAACGGTGTTTCCAGGCATCCTAGACCCCATAAAATCCAGAAAATGTGGGTGGCCTGAAAGATGTGTCACAGAGCTCCAAATGTCCCAAAAAATAATCGGCAGCTTGAAAAATACCTTAATCCGCATTCTAGAACCCTGAAATTCCCAAAAATATTTTCACCCCAAAACAGCCATCTTAGACTCCGGTAGGACCAGAATGTTTTGCAGCCCAAAAAAGCCCTAAAAATGCATCTCAGGCCTCCAAAAATCTACAAAACTTTGGTGCCCTGAAAAAGGCATTTCCAGGCATCCTAGACCCACTAAAGTCCAGAAAATGTTGGCGGCCCGAAATATGTGTCACGGAGCTCCAAATGTCCCAAAAACACTGGCAGCCTGAAAAAGACCTTAATCCGCATTCTAGAACCCTGAAATTCCCAAAGATATTTTCGCCCCAAAAAAGCCATTTTAGAGCCCTGTAGGACCAGAATGTTTGGCAGCCCAAAAAAGCCCTAAAAATGCATCTCAGACCTCCAAAAACCTAAAAAACTTTGGAGGCCAGAAAAACGGTGTTTCTAGGCATCCTAGACCCCATAAAATCCAGAAAATGTGGGTGGCCTGAAAGATGTGTCACAGAGCTCCAAATGTCCCAAAAAATAATTGGCAGCTTGAAAAATACCTTAATCCGCATTCTAGAACCCTGAAATTCCCAAAAATATTCTCGCCCCAAAAAAGCCATTTTAGAGCCCTGTAGGACCAGAATGTTTGGCAGCCCAAAAAAGCCCTAAAAATGCATCTCAGGCCTCCATAAATCTATTAAACTTTGGTGCCCCGAAAAAGGCATTTCCAGGCATCCTAGACCCCCTAAAGTCCAGAAAATGTTGGCAGCCCGAAACAAGTGTCACAGAGCTCCAAACGTCCCAAAAACATTGGCAGCCTGAAAAAGACCTTAATCCGCATCCTAGAACCCTGAAATTGCCAAAAATATTTTTGCCCCAAAAAAGACATTTTAGATCCCTGTAGGAACAGAATGTTTGGCAGCCCATAAAAGCCCTAAAAATGCATCTCAGGCCTCCAAAAATCTACAAAACTTTGGAGGCCAGAAACAGGTGTTTCCAGGCATCCTAGACCCCCTAAAATCCAGAAAATGTGGGCGGCCCGAAAGATGTGTCACAGAGCTCCAAATGTCCCCAAAACATCGGCAGCCTGAAAAAGACCTTAATCTGCATCCTAGAACCCTGAAATTCCCAAAAATATTCTCGCCCTAAAAAAGCCATTTTAGAGCCCTGTAGGAACAGAATGTTTGGCAGCCCAAAAAAGCCCTAAAAATGCATCTCAGACCTCCAAAAACCTAAAAAACTTTGGAGGCCAGAAAAACGGTGTTTCCAGGCATCCTAGACCCCATAAAATCCAGAAAATGTGGGTGGCCTGAAAGATGTGTCACAGAGCTCCAAATGTCCCAAAAAATAATTGGCAGCTTGAAAAATACCTTAATCCGCATTCTAGAACCCTGAAATTCCCAAAAATATTTTCACCCCAAAACTGCCATCTTAGACTCCGGTAGGACCAGAATGTTTGGCAGCACAAAAAAGCCCTAAAAATGCATCTCAGGCCTACAAAAATCTACAAAACTTTGGAGGCCAGAAACATGCGTTTCCAGGCATCCTAGACCCCCTAAAATCCAGAAAATGTGTAGATCGAAAGATGTTTCACAGAGCTCCAAATGTCCCCAAAACATCGACAGCCTGAAAAACACCTTGATCCGCATCCTAGAACCCTGAAATTCTCAAAAATATTTTCAGCCCAAAAAAGCCATCTTAGACCCCGGTAGGACCAGAATGTTTGGCAGCCCAAGAAAGCCCTAAAAATGCCACTCAGGCCTCCAAAAATCTACAAAACTTTGGAACCCCGAAAAAGGCATTTCCAGGCATCCTAGACCCCCTAAAGTCCAGAAAATGTGGGCGGCCCGAAAGATGTGTCACAGAGCTCCAAATGTCCCCAAAACATTGGCAGCCTGAAAAATACCTTAATCCGCATCCTAGAACCCTGAAATTCTCAAAAATAATTTCGCCCCAAAAAAGCCATCTTAGACCCTGGTAGGACCAGAATGTTTGGTAGCCCAAAAAAGCCCTAAAAATGCCACTCAGGCCTCCAAAAATCTACAAAACTTTGGAGGCCAGAAAAAGGCATTTCCAGGCATCCGAGACCCCCTAAAGTCCAGAAAATGTTAGCGGCCTGAAAGATGTGTCACAGAGCTCCAAATGTCCCAAAAACACTGGCAGCCTGAAAAAGACCTTAATCCGCATCCTAGAACCCTGAAATTCCCAAAGATATTTTCGCCCCAAACAAGCCATTTTAGAGCCCTGTAGGACCAGAATGTTTGGCAGCCCAAAAAAGCCCTAAAAATGCATCTCAGACCTCCAAAAATCTAAAAAACTTTGGAGGCCAGAAAAACGGTGTTTCCAGGCATCCTAGACCACATAAAATCCAGAAAATGTGGGTGGCCTGAAAGATGTGTCACAGAGCTCCAAATGTCCCAAAAAATAATCGGCAGCTTGAAAAATACCTTAATCCGCATTCTAGAACCCTGAAATTCCCAAAAATATTTTCACCCCAAAACTGCCATCTTAGACTCCGGTAGGACCAGAATGTTTGGCAGCACAAAAAAGCCCTAAAAATGTATCTCAGGCCTACAAAAATCTACAAAACTTTGGAGGCCAGAAACATGCGTTTCCAGGCATCCTAGACCCCCTAAAATCCAGAAAATGTGGGCGGCCCGAAAGATGTTTCACAGAGCTCCAAATGTCCCCAAAACATCGACAGCCTGAAAAACACCTTGATCCGCATCCTAGAACCCTGAAATTCTCAAAAATATTTTCAGCCCAAAAAAGCCATCTTAGACACCGGTAGGACCAGAATGTTTGGCAGCCCAAGAAAGCCCTAAAAATGCCACTCAGGCCTCCAAAAATCTACAAAACTTTGGAACCCCGAAAAAGGCATTTCCAGGCATCCTACTCCCCCTAAAGTCCAGAAAATGTTGGCGGCCCGAAATATGTGTCACAGAGCTCCAAATGTCCCAAAAACACTGGCAACATTAAAAAGACCTTAATCCGCATCCTAGAACCCTGAAATTCCCAAAGATATTTTCGCCCCAAAAAAGCCATTTTAGAGCCCTGTAGGAACAGAATGTTTGGCAGCCCAAAAAAGCCCTAAAAATGCATCTCAGGCCTCCAAAAATCTACAAAACTTTGGAAGCCAGAAAAAGGCATTTCCAGGCATCCTAGACCCCCTAAAATCCAGAAAATGTGGGCGGCCCGAAAGATGTGTCACAGAGCTCCAAATGTCCCAAAAATAATCGGCAGCTTGAAAAAGACCTTAATCCGCATTCTAGAACCCTGAAATCCCAAAAATATTTTCACCCCAAAACAGCCAACTTAGACTCCGGTAGGACCAGAATGTTTGGCAGCACAAAAAAGCCCTAAAAATGCATCTCAGGTCTCCAAAAATCTACAAAACTTTGGACACACGAAAAAGGCATTTCTGGGCATCCTAGACCCCCTAAAGTCCAGAAAATGTTGGAGGCCCGAAAAATATGTCACAGAGCTCCAAATGTCCCCAAAACATTGGCAGCCTGAAAAAGACTTTAATCCGCATCCTAGAACCCTGAAATTCCCAAAAATATTTCCGCCCAAAAAAAGACATTTTAGATCCCTGTAGGAACAGAATGTTTGGCAGCCCAAAAAAGCCCTAAAAATGCATCTCAGGCCTCCAAAAATCTACAAAACTTTGGAGGCCAGAAACATGTGTTTCCAGGCAACCTAGACCCCTTAAAGTCCAGAAAATATTGGCAGCCCGAAACAAGTGTCACAGAGCTCCAAATGTCCCAAAAACATTGGCAGCCTGAAACAGACCTTAATCCGCATCCTAGAACCCTGAAATTCCCAAAAATATTTTCACCCCAAAAAAGACATTTTAGATCCCTGTAGGAACAGAATGTTTGACAGCCCAAAAAAGTCCTAAAAATGCATCTCAGGCCTCCAAAAATCTACAAAACTTTGGAGGCCAGAAACAGGCGTTTCCAGGCATCCTAGACCCCCTGAAATCCAGAAAATGTGGGCGGCCCGAAAGATGTGTCACAGACCTCCAAATGTCCCCAAAACATTGGCAGCTTGAAAAATACCTTAATCCGCATTCTAGAACCCTGAAATTCCCAAAAATATTTTCACCCCAAAATTGCCATCTTAGACTCCGGTAGGACCAGAATGTTTGGCAGCACAAAAAAGCCCTAAAAATGCATCTCAGGCCTACAAAAATCTACAAAACTTTGGAGGCCAGAAACTTGCGTTTCTAGGCATCCTAGACCCCCTAAAATCCAGAAAATGTGGGCGGCCCGAAAGATGTTTCACAGAGCTCCAAATGTCCCCAAAACATCGACAGCCTGAAAAACACCTTGATCCGCATCCTAGAACCCTGAAATTCTCAAAAATATGTTCAGCCCAAAAAAGCCATCTTAGACCCCGGTAGGACCAGAATGTTTGGCAGCCCAAGAAAGCCCTAAAAATGCCACTCAGGCCTCCAAAAATCTACAAAACTTTGGAACCCCGAAAAAGGCATTTCCAGGCATCCTAGACCCCCTAAAGTCCAGAAAATGTTGGCGGCCCGAAATATGTGTCACAGAGCTCCAAATGTCCCAAAAACACTGGCAACATTAAAAAGACCTTAATCCGCATCCTAGAACCCTGCAATTCCCAAAGATATTTTCGCCCCAAAAAAGCCATTTTAGAGCCCTGTAGGAACAGAATGTTTGGCAGCCCAAAAAAGCCCTAAAAATGCATCTCAGGCCTCCAAAAATCTACAAAACTTTGGAAGCCAGAAAAAGGCGTTTCCAGGCATCCTAGACCCCCTAAAATCCAGAAAATGTGGGCGGCCCGAAAGATGTGTCACAGAGCTCCAAATGTCCCAAAAATAATCGCCAGCTTGAAAAAGACCTTAATCCGCATTCTAGAACCCTGAAATTCCCAAAAATATTTTCACCCCAAAACAGCCATCTTAGACTCGGTAGGACCAGAATGTTTGGCAGCCCAAAAAAGCCCTAAAAATGCATCTCAGGCCTCCAAAAATCTACAAAACTTTGGTGCCCTGAAAAAGGCATTTCCAGGCATCCTAGACCCACTAAAGTCCAGAAAATGTTGGCGGCCCGAAATATGTGTCACGGAGCTCCAAATGTCCCAAAAACACTGGCAGCCTGAAAAAGACCTTAATCCGCATTCTAGAACCCTGAAATTCCCAAAGATATTTTCACCCCAAAAAAGCCATTTTAGAGCCCTGTAGGACCAGAATGTTTGGCAGCCCAAAAAAGCCCTAAAAATGCATCTCAGACCTCCAAAAACCTAAAAAAACTTTGGAGGCCAGAAAAACGGTGTTTCCAGGCATCCTAGACCCCATAAAATCCAGAAAATGTGGGTGGCCTGAAAGATGTGTCACAGAGCTCCAAATGTCCCAAAAAATAATTGGCAGCTTGAAAAATACCTTAATCCGCATTCTAGAACCCTGAAATTCCCAACAATATTTTCACCCCAAAACTGCCATCTTAGACTCCGGTAGGACCAGAATGTTTGGCAGCACAAAAAAGCCCTAAAAATGCATCTCAGGCCTACAAAAATCTACAAAACTTTGGAGGCCAGAAACATGCGTTTCCAGGCATCCTAGACCCCCTAAAATCCAGAAAATGTGGGCGGCCCGAAAGATGTTTCACAGAGCTCCAAATGTCCCCAAAACATCGACAGCCTGAAAAACACCTTGATCCGCATCATAGAACCCTGAAATTCTCAAAAATATTTTCAGCCCAAAAAAGCCATCTTAGACCCGGTAGGACCAGAATGTTTGGCAGCCCAAGAAAGCCCTAAAAATGCCACTCAGGCCTCCAAAAATCTACAAAACTTTGGAACCCCGAAAAAGGCATTTCCAGGCATCCTAGACCCCCTAAAGTCCAGAAAATGTTGGCAGCCCGAAACAAGTGTCACAGAGCTCCAAACGTCCCAAAAACATTGGCAGCCTGAAAAAGACCTTAATCCGCATCCTAGAACCCTGAAATTGCCAAAAATATTTTTGCCCCAAAAAAGACATTTTAGATCCCTGTAGGAACAGAATGTTTGGCAGCCCATAAAAGCCCTAAAAATGCATCTCAGGCCTCCAAAAATCTACAAAACTTTGGAGGCCAGAAACAGGTGTTTCCAGGCATCCTAGACCCCCTAAAATCCAGAAAATGTGGGCGGCCCGAAAGATGTTTCACAGAGCTCCAAATGTCCCCAAAACATCGACAGCCTGAAAAACACCTTAATCCGCATCCTAGAACCCTGAAATTCTCAAAAATATTTTCAGCCCAAAAAAGCCATCTTAGACCCCGGTAGGACCTGAATGTTTGGCAGCCCAAAAAAGCCCTAAAAATGCCACTCAGGCCTCCAAAAATCTACAAAACTTTGGAGCCCCGAAAAAGGCATTTCCAGGCATCCTTGACCCCGTAAAGTCCAGAAAATGTTGCAGCCCGAAACAAGGCCCGAAACAAGTGTCACAGAACTCCAAATGTCCCAAAAACATTGCAGCCTGAAAAAGACCTTAATCTGCATCCTAGAACCCTGAAATTCCCAAAAATATTCTCGCCCTAAAAAAGCCATTTTAGAGCCCTGTAGGAACAGAATGTTTGGCAGCCCAAAAAAGCCCTAAAAATGCATCTCAGACCTCCAAAAATCTAAAAAACTTTGGAGGCCAGAAAAACGGTGTTTCCAGGCATCCTAGACCCCATAAAATCCAGAAAATGTGGGTGGCCTGAAAGATGTGTCACAGAGCTCCAAATGTCCCAAAAAATAATCGGCAGCTTGAAAAATACCTTAATCCGCATTCTAGAACCCTGAAATTCCCAAAAATATTTTCACCCCAAAACAGCCATCTTAGACTCCGGTAGGACCAGAATGTTTTGCAGCCCAAAAAAGCCCTAAAAATGCATCTCAGGCCTCCAAAAATCTACAAAACTTTGGTGCCCTGAAAAAGGCATTTCCAGGCATCCTAGACCCACTAAAGTCCAGAAAATGTTGGCGGCCCGAAATATGTGTCACGGAGCTCCAAATGTCCCAAAAACACTGGCAGCCTGAAAAAGACCTTAATCCGCATTCTAGAACCCTGAAATTCCCAAAGATATTTTCGCCCCAAAAAAGCCATTTTAGAGCCCTGTAGGACCAGAATGTTTGGCAGCCCAAAAAAGCCCTAAAAATGCATCTCAGACCTCCAAAAACCTAAAAAACTTTGGAGGCCAGAAAAACGGTGTTTCTAGGCATCCTAGACCCCATAAAATCCAGAAAATGTGGGTGGCCTGAAAGATGTGTCACAGAGCTCCAAATGTCCCAAAAAATAATTGGCAGCTTGAAAAATACCTTAATCCGCATTCTAGAACCCTGAAATTCCCAAAAATATTCTCGCCCCAAAAAAGCCATTTTAGAGCCCTGTAGGACCAGAATGTTTGGCAGCCCAAAAAAGCCCTAAAAATGCATCTCAGGCCTCCATAAATCTATTAAACTTTGGTGCCCCGAAAAAGGCATTTCCAGGCATCCTAGACCCCCTAAAGTCCAGAAAATGTTGGCAGCCCGAAACAAGTGTCACAGAGCTCCAAACGTCCCAAAAACATTGGCAGCCTGAAAAAGACCTTAATCCGCATCCTAGAACCCTGAAATTGCCAAAAATATTTTTGCCCCAAAAAAGACATTTTAGATCCCTGTAGGAACAGAATGTTTGGCAGCCCATAAAAGCCCTAAAAATGCATCTCAGGCCTCCAAAAATCTACAAAACTTTGGAGGCCAGAAACAGGTGTTTCCAGGCATCCTAGACCCCCTAAAATCCAGAAAATGTGGGCGGCCCGAAAGATGTGTCACAGAGCTCCAAATGTCCCCAAAACATCGGCAGCCTGAAAAAGACCTTAATCTGCATCCTAGAACCCTGAAATTCCCAAAAATATTCTCGCCCTAAAAAAGCCATTTTAGAGCCCTGTAGGAACAGAATGTTTGGCAGCCCAAAAAAGCCCTAAAAATGCATCTCAGACCTCCAAAAACCTAAAAAACTTTGGAGGCCAGAAAAACGGTGTTTCCAGGCATCCTAGACCCCATAAAATCCAGAAAATGTGGGTGGCCTGAAAGATGTGTCACAGAGCTCCAAATGTCCCAAAAAATAATTGGCAGCTTGAAAAATACCTTAATCCGCATTCTAGAACCCTGAAATTCCCAAAAATATTTTCACCCCAAAACTGCCATCTTAGACTCCGGTAGGACCAGAATGTTTGGCAGCACAAAAAAGCCCTAAAAATGCATCTCAGGCCTACAAAAATCTACAAAACTTTGGAGGCCAGAAACATGCGTTTCCAGGCATCCTAGACCCCCTAAAATCCAGAAAATGTGTAGATCGAAAGATGTTTCACAGAGCTCCAAATGTCCCCAAAACATCGACAGCCTGAAAAACACCTTGATCCGCATCCTAGAACCCTGAAATTCTCAAAAATATTTTCAGCCCAAAAAAGCCATCTTAGACCCCGGTAGGACCAGAATGTTTGGCAGCCCAAGAAAGCCCTAAAAATGCCACTCAGGCCTCCAAAAATCTACAAAACTTTGGAACCCCGAAAAAGGCATTTCCAGGCATCCTAGACCCCCTAAAGTCCAGAAAATGTGGGCGGCCCGAAAGATGTGTCACAGAGCTCCAAATGTCCCCAAAACATTGGCAGCCTGAAAAATACCTTAATCCGCATCCTAGAACCCTGAAATTCTCAAAAATAATTTCGCCCCAAAAAAGCCATCTTAGACCCTGGTAGGACCAGAATGTTTGGTAGCCCAAAAAAGCCCTAAAAATGCCACTCAGGCCTCCAAAAATCTACAAAACTTTGGAGGCCAGAAAAAGGCATTTCCAGGCATCCGAGACCCCCTAAAGTCCAGAAAATGTTAGCGGCCTGAAAGATGTGTCACAGAGCTCCAAATGTCCCAAAAACACTGGCAGCCTGAAAAAGACCTTAATCCGCATCCTAGAACCCTGAAATTCCCAAAGATATTTTCGCCCCAAACAAGCCATTTTAGAGCCCTGTAGGACCAGAATGTTTGGCAGCCCAAAAAAGCCCTAAAAATGCATCTCAGACCTCCAAAAATCTAAAAAACTTTGGAGGCCAGAAAAACGGTGTTTCCAGGCATCCTAGACCACATAAAATCCAGAAAATGTGGGTGGCCTGAAAGATGTGTCACAGAGCTCCAAATGTCCCAAAAAATAATCGGCAGCTTGAAAAATACCTTAATCCGCATTCTAGAACCCTGAAATTCCCAAAAATATTTTCACCCCAAAACTGCCATCTTAGACTCGGGTAGGACCAGAATGTTTGGCAGCACAAAAAAGCCCTAAAAATGTATCTCAGGCCTACAAAAATCTACAAAACTTTGGAGGCCAGAAACATGCGTTTCCAGGCATCCTAGACCCCCTAAAATCCAGAAAATGTGGGCGGCCCGAAAGATGTTTCACAGAGCTCCAAATGTCCCCAAAACATCGACAGCCTGAAAAACACCTTGATCCGCATCCTAGAACCCTGAAATTCTCAAAAATATTTTCAGCCCAAAAAAGCCATCTTAGACACCGGTAGGACCAGAATGTTTGGCAGCCCAAGAAAGCCCTAAAAATGCCACTCAGGCCTCCAAAAATCTACAAAACTTTGGAACCCCGAAAAAGGCATTTCCAGGCATCCTACTCCCCCTAAAGTCCAGAAAATGTTGGCGGCCCGAAATATGTGTCACAGAGCTCCAAATGTCCCAAAAACACTGGCAACATTAAAAAGACCTTAATCCGCATCCTAGAACCCTGAAATTCCCAAAGATATTTTCGCCCCAAAAAAGCCATTTTAGAGCCCTGTAGGAACAGAATGTTTGGCAGCCCAAAAAAGCCCTAAAAATGCATCTCAGGCCTCCAAAAATCTACAAAACTTTGGAAGCCAGAAAAAGGCATTTCCAGGCATCCTAGACCCCCTAAAATCCAGAAAATGTGGGCGGCCCGAAAGATGTGTCACAGAGCTCCAAATGTCCCAAAAATAATCGGCAGCTTGAAAAAGACCTTAATCCGCATTCTAGAACCCTGAAATCCCAAAAATATTTTCACCCCAAAACAGCCAACTTAGACTCCGGTAGGACCAGAATGTTTGGCAGCACAAAAAAGCCCTAAAAATGCATCTCAGGTCTCCAAAAATCTACAAAACTTTGGACACACGAAAAAGGCATTTCTGGGCATCCTAGACCCCCTAAAGTCCAGAAAATGTTGGAGGCCCGAAAAATATGTCACAGAGCTCCAAATGTCCCCAAAACATTGGCAGCCTGAAAAAGACTTTAATCCGCATCCTAGAACCCTGAAATTCCCAAAAATATTTCCGCCCAAAAAAAGACATTTTAGATCCCTGTAGGAACAGAATGTTTGGCAGCCCAAAAAAGCCCTAAAAATGCATCTCAGGCCTCCAAAAATCTACAAAACTTTGGAGGCCAGAAACATGTGTTTCCAGGCAACCTAGACCCCTTAAAGTCCAGAAAATATTGGCAGCCCGAAACAAGTGTCACAGAGCTCCAAATGTCCCAAAAACATTGGCAGCCTGAAACAGACCTTAATCCGCATCCTAGAACCCTGAAATTCCCAAAAATATTTTCACCCCAAAAAAGACATTTTAGATCCCTGTAGGAACAGAATGTTTGACAGCCCAAAAAAGTCCTAAAAATGCATCTCAGGCCTCCAAAAATCTACAAAACTTTGGAGGCCAGAAACAGGCGTTTCCAGGCATCCTAGACCCCCTGAAATCCAGAAAATGTGGGCGGCCCGAAAGATGTGTCACAGACCTCCAAATGTCCCCAAAACATTGGCAGCTTGAAAAATACCTTAATCCGCATTCTAGAACCCTGAAATTCCCAAAAATATTTTCACCCCAAAATTGCCATCTTAGACTCCGGTAGGACCAGAATGTTTGGCAGCACAAAAAAGCCCTAAAAATGCATCTCAGGCCTACAAAAATCTACAAAACTTTGGAGGCCAGAAACTTGCGTTTCTAGGCATCCTAGACCCCCTAAAATCCAGAAAATGTGGGCGGCCCGAAAGATGTTTCACAGAGCTCCAAATGTCCCCAAAACATCGACAGCCTGAAAAACACCTTGATCCGCATCCTAGAACCCTGAAATTCTCAAAAATATGTTCAGCCCAAAAAAGCCATCTTAGACCCCGGTAGGACCAGAATGTTTGGCAGCCCAAGAAAGCCCTAAAAATGCCACTCAGGCCTCCAAAAATCTACAAAACTTTGGAACCCCGAAAAAGGCATTTCCAGGCATCCTAGACCCCCTAAAGTCCAGAAAATGTTGGCGGCCCGAAATATGTGTCACAGAGCTCCAAATGTCCCAAAAACACTGGCAACATTAAAAAGACCTTAATCCGCATCCTAGAACCCTGCAATTCCCAAAGATATTTTCGCCCCAAAAAAGCCATTTTAGAGCCCTGTAGGAACAGAATGTTTGGCAGCCCAAAAAAGCCCTAAAAATGCATCTCAGGCCTCCAAAAATCTACAAAACTTTGGAAGCCAGAAAAAGGCGTTTCCAGGCATCCTAGACCCCCTAAAATCCAGAAAATGTGGGCGGCCCGAAAGATGTGTCACAGAGCTCCAAATGTCCCAAAAATAATCGGCAGCTTGAAAAAGACCTTAATCCGCATTCTAGAACCCTGAAATTCCCAAAAATATTTTCACCCCAAAACAGCCATCTTAGACTCCGGTAGGACCAGAATGTTTGGCAGCCCAAAAAAGCCCTAAAAATGCATCTCAGGCCTCCAAAAATCTACAAAACTTTGGTGCCCAGAAAAAGGCATTTCCAGGCATCCTAGACCCACTAAAGTCCAGAAAATGTTGGCGGCCCGAAATATGTGTCACGGAGCTCCAAATATCCCAAAAACACTGGTAGCCTGAAAAATACCTTAATCCGCATCCTAGAACCCTGAAATTCCCAAAGATATTTTCGCCCCACACAAGCCATTTTAGAGCCCTGTAGGACCAGAATGTTTGGCAGCCCAAAAAAGCCCTAAAAATGCATCTCAGACCTCCAAAAATCTAAAAAACTTTGGAGGCCAGAAAAACGGTGTTTCCAGGCATCCTAGACCCCATAAAATCCAGAAAATGTGGGTGGCCTGAAAGATGTGTCACAGAGCTCCAAATGTCCCAAAAAATAATCGACAGCTTGAAAAATACCTTAATCCGCATTCTAGAACCCTGAAATTCCCAAAAATATTTTCACCCCAAAACTGCCATCTTAGACTCCGGTAGGACCAGAATGTTTGGCAGCACAAAAAAGCCCTAAAAATGCATCTCAGGCCTACAAAAATCTACAAAACTTTGGAGGCCAGAAACATGCGTTTCCAGGCATCCTAGACCCCCTAAAATCCAGAAAATGTGGGCGGCCCGAAAGATGTTTCACAGAGCTCCAAATGTCCCCAAAACATCGACAGCCTGAAAAACACCTTGATCCGCATCCTAGAACCCTGAAATTCTCAAAAATATTTTCAGCCCAAAAAAGCCATCTTAGACCCCGGTATGACCAGAATGTTTGGCAGCCCAAGAAAGCCCTAAAAATGCCACTCAGGCCTCCAAAAATCTACAAAACTTTGGAACCCCGAAAAAGGCATTTCCAGGCATCCTAGACCCCCTAAAGTCCAGAAAATGTTGGCGGCCCGAAATATGTGTCACAGAGCTCCAAATGTCCCAAAAACACTGGCAACATTAAAAAGACCTTAATCCGCATCCTAGAACCCTGCAATTCCCAAAGATATTTTCGCCCCAAAAAAGCCATTTTAGAGCCCTGTAGGAACAGAATGTTTGGCAGCCCAAAAAAGCCCTAAAAATGCATCTCAGGCCTCCAAAAATCTACAAAACTTTGGAAGCCAGAAAAAGGCGTTTCCAGGCATCCTAGACCCACTAAAGTCCAGAAAATGTTGGCGGCCCGAAATATGTGTCACGGTGCTCCAAATATCCCAAAAACACTGGTAGCCTGAAAAATACCTTAATCCGCATCCTAGAACCCTGAAATTCCCAAAGATATTTTCGCCCCAAACAAGCCATTTTAGAGCCCTGTAGGACCAGAATGTTTGGCAGCCCAAAAAAGCCCTAAAAATGCATCTCAGACCTCCAAAAATCTAAAAAACTTTGGAGGCCAGAAAAACGGTGTTTCCAGGCATCCTAGACCCCATAAAATCCAGAAAATGTGGGTGGCCTGAAAGATGTGTCACAGAGCTCCAAATGTCCCAAAAAATAATCGGCAGCTTGAAAAAGACCTTAATCCGCATTCTAGAACCCTGAAATCCCAAAAATATTTTCACCCCAAAACAGCCAACTTAGACTCCGGTAGGACCAGAATGTTTGGCAGCACAAAAAAGCCCTAAAAATGCATCTCAGGTCTCCAAAAATCTACAAAACTTTGGACACACGAAAAAGGCATTTCTGGGCATCCTAGACCCCCTAAAGTCCAGAAAATGTTGGAGGCCCGAAAAATATGTCACAGAGCTCCAAATGTCCCCAAAACATTGGCAGCCTGAAAAAGACTTTAATCCGCATCCTAGAACCCTGAAATTCCCAAAAATATTTCCGCCCAAAAAAAGACATTTTAGATCCCTGTAGGAACAGAATGTTTGGCAGCCCAAAAAAGCCCTAAAAATGCATCTCAGGCCTCCAAAAATCTACAAAACTTTGGAGGCCAGAAACATGTGTTTCAGGCAACCTAGACCCCTTAAAGTCCAGAAAATATTGGCAGCCCGAAACAAGTGTCACAGAGCTCCAAATGTCCCAAAAACATTGGCAGCCTGAAACAGACCTTAATCCGCATCCTAGAACCCTGAAATTCCCAAAAATATTTTCACCCCAAAAAAGACATTTTAGATCCCTGTAGGAACAGAATGTTTGACAGCCCAAAAAAGTCCTAAAAATGCATTTCAGGCCCCCAAAAATCTACAAAACTTTGGAGGCCAGAAACAGGCGTTTCCAGGCATCCTAGACCCCCTGAAATCCAGAAAATGTGGGCGGCCCGAAAGATGTGTCACAGACCTCCAAATGTCCCCAAAACATTGGCAGCCTGAAAAAGACCTTAATCCACATCCTAGAACCCTGAAATTCTCAAAAATATTTTCAGCCCAAAAAAGCCATCTTAGACCCCGGTAGACCAGAATGTTTGGCAGCCCAAAAAAGCCATATAAATGCCACTCAGGCCTCCAAAAATCTACAAAACTTTGGAGCCCCGAAAAAGGCATTTCCAGGCATCCTAGACCCCCTAAAGTCCAGGAAATGTTGGCAGCCCGAAACAAGTGTCACAGAGCTCCAAATGTCCAAAAAACATTGGCAGCCTGAAAAAGACCTTAATCCGCATCCTAGAACCCTGAAATTCCGAAAAATATTTTCGCCCCAAAAAAGACATTTTAGATCCCTGTAGGAACAGAATGTTTGGCAGCCCAAAAAAGCCCTAAAAATGCATCTCAGGCCTCCAAAAATCTACAAAACTTTGGAGGCCAGAAACAGGTGTTTCCCGGCATCCTAGACCCCCTAAATCCAGAAAATGTGGGCGGCCCGAAAGATGTGTCACAGAGCTCCAAATGTCCCCAAAACATCGGCAGCCTGAAAAAGACCTTAATCTGCATCCTAGAACCCTGAAATTCTCAAAAATATTTTCAGCCTAAAAAAGCCATCTTAGACCCCGGTAGGACCAGACTGTTTGGCAGCCCAAAAAAGCCCTAAAGATGCCACTCAAGCCTCCATAAATCTACAAAACTTTGGAGCCCCGAAAAAGGCATTTCCAGGCATCCTAGACCCTGCAAAGTCCAGAAAATGTTGCAGCCCGAAACTAGTGTTACAGAGCTCCAAATGTCCCAAAAACATTGGCAGCCTGAAAAAGACCGTAATCCGCATCCTAGAACCCTGAAATTCCCAAAAATATTCTCGCCCCAAAAAAGCCATTTTAGAGCCCTGTAGGACCAGAATGTTTGGCAGCCCAAAAAAGCCCTAAAAATGCATCTCAGGCCTACATAAATCTATTAAACTTTGGTGCCCCGAAAAAGGCATTTCCAGGCATCCTAGACCCCCTAAAGTCCAGAAAATGTTGGCAGCCCGAAACAAGTGTCACAGAGCTCCAAACGTCCCAAAAACATTGGCAGCCTGAAAAACACCTTAATCTGCATCCTAGAACCCTGAAATTCCCAAAAATATTCTCGCCCTAAAAAAGCCATTTTAGAGCCCTGTAGGAACAGAATGTTTGGCAGCCCAAAAAAGCCCTAAAAATGCATCTCAGACCTCCAAAAATCTAAAAAACTTTGGAGGCCAGAAAAACGGTGTTTCCAGCCATCCTAGACCCCATAAAATCCAGAAAATGTGGGTGGCCTGAAAGATGTGTCACAGAGCTCCAAATGTCCCAAAAAATAATCGGCAGCTTGAAAAATACCTTAATCCGCATTCTAGAACCCTGAAATTCCCAAAAATATTTTCACCCCAAAACTGCCATCTTAGACTGCGGTAGGACCAGAATGTTTGGCAGCACAAAAAAGCTCTAAAAATGCATCTCAGGCCTACAAAAATCTACAAAACTTTGGAGGCCAGAAACATGCGTTTCCAGGCATCCTAGACCCCCTAAAATCCAGAAAATGTGGGCGGCCCGAAAGATGTTTCACAGAGCTCCAAATGTCCCCAAAACATCGACAGCCTGAAAAACACCGTGATCCGCATCCTAGAACCCTGAAATTCTCAAAAATATTTTCAGCCCAAAAAAGCCATCTTAGACCCCGGTAGGACCAGAATGTTTGGCAGCCCAAGAAAGCCCTAAAAATGCCACTCAGGCCTCCAAAAATCTACAAAACTTTGGAACCCCGAAAAAGGCATTTCCAGGCATCCTAGACCCCCTAAAGTCCAGAAAATGTTGGCGGCCCGAAATATGTGTCACAGAGCTCCAAATGTCCCAAAAACACTGGCAACATTAAAAAGACCTTAATCCGCATCCTAGAACCCTGAAATTCCCAAAGATATTTCCGCCCCAAAAAAGCCATTTTAGAGCCCTGTAGGAACAGAATGTTTGGCAGCCCAAAAAAGCCCTAAAAATGCATCTCAGGCCTCCAAAAATCTACAAAACTTTGGAAGCCAGAAAAAGGCGTTTCCAGGCATCCTAGACCCCCTAAAATCCAGAAAATGTGGGCGGCCCGAAAGATGTGTCACAGAGCTCCAAATGTCCCAAAAATAATCGGCAGCTTGAAAAAGACCTTAATCCGCATTCTAGAACCCTGAAATTCCCAAAAATATTTTCACCCCAAAACAGCCATCTTAGACTCCGGTAGGACCAGAATGTTTGGCAGCCCAAAAAAGCCCTAAAAATGCATCTCAGGCCTCCAAAAATCTTCAAAACTTTAGTGCCCTGATAAAGGCATTTCCAGGCATCCTAGACCCACTAAAGTCCAGAAAATGTTGGCGGCCCGAAATATGTGTCACGGAGCTCCAAATGTCCCAAAAACACTGGCAGCCTGAAAAAGACCTTAATCCGCATTCTAGAACCCTGAAATTCCCAAAGATATTTTCGCCCCAAAAAAGCCAATTTAGAGCCCTGTAGGACCAGAATGTTTTGCAGCCCAAAAAAGCCCTAAAAATGCATCTCAGACCTCCAAAAACCTAAAAAACTTTGGAGGCCTGAAAAACGGTGTTTCCAGGCATCCTAGACCCCATAAAATCCAGAAAATGTGGGTGGCCTGAAAGATGTGTCACAGAGCTCCAAATGTCCCAAAAAATAATTGGCAGCTTGAAAAATACCTTAATCTGCATTCTAGAACCCTGAAATTCCCAAAAATATTTTCACCCCAAAACTGCCATCTTAGACTCCGGTAGGACCAGAATGTTTGGCAGCACAAAAAAGCCCTAAAAATGCATCTCAGGCCTATAAAAATCTACAAAACTTTGGAGGCCAGAAACATGCGTTTCCAGGCATCCTAGACCCCCTAAAATCCAGAAAATGTGGGCGGCCCGAAAGATGTTTCACAGAGCTCCAAATGTCCCCAAAACATCGACAGCCTGAAAAACACCTTGATCCGTATCCTAGAACCCTGAAATTCTCAAAAATATTTTCAGCCCAAAAAAGCCATCTTAGACACCGGTAGGACCAGAATGTTTGGCAGCCCAAGAAAGCCCTAAAAATGCCACTCAGGCCTCCAAAAATCTACAAAACTTTGGAACCCCGAAAAAGGCATTTCCAGGCATCCTAGACCCCGTAAAGTCCAGAAAATGTTGGCGGCCCGAAATATGTGTCACAGAGCTCCAAATGTCTCAAAAACACTGGCAACATTAAAAAGACCTTAATCCACATCCTAGAACCCTGAAATTCCCAAAGATATTTTCGCCCCAAACAAGCCATTTTAGAGCCCTGCAGGACCAGAATGTTTGGTAGCCCAAAAAAGCCCTAAAAATGCATCTCAGGCCTCCAAAAATCTACAAAACTTTGGAGGCCAGAAAAAGGCGTTTCCAGGCATCCTAGACCCCCTAAAATCCGGAAAATGTGTGCGGCCCGAAAGATGTGTCACAGAGCTCCAAATGTCCCAAAAATAATCGGCAGCTTGAAAAAGACCTTAATCCGCATTCTAGAACCCTGAAATTCCCAAAAATATTTTCACCCCAAAACAGCCATCTTAGACTCCGGTAGGACCAGAATGTTTGGCAGCCCAAAAAAGCCCTAAAAATGCATCTCAGGCCTCCAAAAATCTACAAAACTTTGGTGCTCTGAAAAAGGCATTTCCAGGCATCCTAGACCCACTAAAGTCCAGAAAATGTTGGCGGCCCGAAATATGTGTCACGGAGCTCCAAATGTCCCAAAAACACTGGCAGCCTGAAAAAGACCTTAATCCGCATTCTAGAACCCTGAAATTCCCAAAGATATTTTCACCCCAAAAAAGCCATTTTAGAGCCCTGTAGGACCAGAATGTTTGGCAGCCCAAAAAAGCCCTAAAAATGCATCTCAAGCCTCCAAAAATCTACAAAACTTTGGAGGCCAGAAACAGGCGTTTCCAGGCATCCTAGAACCCCTAAAATCCAGAAAATGTGGGCGACCCGAAAGATGTGTCACAGAGCTCCAAACGTCCCCAAAACATTGGCAGCCCGAACAAGACCTTAATCCGCATCCTAGAACCCTGAAATTATCAAAAATATTTTCAGCCCAAAAAAGCCATCTTAGACCACGGTAGGACCAGAATGTTTGGCAGCCCAAAAAAGCCCTAAAAATGCCACTCAGGCCTCCAAAAATCTACAAAACTTTGGAGCCCCGAAAAAGGCATTTCCAGGCATCCTAGACCCCCTAAAGTCCAGAAAATGTTGGCAGCCCGAAACAAGTTTCACAGAGCTCCAAATGTCCCAAAAACATTGGCAGCCTGAAAAAGACCTTAATCCGCATCCTAGAAACCTGAAATTCCCAAAAATATTCTCGCCCCAAAAAAGCCATTTTAGAGCCCTGTAGGAACAGAATGTTTGGCAGCCCAAAAAAGCCCTAAAAATGCATCTCAGGCCTCCAAAAATCTACAAAACTTTGGAGGCCAGAAAAAGGCGTTTCCAGGCATCCTAGACCCACTAAAATCCAGAAAATGTGGCCGGCCCGAACGATGTGTCACAGAGCTCCAAATGTCCCAAAAACATTGGCAGCCTGAAAAAGACCTTAATCCACATCCTAGAACCCTGAAATTCCCAAAAATATATAAGCCCCAAAAAAGCCATCTTAGAATCCGGTAGGACCAGAATGTTTGGCAGCCCAAAAAAGCCCTAAAAATGCATCTCAGGCCTCCAAAAATCTACAAAACTTTGGAGGCCAGAAAAAGGCGTTTCCAGGCATCCTAGACCCCCTAAAATCCAGAAAATGTGGGCGGCACGAAACAAGTGTCACAAAGCTCCAAATGTCCCAAAAACATTGGCAGCCTGAAACAGACCTTAATCCGCATCCTAGAACCCTGAAATTCCCAAAAATATTTTCACCCCAAAAAAGACATTTTAGATCCCTGTAGGAACAGAATGTTTGACAGCTCAAAAAAGTCCTAAAAATGCATCTCAGGCCTCCAAAAATCTACAAAACTTTGGAGGCCAGAAACAGGCGTTTCCAGGCATCCTAGACCCCCTGAAATCCAGAAAATGTGGGCGGCCCGAAAGATGTGTCACAGACCTCCAAATGTCCCCAAAACATTGGCAGCCTGAAAAAGACCTTAATCCACATCCTAGAACCCTGAAATTCTCAAAAATATTTTCAGCCCAAAAAAGCCATCTTAGACCCCGGTAGACCAGAATGTATGGCAGCCCAAAAAAGCCCTAAAAATGCCACTCAGGCCTCCATAAATCTACAAAACTTTGGAGCCCCGAAAAAGGCATTTCCAGGCATCCTAGACCCCCTAAAGTCCAGAAAATGTTGGCAGCCCGAAACAAGTGTCACAGAGCTCCAAATGTCCAAAAAACATTGGCAGCCTGAAAAAGACCTTAATCCGCATCCTAGAACCCTGAAATTCCCAAAAATATTTTCGCCCCAAAAAAGACATTTTAGATCCCTGTAGGAACAGAATGTTTGGCATCCCAAAAAAGCCCTAAAAATGCATCTCAGGCCTCCAAAAATCTACAAAACTTTGGAGGCCAGAAACAGGCGTTTCCAGGCATCCTAGACCCCCTAAAATCCAGAAAATGTGGGCGGCCTGAAAGATGTGTCACAGAGCTCCAAATGTCCCCAAAACATCGGCAGCCTGAAAAAGACCTTAATCCACATCCTAGAACCCTGAAATTCTCAAAAATATTTTCAGCCCAAAAAAGCCAATTTAGACCCCGGTAGACCAGAATGTTTGGCAGCCCAAAAAAGCCCTAAAATTGCCACTCAGGCCTCCAAAAATCTACAAAACTTTAGAGCCCCGAAAAAGGTATTTCCAGGCATCCTAGACCCCCTAAAGTCCAGAAAATGTTGGCAGCCCGAAACAAGTGTCACAGAGCTCCAAATGCCCCAAAAACATTGGCAGCCTGAAAAAGACCTTAATCCGCATCGTAGAACCCTGAAATTCTCAAAAATATTTTCAGCCCAAAAAAGCCATCTTAGACCCCAGTAGGACCAGAATGTTTGGCAGCCCAAAAAAGCCCTAAAAATGCATCTCAGGCCTCCATAAATCTATTAAACTTTGGTGCCCCGAAAAAGGCATTTCCAGGCATCCTAGACCCCCTAAAGTCCAGAAAATGTTGGCAGCCCGAAACAAGTGTCACAGAGCTCCAAACGTCCCAAAAACATTGGCAGCCTGAAAAAGACCTAAATCCGCATCCTACAACCCTGAAATTGCCAAAAATATTTTTGCCCCAAAAAAGACATTTTAGATCCCTGTAGGAACAGAATGTTTGGCAGCCCATAAAAGCCCTAAAAATGCATCTCAGGCCTCCAAAAATCTACAAAACTTTGGAGGCCAGAAACAGGTGTTTCCAGGCATCCTAGACCCCCTAAAATCCAGAAAATGTGGGCGGCCCGAAAGATGTGTCACAGAGCTCCAAATGTCCCCAAAACATCGGCAGCCTGAAAAATACCTTAATCCGCATCCTAGAACCCTGAAATTCTCAAAAATATTTTCGCCCCAAAAAAGCCATCTTAGACCCTGGTAGGACCAGAATGTTTGGCAGCCCAAAAAAAGCCCTAAAAATGCCACTCAGGCCTCCAAAAATCTACAAAACTTTGGAGGCCAGAAAAAGGCATTTCCAGGCATCCGAGACCCCCTAAAGTCCAGAAAATGTTAGCGGCCTGAAAGATGTGTCACAGAGCTCCAAATGTCCCAAAAACACTGGCAGCCTGAAAAAGACCTTAATCCGCATCCTAGAACCCTGAAATTCCCAAAGATATTTTCGCCCCAAACAAGCCATTTTAGAGCCCAGTAGGACCAGAATGGTTGGCAGCCCAAAAAAGCCCTAAAAATGCATCTCAGGCCTACAAAAATCTACAAAACTTTGGAGGCCAGAAACATGCGTTTCCAGGCATCCTAGACCCCCTAAAATCCAGAAAATGTGGGCGGCCCGAAAGATGTTTCACAGAGCTCCAAATGTCCCCAAAACATCGACAGCCTGAAAAACACCTTGATCCGCATCCTAGAACCCTGAAATTCTGAAAAATATTTTCAGCCCAAAAAAGCCATCTTAGACCCCGGTAGGACCAGAATGTTTGGCAGCCCAAGAAAGCCCCAAAAATGCCACTCAGGCCTCCAAAAATCTACAAAACTTTGGAACCCCGAAAAAGGCATTTCCAGGCATCCTAGACCCCCTAAAGTCCAGAAAATGTTGGCGGCCCGAAATATGTGTCACAGAGCTCCAAATGTCCCAAAAGCACTGGCAACATTAAAAAGACCTTAATCCGCATCCTAGAACCCTGAAATTCCCAAAGATATTTTCCCCCCCAAAAAAGCCATTTTAGAGCCCTGTAGGAACAGAATGTTTGGCAGCCCAAAAAAGCCCTAAAAATGCATCTCAGGCCTCCAAAAATCTACAAAACTTTGGAAGCCAGAAAAAGGCGTTTCCAGGCATCCTAGACCCCCTAAATTCCAGAAAATGTGGGCGGCCCGAAAGATGTGTCACAGAGCTCCAAATGTCCCAAAAATAATCGGCAGCTTGAAAAAGACCTTAATCCGCATTCTAGAACCCTGAAATTCCCAAAAATATTTTCACCCCAAAACAGCCATCTTAGACTCCGGTAGGACCAGAATGTTTGGCAGCCCAAAAAAGCCCTAAAAATGCATCTCAGGCCTCCAAAAATCTACAAAACTTTGGTGCCCTGAAAAAGGCATTTCCAGGCATCCTAGACCCACTAAAGTCCAGAAAATGTTGGTGGCCCGAAATATGTGTCACGGAGCTCCAAATATCCCAAAAACACTGGCAGCCTGAAAAAAACCTTAATCCGCATTCTAGAACCCTGAAATTCCCAAAGATATTTTCGCCCCAAAAAAGCCATTTTAGAGCCCTGTAGGACCAGAATGTTTGGCAGCCCAAAAAAGCCCTAAAAATGCATCTCAGACCTCCAAAAATCTAAAAATCTTTGGAGGCCAGAAAAACGGTGTTTCCAGGCATCCTAGACCCCATAAAATCCAGAAAATGTGGGTGGCCTGAAAGATGTGTCACAGAGCTCCAAATGTCCCAAAAAATAATCGGCAGCTTGAAAAATACCTTAATCCGCATTCTAGAACCCTGAAATTCCCAAAAATATTTTCACCCCAAAACTGCCATCTTAGACTCCGGTAGGACCAGAATGTTTGGCAGCACAAAAAAGCCCTAAAAATGCATCTCAGGCCTACAAAAATCTACAAAACTTTGGAGGCCAGAAACATGGGTTTCCAGGCATCCTAGACCCCCTAAAATCCAGAAAATGTGGGCGGCCCGAAAGATGTTTCACAGAGCTCCAAATGTCCCCAAAACATCGACAGCCTGAAAAACACCTTGATCCGCATCCTAGAACCCTGAAATTCTCAAAAATATTTTCAGCCCAAAAAAGCCATCTTAGACCCCAGTAGGACCAGAATGTTTGGCAGCCCAAGAAAGCCCTAAAAATGCCACTCAGGCCTCCAAAAATCTACAAAACTTTGGAACCCCGAAAAAGGCATTTCCAGGCATCCTAGACCCCCTAAAGTCCAGAAAATGTTGGCGGCCCGAAATATGTGTCACAGAGCTCCAAATGTCCCAAAAACACTGGCAACATTAAAAAGACCTTAATCCGCATCCTAGAACCCTGAAATTCCCAAAGATATTTTCGCCCCAAAAAAGCCATTTTAGAGCCCTGTAGGAACAGAATGTTTGGCAGCCCAAAAAAGCCCTAAAAATGCATCTCAGGCCTCCAAAAATCTACAAAACTTTGGAGGCCAGAAAAAGGCGTTTCCAGGCATCCTAGAACCCCTAAAATCCAGAAAATGTGGGCGGCCCGAAAGATGTGTCACAGAGCTCCAAATGTCCCCAAAACATCGGCAGCCCGAACAAGACCTTAATCCGCATCCTAGAACCCTGAAATTCTCAAAAATATTTTCAGCCCAAAAAAGCCATCTTAGACCATGGTAGGACCAGAATGTTTAGCAGCCCAAAAAAGCCCTAAAAATGCCACTCAGGCCTCCAAAAATCTACAAAACTTTGGAACCCCGAAAAAGGCATTTCCAGGCATCCTAGACCCCCTAAAGTCCAGAAAGTGTTGGCGGCCCGAAATATGTGTCACAGAGCTCCAAATGTCCCAAAAACACTGGCAACATTAAAAAGACCTTAATCCGCATCCTAGAACCCTGAAATTCCCAAAGATATTTTCGCCCCAAAAAAGCCATTTTAGAGCCCTGTAGGAACAGAATGTTTGGCAGCCCAAAAAAGCCCTAAAAATGCATCTCAGGCCTCCAAAAATCTACAAAACTTTGGAGGCCAGAAAAAGGCGTTTCCAGGCATCCTAGAACCCCTAAAATCCAGAAAATGTGGGCGGCCCGAAAGATGTGTCACAGAGCTCCAAATGTCCCCAAAACATCGGCAGCCCGAACAAGACCTTAATCCGCATCCTAGAACCCTGAAATTCTCAAAAATATTTTCAGCCCAAAAAAGCCATCTTAGACCATGGTAGGACCAGAATGTTTAGCAGCCCAAAAAAGCCCTAAAAATGCCACTCAGGCCTCCAAAAATCTACAAAACTTTGGAACCCCGAAAAAGGCATTTCCAGGCATCCTAGACCCCCTAAAGTCCAGAAAATGTTGGCGGCCCGAAATATGTGTCACAGAGCTCCAAATGTCCCAAAAACACTGGCAACATTAAAAAGACCTTAATCCGCATCCTAGAACCCTGAAATTCCCAAAGATATTTTCGCCCCAAAAAAGCCATTTTAGAGCCCTGTAGGAACAGAATGTTTGGCAGCCCAAAAAAGCCCTAAAAATGCATCTCAGGCCTCCAAAAATCTACAAAACTTTGGAAGCCAGAAAAAGGCGTTTCCAGGCATCCTAGACCCCCTAAAATCCAGAAAATGTGGGCGGCCCGAAAGATGTGTCACAGAGCTCCAAATGTCCCAAAAATAATCGGCAGCTTGAAAAATACCTTAATCCGCATTCTAGAACCCTGAAATTCCCAAAAATATTTTCACCCCAAAACTGCCATCTTAGACTCCGGTAGGACCAGAATGTTTGGCAGCACAAAAAAGCCCTAAAAATGCATCTCAGGCCTACAAAAATCTACAAAACTTTGGAGGCCAGAAACATGCGTTTCCAGGCATCCTAGACCCCCTAAAATCTAGAAAATGTGGGCGGCCCGAAAGATGTTTCACAGAGCTCCAAATGTCCCCAAAACATCGACAGCCTGAAAAACACCTTGATCCGCATCCTAGAACCCTGAAATTCTCAAAAATATTTTCAGCCCAAAAAAGCCATCTTAGACCCCGGTAGGACCAGAATGTTTGGCAGCCCAAGAGAGCCCTAAAAATGCCACTCAGGCCTCCAAAAATCTACAAAACTTTGGAACCCCGAAAAAGGCATTTCCAGGCATCCTAGACCCCCTAAAGTCCAGAAAATGTTGGCGGCCCGAAATATGTGTCACAGAGCTCCAAATGTCCCAAAAACACTGGCAACATTAAAAAGACCTTAATCCGCATCCTAGAACCCTGAAATTCCCAAAGATATTTTTGCCCCAAAAAAGCCATTTTAGAGCCCTGTAGGAACAGAATGTTTGGCAGCCCGAAAAAGCCCTAAAAATGCATCTCAGGCCTCCAAAAATCTACAAAACTTTGGATGCCAGAAAAAGGCGTTTCCAGGCATCCTAGACCCCCTAAAATCCAGAAAATGTGTGCGGCCCGAAAGATGTGTCACAGAGCTCCAAATGTCCCAAAAATAATCGGCAGCTTGAAAAAGACCTTAATCCGCATTCTAGAACCCTGAAATTCCCAAAAATATTTTCACCCCAAAACAGCCATCTTAGACTCCGGTAGGACCAGAATGTTTGGCAGCCCAAAAAAGCCCTAAAAATGCATCTCAGGCCTCCAAAAATCTACAAAACTTTGGTGCTCTGAAAAAGGCATTTCCAGGCATCCTAGACCCACCAAAGTCCAGAAAATGTTGGCGGCCCGAAATATGTGTCACGGAGCTCCAAATATCCCAAAAACACTGGCAGCCTGAAAAATACCTTAATCCGCATCCTAGAACCCTGAAATTCCCAAAGATATTTTCGCCCCAAACAAGCCATTTTAGAGCCCTGTAGGACCAGAATGTTTGGCAGCCCAAAAAAGCCCTAAAAATGCATCTCAGACCTCCAAAAATCTAAAAAACTTTGGAGGCCAGAAAAACGGTGTTTCCAGGCATCCTAGACCCCATAAAATCCAGGAAATGTGGGTGGCCTGAAAGATGTGTCACAGAGCTCCAAATGTCCCAAAAAATAATCGGCAGCTTGAAAAATACCTTAATCCGCATTCTAGAACCCTGAAATTCCCAAAAATATTTTCACCCCAAAACTGCCATCTTAGACTCCGGTAGGACCAGAATGTTTGGCAGCACAAAAAAGCCCTAAAAATGCATCTCAGGCCTACAAAAATCTACAAAACTTTGGAGGCCAGAAACATGCGTTTCCAGGCATCCTAGACCCCCTAAAATCCAGAAAATGTGGGCGGCCCGAAAGATGTTTCACAGAGCTCCAAATGTCCCCAAAACATCGACAGCCTGAAAAACACCTTGATCCGCATCCTAGAACCCTGAAATTCTCAAAAATATTTTCAGCCCAAAAAAGCCATCTTAGACCCCGGTAGGACCAGAATGTTTGGCAGCCCAAGAAAGCACTAAAAATGCCACTCAGGCCTCCAAAAATCTACAAAACTTTGGAACCCCGATAAAGGCATTTCCAGGCATCCTAGACCCCCTAAAGTCCAGAAAATGTTGGCGGCCCGAAATATGTGTCACAGAGCTCCAAATGTCCCAAAAACACTGGCAACATTAAAAAGACCTTAATCCGCATCCTAGAACCCTGAAATTCCCAAAGATATTTTCGCCCCAAAAAAGCCATTTTAGAGCCCTGTAGGAACAGAATGTTTGGCAGCCCAAAAAAGCCCTAAAAATGCATCTCAGGCCTCCAAAAATCTACAAAACTTTGGTGCCCTGAAAAAGGCATTTCCAGGCATCCTAGACCCACTAAAGTCCAGAAAATGTTGGTGGCCCAAAATATGTGTCACGGAGCTCCAAATATCCCAAAAACACTGGCAGCCTGAAAAAGACCTTAATCCGCATTCTAGAACCCTGAAATTCCCAAAGATATTTTCGCCCCAAAAAAGCCATTTTAGAGCCCTGTAGGACCAGAATGTTTGGCAGCCCTAAAAATGCATCTCAGACCTCCAAAAATCTAAAAAACTTTGCAGGCCAGAAAAACGGTGTTTCCAGGCATCCTAGACCCCATAAAATCCAGAAAATGTGGGTGGCCTGAAAGATGTGTCACAGAGCTCCAAATGTCCCAAAAAATAAGCGGCAGCTTGAAAAATACCTTAATCGGCATTCTAGAACCCTGAAATTCCCAAAAATATTTTCACCCCAAAACTGCCATCTTAGACTCCGGTAGGACCAGAATGTTTGGCAGCACAAAAAAGCCCTAAAAATGCATCTCAGGCCTACAAAAATCTACAAAACTTTGGAGGCCAGAAACAGGTGTTTCCCGGCATCCTAGACCCCGTGAAATCCAGAAAATGTGGGCGGCCCGAAAGATGTGTCAGAGCTCCAAATGTCCCCAAAACATCGGCAGCCTGAAAAAGACCTTAATCTGCATCCTAGTACCCTGAAATTCCTAAAGATATTTCCTCCCCAAAAAAGCCATTTTAGAGCCCTGTAGGACCAGAATGTTTGGCAGCCCAAAAAAGCCCTAAAAATGCATCTCAGGCCTCCAAAAATCTACAAAACTTTGGAGGCCAGAAAAAGGTGTTTCCAGGCATCCTAGACCCCCTAAAATCCAGAAAATGTGGGCGGCACGAAACAAGTGTCACAAAGCTCCAAATGTCCCAAAAACATTGGCAGCCTGAAACAGACCTTAATCCGCATCCTAGAACCCTGAAATTCCCAAAAATATTTTCACCCCAAAAAAGACATTTTAGATCCCTGTAGGAACAGAATGTTTGACAGCTCAAAAAAGTCCTAAAAATGCATCTCAGGCCTCCAAAAATCTACAAAACTTTGGAGGCCAGAAACAGGCGTTTCCAGGCATCCTAGACCCCCTGAAATCCAGAAAATGTGGGCGGCCCGAAAGATGTGTCACAGACCTCCAAATGTCCCCAAAACATTGGCAGCCTGAAAAAGACCTTAATCCACATCCTAGAACCCTGAAATTCGCAAAAATATTTTCAGCCCAAAAAAGCCATCTTAGACCCCGGTAGACCAGAATGTATGGCAGCCCAAAAAAGCCCTAAAAATGCCACTCAGGCCTCCATAAATCTACAAAACTTTGGAGCCCCGAAAAAGGCATTTCCAGGCATCCTAGACCCCCTAAAGTCCAGAAAATGTTGGCAGCCCGAAACAAGTGTCACAGAGCTCCAAATGTCCAAAAAACATTGGCAGCCTGAAAAAGACCTTAATCCGCATCCTAGAACCCTGAAATTCCCAAAAATATTTTCGCCCCAAAAAAGACATTTTAGATCCCTGTAGGAACAGAATGTTTGGCATCCCAAAAAAGCCCTAAAAATGCATCTCAGGCCTCCAAAAATCTACAAAACTTTGGAGGCCAGAAACAGGCGTTTCCAGGCATCCTAGACCCCCTAAAATCCAGAAAATGTGGGCGGCCTGAAAGATGTGTCACAGAGCTCCAAATGTCCCCAAAACATCGGCAGCCTGAAAAAGACCTTAATCCACATCCTAGAACCCTGAAATTCTCAAAAATATTTTCAGCCCAAAAAAGCCATCTTAGACCCCGGTAGACCAGAATGTTTGGCAGCCCAAAAAAGCCCTAAAATTGCCACTCAGGCCTCCAAAAATCTACAAAACTTTAGAGCCCCGAAAAAGGCATTTCCAGGCATCCTAGACCCCCTAAAGTCCAGAAAGTGTTGGCGGCCCGAAATATGTGTCACAGAGCTCCAAATGTCCCAAAAACACTGGCAACATTAAAAAGACCTTAATCCGCATCCTAGAACCCTGAAATTCCCAAAGATATTTTCGCCCCAAAAAAGCCATTTTAGAGCCCTGTAGGAACAGAATGTTTGGCAGCCCAAAAAAGCCCTAAAAATGCATCTCAGGCCTCCAAAAATCTACAAAACTTTGGAGGCCAGAAAAAGGCGTTTCCAGGCATCCTAGAACCCCTAAAATCCAGAAAATGTGGGCGGCCCGAAAGATGTGTCACAGAGCTCCAAATGTCCCCAAAACATCGGCAGCCCGAACAAGACCTTAATCCGCATCCTAGAACCCTGAAATTCTCAAAAATATTTTCAGCCCAAAAAAGCCATCTTAGACCATGGTAGGACCAGAATGTTTAGCAGCCCAAAAAAGCCCTAAAAATGCCACTCAGGCCTCCAAAAATCTACAAAACTTTGGAACCCCGAAAAAGGCATTTCCAGGCATCCTAGACCCCCTAAAGTCCAGAAAATGTTGGCGGCCCGAAATATGTGTCACAGAGCTCCAAATGTCCCCAAAAACACTGGCAACATTAAAAAGACCTTAATCCGCATCCTAGAACCCTGAAATTCCCAAAGATATTTTCGCCCCAAAAAAGCCATTTTAGAGCCCTGTAGGAACAGAATGTTTGGCAGCCCAAAAAAGCCCTAAAAATGCATCTCAGGCCTCCAAAAATCTACAAAACTTTGGAAGCCAGAAAAAGGCGTTTCCAGGCATCCTAGACCCCCTAAAATCCAGAAAATGTGGGCGGCCCGAAAGATGTGTCACAGAGCTCCAAATGTCCCAAAAATAATCGGCAGCTTGAAAAATACCTTAATCCGCATTCTAGAACCCTGAAATTCCCAAAAATATTTTCACCCCAAAACTGCCATCTTAGACTCCGGTAGGACCAGAATGTTTGGCAGCACAAAAAAGCCCTAAAAATGCATCTCAGGCCTACAAAAATCTACAAAACTTTGGAGGCCAGAAACATGCGTTTCCAGGCATCCTAGACCCCCTAAAATCTAGAAAATGTGGGCGGCCCGAAAGATGTTTCACAGAGCTCCAAATGTCCCCAAAACATCGACAGCCTGAAAAACACCTTGATCCGCATCCTAGAACCCTGAAATTCTCAAAAATATTTTCAGCCCAAAAAAGCCATCTTAGACCCCGGTAGGACCAGAATGTTTGGCAGCCCAAGAGAGCCCTAAAAATGCCACTCAGGCCTCCAAAAATCTACAAAACTTTGGAACCCCGAAAAAGGCATTTCCAGGCATCCTAGACCCCCTAAAGTCCAGAAAATGTTGGCGGCCCGAAATATGTGTCACAGAGCTCCAAATGTCCCAAAAACACTGGCAACATTAAAAAGACCTTAATCCGCATCCTAGAACCCTGAAATTCCCAAAGATATTTTTGCCCCAAAAAAGCCATTTTAGAGCCCTGTAGGAACAGAATGTTTGGCAGCCCGAAAAAGCCCTAAAAATGCATCTCAGGCCTCCAAAAATCTACAAAACTTTGGATGCCAGAAAAAGGCGTTTCCAGGCATCCTAGACCCCCTAAAATCCAGAAAATGTGTGCGGCCCGAAAGATGTGTCACAGAGCTCCAAATGTCCCAAAAATAATCGGCAGCTTGAAAAAGACCTTAATCCGCATTCTAGAACCCTGAAATTCCCAAAAATATTTTCACCCCAAAACAGCCATCTTAGACTCCGGTAGGACCAGAATGTTTGGCAGCCCAAAAAAGCCCTAAAAATGCATCTCAGGCCTCCAAAAATCTACAAAACTTTGGTGCTCTGAAAAAGGCATTTCCAGGCATCCTAGACCCACCAAAGTCCAGAAAATGTTGGCGGCCCGAAATATGTGTCACGGAGCTCCAAATATCCCAAAAACACTGGCAGCCTGAAAAATACCTTAATCCGCATCCTAGAACCCTGAAATTCCCAAAGATATTTTCGCCCCAAACAAGCCATTTTAGAGCCCTGTAGGACCAGAATGTTTGGCAGCCCAAAAAAGCCCTAAAAATGCATCTCAGACCTCCAAAAATCTAAAAAACTTTGGAGGCCAGAAAAACGGTGTTTCCAGGCATCCTAGACCCCATAAAATCCAGGAAATGTGGGTGGCCTGAAAGATGTGTCACAGAGCTCCAAATGTCCCAAAAAATAATCGGCAGCTTGAAAAATACCTTAATCCGCATTCTAGAACCCTGAAATTCCCAAAAATATTTTCACCCCAAAACTGCCATCTTAGACTCCGGTAGGACCAGAATGTTTGGCAGCACAAAAAAGCCCTAAAAATGCATCTCAGGCCTACAAAAATCTACAAAACTTTGGAGGCCAGAAACATGCGTTTCCAGGCATCCTAGACCCCCTAAAATCCAGAAAATGTGGGCGGCCCGAAAGATGTTTCACAGAGCTCCAAATGTCCCCAAAACATCGACAGCCTGAAAAACACCTTGATCCGCATCCTAGAACCCTGAAATTCTCAAAAATATTTTCAGCCCAAAAAAGCCATCTTAGACCCCGGTAGGACCAGAATGTTTGGCAGCCCAAGAAAGCACTAAAAATGCCACTCAGGCCTCCAAAAATCTACAAAACTTTGGAACCCCGATAAAGGCATTTCCAGGCATCCTAGACCCCCTAAAGTCCAGAAAATGTTGGCGGCCCGAAATATGTGTCACAGAGCTCCAAATGTCCCAAAAACACTGGCAACATTAAAAAGACCTTAATCCGCATCCTAGAACCCTGAAATTCCCAAAGATATTTTCGCCCCAAAAAAGCCATTTTAGAGCCCTGTAGGAACAGAATGTTTGGCAGCCCAAAAAAGCCCTAAAAATGCATCTCAGGCCTCCAAAAATCTACAAAACTTTGGTGCCCTGAAAAAGGCATTTCCAGGCATCCTAGACCCACTAAAGTCCAGAAAATGTTGGTGGCCCAAAATATGTGTCACGGAGCTCCAAATATCCCAAAAACACTGGCAGCCTGAAAAAGACCTTAATCCGCATTCTAGAACCCTGAAATTCCCAAAGATATTTTCGCCCCAAAAAAGCCATTTTAGAGCCCTGTAGGACCAGAATGTTTGGCAGCCCTAAAAATGCATCTCAGACCTCCAAAAATCTAAAAAACTTTGCAGGCCAGAAAAACGGTGTTTCCAGGCATCCTAGACCCCATAAAATCCAGAAAATGTGGGTGGCCTGAAAGATGTGTCACAGAGCTCCAAATGTCCCAAAAAATAAGCGGCAGCTTGAAAAATACCTTAATCGGCATTCTAGAACCCTGAAATTCCCAAAAATATTTTCACCCCAAAACTGCCATCTTAGACTCCGGTAGGACCAGAATGTTTGGCAGCACAAAAAAGCCCTAAAAATGCATCTCAGGCCTACAAAAATCTACAAAACTTTGGAGGCCAGAAACAGGTGTTTCCCGGCATCCTAGACCCCGTGAAATCCAGAAAATGTGGGCGGCCCGAAAGATGTGTCAGAGCTCCAAATGTCCCCAAAACATCGGCAGCCTGAAAAAGACCTTAATCTGCATCCTAGTACCCTGAAATTCCTAAAGATATTTCCTCCCCAAAAAAGCCATTTTAGAGCCCTGTAGGACCAGAATGTTTGGCAGCCCAAAAAAGCCCTAAAAATGCATCTCAGGCCTCCAAAAATCTACAAAACTTTGGAGGCCAGAAAAAGGTGTTTCCAGGCATCCTAGACCCCCTAAAATCCAGAAAATGTGGGCGGCACGAAACAAGTGTCACAAAGCTCCAAATGTCCCAAAAACATTGGCAGCCTGAAACAGACCTTAATCCGCATCCTAGAACCCTGAAATTCCCAAAAATATTTTCACCCCAAAAAAGACATTTTAGATCCCTGTAGGAACAGAATGTTTGACAGCTCAAAAAAGTCCTAAAAATGCATCTCAGGCCTCCAAAAATCTACAAAACTTTGGAGGCCAGAAACAGGCGTTTCCAGGCATCCTAGACCACCTGAAATCCAGAAAATGTGGGCGGCCCGAAAGATGTGTCACAGACCTCCAAATGTCCCCAAAACATTGGCAGCCTGAAAAAGACCTTAATCCACATCCTAGAACCCTGAAATTCGCAAAAATATTTTCAGCCCAAAAAAGCCATCTTAGACCCCGGTAGACCAGAATGTATGGCAGCCCAAAAAAGCCCTAAAAATGCCACTCAGGCCTCCATAAATCTACAAAACTTTGGAGCCCCGAAAAAGGCATTTCCAGGCATCCTAGACCCCCTAAAGTCCAGAAAATGTTGGCAGCCCGAAACAAGTGTCACAGAGCTCCAAATGTCCAAAAAACATTGGCAGCCTGAAAAAGACCTTAATCCGCATCCTAGAACCCTGAAATTCCCAAAAATATTTTCGCCCCAAAAAAGACATTTTAGATCCCTGTAGGAACAGAATGTTTGGCATCCCAAAAAAGCCCTAAAAATGCATCTCAGGCCTCCAAAAATCTACAAAACTTTGGAGGCCAGAAACAGGCGTTTCCAGGCATCCTAGACCCCCTAAAATCCAGAAAATGTGGGCGGCCTGAAAGATGTGTCACAGAGCTCCAAATGTCCCCAAAACATCGGCAGCCTGAAAAAGACCTTAATCCACATCCTAGAACCCTGAAATTCTCAAAAATATTTTCAGCCCAAAAAAGCCATCTTAGACCCCGGTAGACCAGAATGTTTGGCAGCCCAAAAAAGCCCTAAAATTGCCACTCAGGCCTCCAAAAATCTACAAAACTTTAGAGCCCCGAAAAAGGCATTTCCAGGCATCCTAGACCCCCTAAAGTCCAGAAAGTGTTGGCGGCCCGAAATATGTGTCACAGAGCTCCAAATGTCCCAAAAACACTGGCAACATTAAAAAGACCTTAATCCGCATCCTAGAACCCTGAAATTCCCAAAGATATTTTCGCCCCAAAAAAGCCATTTTAGAGCCCTGTAGGAACAGAATGTTTGGCAGCCCAAAAAAGCCCTAAAAATGCATCTCAGGCCTCCAAAAATCTACAAAACTTTGGAGGCCAGAAAAAGGCGTTTCCAGGCATCCTAGAACCCCTAAAATCCAGAAAATGTGGGCGGCCCGAAAGATGTGTCACAGAGCTCCAAATGTCCCCAAAACATCGGCAGCCCGAACAAGACCTTAATCCGCATCCTAGAACCCTGAAATTCTCAAAAATATTTTCAGCCCAAAAAAGCCATCTTAGACCATGGTAGGACCAGAATGTTTAGCAGCCCAAAAAAGCCCTAAAAATGCCACTCAGGCCTCCAAAAATCTACAAAACTTTGGAACCCCGAAAAAGGCATTTCCAGGCATCCTAGACCCCCTAAAGTCCAGAAAATGTTGGCGGCCCGAAATATGTGTCACAGAGCTCCAAATGTCCCAAAAACACTGGCAACATTAAAAAGACCTTAATCCGCATCCTAGAACCCTGAAATTCCCAAAGATATTTTCGCCCCAAAAAAGCCATTTTAGAGCCCTGTAGGAACAGAATGTTTGGCAGCCCAAAAAAGCCCTAAAAATGCATCTCAGGCCTCCAAAAATCTACAAAACTTTGGAAGCCAGAAAAAGGCGTTTCCAGGCATCCTAGACCCCCTAAAATCCAGAAAATGTGGGCGGCCCGAAAGATGTGTCACAGAGCTCCAAATGTCCCAAAAATAATCGGCAGCTTGAAAAATACCTTAATCCGCATTCTAGAACCCTGAAATTCCCAAAAATATTTTCACCCCAAAACTGCCATCTTAGACTCCGGTAGGACCAGAATGTTTGGCAGCACAAAAAAGCCCTAAAAATGCATCTCAGGCCTACAAAAATCTACAAAACTTTGGAGGCCAGAAACATGCGTTTCCAGGCATCCTAGACCCCCTAAAATCTAGAAAATGTGGGCGGCCCGAAAGATGTTTCACAGAGCTCCAAATGTCCCCAAAACATCGACAGCCTGAAAAACACCTTGATCCGCATCCTAGAACCCTGAAATTCTCAAAAATATTTTCAGCCCAAAAAAGCCATCTTAGACCCCGGTAGGACCAGAATGTTTGGCAGCCCAAGAGAGCCCTAAAAATGCCACTCAGGCCTCCAAAAATCTACAAAACTTTGGAACCCCGAAAAAGGCATTTCCAGGCATCCTAGACCCCCTAAAGTCCAGAAAATGTTGGCGGCCCGAAATATGTGTCACAGAGCTCCAAATGTCCCAAAAACACTGGCAACATTAAAAAGACCTTAATCCGCATCCTAGAACCCTGAAATTCCCAAAGATATTTTTGCCCCAAAAAAGCCATTTTAGAGCCCTGTAGGAACAGAATGTTTGGCAGCCCGAAAAAGCCCTAAAAATGCATCTCAGGCCTCCAAAAATCTACAAAACTTTGGATGCCAGAAAAAGGCGTTTCCAGGCATCCTAGACCCCCTAAAATCCAGAAAATGTGTGCGGCCCGAAAGATGTGTCACAGAGCTCCAAATGTCCCAAAAATAATCGGCAGCTTGAAAAAGACCTTAATCCGCATTCTAGAACCCTGAAATTCCCAAAAATATTTTCACCCCAAAACAGCCATCTTAGACTCCGGTAGGACCAGAATGTTTGGCAGCCCAAAAAAGCCCTAAAAATGCATCTCAGGCCTCCAAAAATCTACAAAACTTTGGTGCTCTGAAAAAGGCATTTCCAGGCATCCTAGACCCACCAAAGTCCAGAAAATGTTGGCGGCCCGAAATATGTGTCACGGAGCTCCAAATATCCCAAAAACACTGGCAGCCTGAAAAATACCTTAATCCGCATCCTAGAACCCTGAAATTCCCAAAGATATTTTCGCCCCAAACAAGCCATTTTAGAGCCCTGTAGGACCAGAATGTTTGGCAGCCCAAAAAAGCCCTAAAAATGCATCTCAGACCTCCAAAAATCTAAAAAACTTTGGAGGCCAGAAAAACGGTGTTTCCAGGCATCCTAGACCCCATAAAATCCAGGAAATGTGGGTGGCCTGAAAGATGTGTCACAGAGCTCCAAATGTCCCAAAAAATAATCGGCAGCTTGAAAAATACCTTAATCCGCATTCTAGAACCCTGAAATTCCCAAAAATATTTTCACCCCAAAACTGCCATCTTAGACTCCGGTAGGACCAGAATGTTTGGCAGCACAAAAAAGCCCTAAAAATGCATCTCAGGCCTACAAAAATCTACAAAACTTTGGAGGCCAGAAACATGCGTTTCCAGGCATCCTAGACCCCCTAAAATCCAGAAAATGTGGGCGGCCCGAAAGATGTTTCACAGAGCTCCAAATGTCCCCAAAACATCGACAGCCTGAAAAACACCTTGATCCGCATCCTAGAACCCTGAAATTCTCAAAAATATTTTCAGCCCAAAAAAGCCATCTTAGACCCCGGTAGGACCAGAATGTTTGGCAGCCCAAGAAAGCACTAAAAATGCCACTCAGGCCTCCAAAAATCTACAAAACTTTGGAACCCCGATAAAGGCATTTCCAGGCATCCTAGACCCCCTAAAGTCCAGAAAATGTTGGCGGCCCGAAATATGTGTCACAGAGCTCCAAATGTCCCAAAAACACTGGCAACATTAAAAAGACCTTAATCCGCATCCTAGAACCCTGAAATTCCCAAAGATATTTTCGCCCCAAAAAAGCCATTTTAGAGCCCTGTAGGAACAGAATGTTTGGCAGCCCAAAAAAGCCCTAAAAATGCATCTCAGGCCTCCAAAAATCTACAAAACTTTGGTGCCCTGAAAAAGGCATTTCCAGGCATCCTAGACCCACTAAAGTCCAGAAAATGTTGGTGGCCCAAAATATGTGTCACGGAGCTCCAAATATCCCAAAAACACTGGCAGCCTGAAAAAGACCTTAATCCGCATTCTAGAACCCTGAAATTCCCAAAGATATTTTCGCCCCAAAAAAGCCATTTTAGAGCCCTGTAGGACCAGAATGTTTGGCAGCCCTAAAAATGCATCTCAGACCTCCAAAAATCTAAAAAACTTTGCAGGCCAGAAAAACGGTGTTTCCAGGCATCCTAGACCCCATAAAATCCAGAAAATGTGGGTGGCCTGAAAGATGTGTCACAGAGCTCCAAATGTCCCAAAAAATAAGCGGCAGCTTGAAAAATACCTTAATCGGCATTCTAGAACCCTGAAATTCCCAAAAATATTTTCACCCCAAAACTGCCATCTTAGACTCCGGTAGGACCAGAATGTTTGGCAGCACAAAAAAGCCCTAAAAATGCATCTCAGGCCTACAAAAATCTACAAAACTTTGGAGGCCAGAAACAGGTGTTTCCCGGCATCCTAGACCCCGTGAAATCCAGAAAATGTGGGCGGCCCGAAAGATGTGTCAGAGCTCCAAATGTCCCCAAAACATCGGCAGCCTGAAAAAGACCTTAATCTGCATCCTAGTACCCTGAAATTCCTAAAGATATTTCCTCCCCAAAAAAGCCATTTTAGAGCCCTGTAGGACCAGAATGTTTGGCAGCCCAAAAAAGCCCTAAAAATGCATCTCAGGCCTCCAAAAATCTACAAAACTTTGGAGGCCAGAAAAAGGTGTTTCCAGGCATCCTAGACCCCCTAAAATCCAGAAAATGTGGGCGGCACGAAACAAGTGTCACAAAGCTCCAAATGTCCCAAAAACATTGGCAGCCTGAAACAGACCTTAATCCGCATCCTAGAACCCTGAAATTCCCAAAAATATTTTCACCCCAAAAAAGACATTTTAGATCCCTGTAGGAACAGAATGTTTGACAGCTCAAAAAAGTCCTAAAAATGCATCTCAGGCCTCCAAAAATCTACAAAACTTTGGAGGCCAGAAACAGGCGTTTCCAGGCATCCTAGACCACCTGAAATCCAGAAAATGTGGGCGGCCCGAAAGATGTGTCACAGACCTCCAAATGTCCCCAAAACATTGGCAGCCTGAAAAAGACCTTAATCCACATCCTAGAACCCTGAAATTCGCAAAAATATTTGCAGCCCAAAAAAGCCATCTTAGACCCCGGTAGACCAGAATGTATGGCAGCCCAAAAAAGCCCTAAAAATGCCACTCAGGCCTCCATAAATCTACAAAACTTTGGAGCCCCGAAAAAGGCATTTCCAGGCATCCTAGACCCCCTAAAGTCCAGAAAATGTTGGCAGCCCGAAACAAGTGTCACAGAGCTCCAAATGTCCAAAAAACATTGGCAGCCTGAAAAAGACCTTAATCCGCATCCTAGAACCCTGAAATTCCCAAAAATATTTTCGCCCCAAAAAAGACATTTTAGATCCCTGTAGGAACAGAATGTTTGGCATCCCAAAAAAGCCCTAAAAATGCATCTCAGGCCTCCAAAAATCTACAAAACTTTGGAGGCCAGAAACAGGCGTTTCCAGGCATCCTAGACCCCCTAAAATCCAGAAAATGTGGGCGGCCTGAAAGATGTGTCACAGAGCTCCAAATGTCCCCAAAACATCGGCAGCCTGAAAAAGACCTTAATCCACATCCTAGAACCCTGAAATTCTCAAAAATATTTTCAGCCCAAAAAAGCCATCTTAGACCCCGGTAGACCAGAATGTTTGGCAGCCCAAAAAAGCCCTAAAATTGCCACTCAGGCCTCCAAAAATCTACAAAACTTTAGAGCCCCGAAAAAGGCATTTCCAGGCATCCTAGACCCCCTAAAGTCCAGAAAATGTTGGCAGCCCGAAACAAGTGTCACAGAGCTCCAAATGCCCTAAAAACATTGGCAGCCTGAAAAAGACCTTAATCCGCATCGTAGAACCCTGAAATTCTCAAAAATATTTTCAGCCCAAAAAAGCCATCTTAGACCCCAGTAGGACCAGAATGTTTGGCAGCCCAAAAAAGCCCTAAAAATGCATCTCAGGCCTCCATAAATCTATTAAACTTTGGTGCCCCGAAAAAGGCATTTCCAGGCATCCTAGACCCCCTAAAGTCCAGAAAATGTTGGCAGCCCGAAACAAGTGTCACAGAGCTCCAAACGTCCCAAAAACATTGGCAGCCTGAAAAAGACCTAAATCCGCATCCTACAACCCTGAAATTGCCAAAAATATTTTTGCCCCAAAAAAGACATTTTAGATCCCTGTAGGAACAGAATGTTTGGCAGCCCATAAAAGCCCTAAAAATGCATCTCAGGCCTCCAAAAATCTACAAAACTTTGGAGGCCAGAAACAGGTGTTTCCAGGCATCCTAGACCCTCTAAAATCCAGAAAATGTGGGCGGCCCGAAAGATGTGTCACAGAGCTCCAAATGTCCCCAAAACATCGGCAGCCTGAAAAATACCTTAATCCGCATCCTAGAACCCTGAAATTCTCAAAAATATTTTCGCCCCAAAAAAGCCATCTTAGACCCTGGTAGGACCAGAATGTTTGGCAGCCCAAAAAAGCCCTAAAAATGCCACTCAGGCCTCCAAAAATCTACAAAACTTTGGAGGCCAGAAAAAGGCATTTCCAGGCATCCGAGACCCCCTAAAGTCCAGAAAATGTTAGCGGCCTGAAAGATGTGTCACAGAGCTCCAAATGTCCCAAAAACACTGGCAGCCTGAAAAAGACCTTAATCCGCATCCTAGAACCCTGAAATTCCCAAAGATATTTTCGCCCCAAACAAGCCATTTTAGAGCCCAGTAGGACCAGAATGTTTGGCAGCCCAAAAAAGCCCTAAAAATGCATCTCAGGCCTACAAAAATCTACAAAACTTTGGAGGCCAGAAACATGCGTTTCCAGGCCTCCTAGACCCCCTAAAATCCAGAAAATGTGGGCGGCCCGAAAGATGTTTCATAGAGCTCCAAATGTCCCCAAAACATCGACAGCCTGAAAAACACCTTGATCCGCATCCTAGAACCCTGAAATTCTCAAAAATATTTTCAGCCCAAAAAAGCCATCTTAGACCCCGGTAGGACCAGAATGTTTGGCAGCCCAAGAAAGCCCTAAAAATGCCACTCAGGCCTCCAAAAATCTACAAAACTTTGGAACCCCGAAAAAGGCATTTCCAGGCATCCTAGACCCCCTAAAGTCCAGAAAATGTTGGCGGCCCGAAATATGTGTCACAGAGCTCCAAATGTCCCAAAAACACTGGCAACATTAAAAAGACCTTAATCCGCATCCTAGAACCCTGAAATTCCCAAAGATATTTTCGCCCCAAAAAAGCCATTTTAGAGCCCTGTAGGAACAGAATGTTTGGCAGCCCAAAAAAGCCCTAAAAATGCATCTCAGGCCTCCAAAAATCTACAAAACTTTGGAAGCCAGAAAAAGGCGTTTCCAGGCATCCTAGACCCCCTAAAATCCAGAAAATGTGGGCGGCCCGAAAGATGTGTCACAGAGCTCCAAATGTCCCAAAAATAATCGGCAGCTTGAAAAAGACCTTAATCCGCATTCTAGAACCCTGAAATTCCCAAAAATATTTTCACCCCAAAACAGCCGTCTTAGACTCCGGTAGGACCAGAAGGTTTGGCAGCCCAAAAAAGCCCTAAAAATGCATCTCAGGCCTCCAAAAATCTACAAAACTTTGGTGCCCTGAAAAAGGCATTTCCAGGCATCCTAGACCCACTAAAGTCCAGAAAATGTTGGTGGCCCGAAATATGTGTCACGGAGCTCCAAATATCCCAAAAACACTGGCAGCCTGAAAAAAACCTTAATCCGCATTCTAGAACCCTGAAATTCCCAAAGATATTTTCGCCCCAAAAAAGCCATTTTAGAGCCCTGTAGGACCAGAATGTTTGGCAGCCCAAAAAAGCCCTAAAAATGCATCTCAGACCTCCAAAAATCTAAAAATCTTTGGAGGCCAGAAAAACGGTGTTTCCAGGCATCCTAGACCCCATAAAATCCAGAAAATGTGGGTGGCCTGAAAGATGTGTCACAGAGCTCCAAATGTCCCAAAAAATAATCGGCAGCTTGAAAAATACCTTAATCCGCATTCTAGAACCCTGAAATTCCCAAAAATATTTTCACCCCAAAACTGCCATCTTAGACTCCGGTAGGACCAGAATGTTTGGCAGCACAAAAAAGCCCTAAAAATGCATCTCAGGCCTACAAAAATCTACAAAACTTTGGAGGCCAGAAACATGGGTTTCCAGGCATCCTAGACTGTTATGGACTTGATGGTCGTGCAGAGTATAAATACCTCCGTCCCCAAGTACCCCACAGACAACACCAGAAATACTGCCTGTGCGGTCTTTGAGGCCACAGGTGGAAGTCCGTCGAGCCGATTTGGGAACAGCCGGAAGAACCCCTTGAACGCTGTAAAGCAAAAGGTTAGGCAGTTATGCACAGAACAGGAAAGACAACTAAAGACACAGGTAAGTTGGTGCTGCTTACCTATCTGTACAAGAGGTGGCCCAGAGATGTGAGAAAGGGCTGAACCCCGGAGCAGGAGTTGCTGGAGGCTAGGAAGACGGATAGGTAAACACCTAGAGTGGAGGCCGGAGGCCAGGTTACCAAGCAGACAGACGTGATCCGTAGAGTATCCAGAGACGAAGCCGAGGTCAAGTAAACAAGAGGACCAAAGTTCGAACAGGAGGGTGAGGCAGAAGCAGTCCGTGGAGCAAGCGTGGTTCGGCAACTGAAGATCCAAAAGTTCTGTTAGTAGAAGGGCAATGCGAGGCAGTCCGTGAAACAAAGCGTGGTCGAGGAAAGAAAACAATCCGTAAGTTCAGAAGCGTCACGTGATCCAGGAGGAAAACAGCTGTGAAGCAACGCTCCTTGTTTCCGGAAGTCTTTTATATCATTTCAGGGGTCACGTGATACGTGACACGGGAGCGTTGCTGCGTGAAGGGCAATCACGTGATCCGTGCCGCGCGGGTCTCCGTGGGCAACGCTTTGCGTTGTAGCGAGATGTCAATCTCCAGTTCAGTTGCCAAGAACGGGAGGGGCGATAAACGCCGGGTCTGCCATGCAGTGTTCTAACAGGATGGTTGTGGGTCAACGGGTTACGTGGACCCAGGTAAGTGTGTGGGGTAGTGGGAGACGTAACAGAGTCCCCCCTCAAAGGCCCACGACCCCGTGGGCAGGCAGGGCAGTCCCTATGAAAACGGGCAACAAGAAGCGGGGCATGGACATCATTGGAGGAAACCCAAGAGCGGTCCTCGGGACCGTAACCCACCCAGTCGACGAGATATTGAAGGCGACCCCTGTGAAAACGGGAACCCAAGATAGCACTGACCTCGAAAACATCCGGAGAGGACACCGAGACAGAGGGTGGCGGAGCAGTGACACGGGTAGGGGCCAGACAAGGCTTGAGGAGAGAGGTATGAAAAACCGGGTGGACCCGCCAAGAAGGAGGGACAGCAAGGCGGAAGGCCACAGGGTTCAAGATCCCAGTGATTTTATAGGGACCCACAAAACGGGGCAACAGTTTGCGACACCCAGGTATACGCAAGTGTCGGGTTGACAACCACACCCGGTCCC
This sequence comes from Ambystoma mexicanum, assembly GCF_040938575.1. Taxonomy (NCBI): domain Eukaryota; kingdom Metazoa; phylum Chordata; class Amphibia; order Caudata; family Ambystomatidae; genus Ambystoma; species Ambystoma mexicanum. The sequence continues at coordinate 217,279,875 of NC_090941.1, forward strand.
CTACGCGATAAGCAGGGGCCACCGACCGTCTCCGGTCAGCCTTTGATTTCATCAAGGTTTTGGCCTCACGGAGATGGACAAGTGTCTGAGCATGGACGTCCGCAAGGTCGCGAACACAGGCGTTGGCAGCAGGGGTGTCGGAGGAGAGATCCGGAAGCGGAAGGGTGCGCGGATGTTGACCATACATAGAATAGAAAGGAGAGAAACCAGTAGCTGAGTGTCGTGAGTTGTTATAGGCGAACTCAGCGAGGTGGAGCAGATCGTACCAGGAGTCTTGGTATTGAAGGGTCAGGCACCGCAAATATTGTTCCATGGCTTGATTTACCCTCTCAGTCTGCCCATCGCTTTCTGGGTGATAGGCAGAGGAGAAACGAGCATCAATTCCCAGTAGTTTGGTAAGGGCACGCCAGAAACAGGAAGTAAACTGCGACCCGCGGTCCGATATGATGACCTGTGGAAGACCAAAGAGACAAAAGACTGTCCTGAAGAACAGGCGGGCTAGCGTTGGGGCCGAAGGTATGCCTGTGCAGGGAATGAAGCGTGCCATCTTAGTGTAGGAGTCCACGATAACCCAGATGGCATCATAACCTCGTCGGCGTGGCAGATCCGTGACAAGGTCCATGGAGATAGTATGCCACGGTCGGAGGGGTATGGGCAATGGATGGAGTAGGCCTAGGGGGCGTCCTCTACGTGACTTGCATTGGGCACATATCGAACAGGTGTTCACGTAGTTCTCTACATCCCTTCTCATGGACGGCCACCAGCACCACCGGTGTAACACATCCAGGGTGCGTTGCTGCCCTGGGTGACCGTTTATGGCAGCATCGTGAGACCAGGCCAGCGCTTGGTTGCGCACATCGCATGTGGGAAGGAACAACTTGCCCTGAACAAACGGCAACCCCTCTCGTAGTACAACGTCCCATTCTGTGAGTGTATGCGGGTGTTGGGAGACCCATTGTCTAATAGAGGTAAGCAGTGGCTGGGATGGTGTACACAAACAAACAACATGACCCTTCCCCAACAATGTCTCTGGAAATGAAGACAGTGGTTCCCCCCCAGGTGAACGGGATAGGGCATCAGCCTTACCATGAACAAGACCTGGCCTGTGCTTAACCACAAAATCGAAAGCAGCGAAGAACAAATGCCAACGCACTTGTCTGCTGTTCACGCATTTAAGAGAGGCCAGATCCTGTAGATTCTTGTGATCTGTGTATACTATGGTTTGGTGTTTCGCCCCCATGAGGTGGTGACGCCATGATTGGAGGGCGTCCTTGATGGCCAACAGCTCTTTCTCGGTCACTGTATAGTGTGACTCGGCTACAGTGAACTTCCGTGAGTGATAAGCTACCGGATGCAAACTACCCGTGGTTGGACATGGTTGTGACAGTATGGCACCCAGAGCAAACGAGGAAGCGTCAGCCTCTATTACAAACGCCAGGTCCGGGTCAGGGTGCTGCAATACGGGGGCAGAAACAAATCTGGATTTAAGCGCCTCAAAAGCCTCCTGGTGTACGGAGGACCAGACGAAAGGGACGAGAGGGCTGGTCAGCGCAGTCAGGGGAGATACAATGGGAGAAAAACCGGCAATGAAACGCCGATAAAAATTAGCAAAGCCGAGAAAAGACTGGAGCTGTTTGAGGTTGACAGGGACTGGCCATTCCGTGACAGCACAGACTTTTGACTCATTCATAGACAACCCTCCAGGGGTGATGTGAAACCCCAGAAACTCCACCTCCCTTGTATGAAACAGACATTTCTCGGGTTTGGCAAACAGGGCGTTCTTCTTGAGACGGGAGAGTACCTCTCTAACATGAGCAATATGTTCTTTCAAGGAGGATGAATAGATCAAAATGTCGTCCAGATAGACCACCACGTACGTATCCAAGATGTCCGAGAATACATCGTTGACGAAACGCTGGAACGTTGCAGGTGCATTACAGAGCCCGAAAGGCATCACTGTATATTCAAATAAACCCTGTCTGGAGCAAAATGCCGTTTTCCATTCGTCTCCACGCCGCATGCGGATTAGGTTGTATGCCCCTCTCAGGTCTAACTTGGTAAACAGGGACGCCTTTGTCAACCTGTCCAGTAGCGTGGAGATGAGCGGAATGGGGTACCTGTTCTTCACGGTGATAGCGTTTAACCGTCTATAGTCTACGCATGGGCGCAGATCACCTTCCTTTTTCGGGACAAAAAAAATAGGGCTGGCAGCTGGAGAACAGGAAGGACGGATATGACCCAAACGCAAGGCTTGCTGAATGTATTCTTTCAAAGCCCGTTCTTCAGACTGTGATAACGAGTATATCCTACCCCTTGGTATAGGAGCATCCGGGAGAAGATCAATAGGACAGTCATAAGGTCTGTGTGGAGGTAGACCTTCCGCTGTGACTTTGTCAAAGACCATATGATAATCATGGTAGTCCACGGGAATACCTGCCATAACGGCTCCCACAGTGTGTGTTGACGTGGTGTCAGTGGCTATTTCCCTGATACTGGAGGAAGCCAAGGCGCCGAGGATTCTGGCGGGAGAGGAGAGTGATTCTGGTTCTGTTAGGCAGAAGTGCTGGCATTCTTCTGACTCGAACGTTACCTGTCCCGTTCCCCAATTAATCAAAGGATTGTGGTGCCTTAACTAGGGGATACCCAAAATAACCCCGAATTGTGGCGTGGTGATGAGGTCAAATGACAGGCTCTCCTTATGAGTGCTCTGTATCACCACTTCCAAAGGTGCAGTTTGGTGCTTAATCGGACCAGAGGCCAAGGATGTGCCATCGACCGCTTGCACTGGTTCCGGGTGTTCTTTTTTGATCAAAGGCAGATTGAGACGATGGGCTAATGTGATGTCTATAAAACAACCCGTGGCCCCGGAGTCGATCACAATCTGAACGGCATGGACTATCTCCTGGGTAGGTTTCAACAGGGCCTGGACCACAACCGGTCTGATAGGACCGAAGGTGGGTTCAGCGGGGGTCGTGGATAGGCTCGCCGGTGCCCCCTGTATCATGGGCGAGCCTTCTGAAAACCCGGCGCCTTGTTCTTTGGTTGTCGGGGGCATTCCCTTACGTAGTGTCCATTTAACCCGCAGTAAAAACAGGCGTTGTCGGTTCTCCGACATTCCAGTTCAGACGGCGTTATTGGGCTTCGGATCCCACCTATTTGCATGGGTTCAGAACTGGCGGGGGAAGGAACAGGGGTTGACTGGCCAGCAAACGTGGTTTCTGCCTTCCGTTCGGACCTCCGGGCGTCCACCTGTAGTTCAAGGTCTACAAGATCCGTAAACACAGAGGGAAGAGCAGGAACTACTGATAGAGCGTCCTTCAAGGAGTTGCATAACCCACGGTAGAACACGATCGCCTTTTTCTCCTCTGGCCAGGAGGTCTCAGCGGCGAGTTGATTATAACGGGTGATGTACTCAATAAGTGTTTGCTTTCCCTGTGAGAGATCTAGTAATTCCAGGTCCCTTGACTGGGCCTTGTAGCGGGTGTCAAACACTTTAGCCATTTCCGTTATGAGGAGCTCAAAGTCATATAAAGCAGGATGGTCATTTTCTAACATTGGGTTTGCCCAGGTAGCCGCTACACCAGAAAGATGGGACAAAAGGAATGCAGCTTTTGTGATAGAATCGGGGAAGGCTTGGGGTCTGCACAAGAAGTGGAGTTTGCATTGGTTTATGAAGGTGCGGTATTTCCGCGGGTCACCCTGATAGCGTTCTGGAGCGGCAAGCGGGAAAGAGGTTGGAAGCAAAACAGGTGTGGGTGCGGAGGCCGGGGCCGGGACAGGCAGTACTGGAGGGGCAGGGTCTCCGAACTCGGCGTCTGCAGGCAAAGGATAACGTGTGCTTTGCAAGGCGTCTAAGCGATGGTGTATGGCGGTCGTAGCTGCCGCCATGTCGGTCCTAAGGGCCGCTACGGCCTGCATTAGAGCGGTCACTGGGTCCCCGGCGGAGGGATTCATACTCTGAACGGCCAAAGGCTTCACAGTCTGTTATGGACTTGATGGTCGTGCAGAGTATAAATACCTCCGTCCCCAAGTACCCCACAGACAACACCAGAAATACTGCCTGTGCGGTCTTTGAGGCCACAGGTGGAAGTCCGTCGAGCCGATTTGGGAACAGCCGGAAGAACCCCTTGAACGCTGTAAAGCAAAAGGTTAGGCAGTTATGCACAGAACAGGAAAGACAACTAAAGACAAAGGTAAGTTGGTGCTGCTTACCTATCTGTACAAGAGGTGGCCCAGAGATGTGAGAAAGGGCTGAACCCCGGAGCAGGAGTTGCTGGAGGCTAGGAAGACGGATAGGTAAACACCTAGAGTGGAGGCCGGAGGCCAGGTTACCAAGCAGACAGACGTGATCCGTAGAGTATCCAGAGACGAAGCCGAGGTCAAGTAAACAAGAGGACCAAAGTTCGAACAGGAGGGTGAGGCAGAAGCAGTCCGTGGAGCAAGCGTGGTTCGGCAACTGAAGATCCAAAAGTTCTGTTAGTAGAAGGGCAATGCGAGGCAGTCCGTGAAACAAAGCGTGGTCGAGGAAAGAAAACAATCCGTAAGTTCAGAAGCGTCACGTGATCCAGGAGGAAAACAGCTGTGAAGCAACGCTCCTTGTTTCCGGAAGTCTTTTATATCATTTCAGGGGTCACGTGATACGTGACACGGGAGCGTTGCTGCGTGAAGGGCAATCACGTGATCCGTGCCGCGCGGGTCTCCGTGGGCAACGCTTTGCGTTGTAGCGAGATGTCAATCTCCAGTTCAGTTGCCAAGAACGGGAGGGGCGATAAACGCCGGGTCTGCCATGCAGTGTTCTAACAGGATGGTTGAGGGTCAACGGGTTACGTGGACCCAGGTAAGTGTGTGGGGTAGTGGGAGACGTAACATAGACCCCCTAAAATCCAGAAAATGTGGGCGGCCCGAAAGATGTTTCACAGAGCTCCAAATGTCCCCAAAACATCGACAGCCTGAAAAACACCTTGATCCGCATCCTAGAACCCTGAAATTCTCAAAAATATTTTCAGCCCAAAAAAGCCATCTTAGACCCCGGTAGGACCAGAATGTTTGGCAGCCCAAGAAAGCCCTAAAAATGCCACTCAGGCCTCCAAAAATCTACAAAACTTTGGAACCCCGAAAAAGGCATTTCCAGGCATCCTAGACCCCCTAAAGTCCAGAAAATGTTGGCGGCCCGAAATATGTGTCACAGAGCTCCAAATGTCCCAAAAACACTGGCAACATTAAAAAGACCTTAATCCGCATCCTAGAACCCTGAAATTCCCAAAGATATTTTCACCCCAAAAAAGCCATTTTAGAGCCCTGTAGGAACAGAATGTTTGGCAGCCCAAAAAAGCCCTAAAAATGCATCTCAGGCCTCCAAAAATCTACAAAACTTTGGAGGCCAGAAAAAGGCGTTTCCAGGCATCCTAGAACCCCTAAAATCCAGAAAATGTGGGCGGCCCGAAAGATGTGTCACAGAGCTCCAAATGTCCCCAAAACATCGGCAGCCCGAACAAGACCGTAATCCGCATCCTAGAACCCTGAAATTCTCAAAAATATTTTCAGCCCAAAAAAGCCATCTTAGACCATGGTAGGACCAGAATGTTTAGCAGCCCAAAAAAGCCCTAAAAATGCCACTCAGGCCTCCAAAAATCTACAAAACTTTGGAACCCCGAAAAAGGCATTTCCAGGCATCCTAGACCCCCTAAAGTCCAGAAAATGTTGGCGGCCCGAAATATGTGTCACAGAGCTCCAAATGTCCCAAAAACACTGGCAACATTAAAAAGACCTTAATCCGCATCCTAGAACCCTGAAATTCCCAAAGATATTTTCGCCCCAAAAAAGCCATTTTAGAGCCCTGTAGGAACAGAATGTTTGGCAGCCCAAAAAAGCCCTAAAAATGCATCTCAGGCCTCCAAAAATCTACAAAACTTTGGAAGCCAGAAAAAGGCGTTTCCAGGCATCCTAGACCCCCTAAAATCCAGAAAATGTGGGCGGCCCGAAAGATGTGTCACAGAGCTCCAAATGTCCCAAAAATAATCGGCAGCTTGAAAAATACCTTAATCCGCATTCTAGAACCCTGAAATTCCCAAAAATATTTTCACCCCAAAACTGCCATCTTAGACTCCGGTAGGACCAGAATGTTTGGCAGCACAAAAAAGCCCTAAAAATGCATCTCAGGCCTACAAAAATCTACAAAACTTTGGAGGCCAGAAACATGCGTTTCCAGGCATCCTAGACCCCCTAAAATCTAGAAAATGTGGGCGGCCCGAAAGATGTTTCACAGAGCTCCAAATGTCCCCAAAACATCGACAGCCTGAAAAACACCTTGATCCGCATCCTAGAACCCTGAAATTCTCAAAAATATTTTCAGCCCAAAAAAGCCATCTTAGACCCCGGTAGGACCAGAATGTTTGGCAGCCCAAGAGAGCCCTAAAAATGCCACTCAGGCTTCCAAAAATCTACAAAACTTTGGAACCCCGAAAAAGGCATTTCCAGGCATCCTAGACCCCCTAAAGTCCAGAAAATGTTGGCGGCCCGAAATATGTGTCACAGAGCTCCAAATGTCCCAAAAACACTGGCAACATTAAAAAGACCTTAATCCGCATCCTCGAACCCTGAAATTCCCAAAGATATTTTTGCCCCAAAAAAGCCATTTTAGAGCCCTGTAGGAACAGAATGTTTGGCAGCCCGAAAAAGCCCTAAAAATGCATCTCAGGCCTCCAAAAATCTACAAAACTTTGGAGGCCAGAAAAAGGCGTTTCCAGGCATCCTAGACCCCCTAAAATCCAGAAAATGTGTGCGGCCCGAAAGATGTGTCACAGAGCTCCAAATGTCCCAAAAATAATCGGCAGCTTGAAAAAGACCTTAATCCGCATTCTAGAACCCTGAAATTCCCAAAAATATTTTCACCCCAAAACAGCCACCTTAGACTCCGGTAGGACCAGAATGTTTGGCAGCCCAAAAAAGCCCTAAAAATGCATCTCAGGCCTCCAAAAATCTACAAAACTTTGGTGCTCTGAAAAAGGCATTTCCAGGCATCCTAGAACCCCTAAAGTCCAGAAAATGTTGGCGGCCCGAAATATGTTTCACAGAGCTCCAAATGTCCCAAAAACACTGGCAACATTAAAAAGACCTTAATCCGCATCCTAGAACCCTGAAATTCCCAAAGATATTTTCGCCCCAAAAAAGCCATTTTAGAGCCCTGTAGGAACAGAATGTTTGGCAGCCCAAAAAAGCCCTAAAAATGCATCTCAGGCCTCCAAAAATCTACAAAACTTTGGTGCCCTGAAAAAGGCATTTCCAGGCATCCTAGACCCACTAAAGTCCAGAAAATGTTGGTGGCCCAAAATATGTGTCACGGAGCTCCAAATATCCCAAAAACACTGGCAGCCTGAAAAAGACCTTAATCCGCATTCTAGAACCCTGAAATTCCCAAAGATATTTTCGCCCCAAAAAAGCCATTTTAGAGCCCTGTAGGACCAGAATGTTTGGCGGCCCAAAAAAGCCCTAAAAATGCATCTCAGACCTCCAAAAATCTAAAAAACTTTGCAGGCCAGAAAAACGGTGTTTCCAGGCATCCTAGACCCCATAAAATCCAGAAAATGTGGGTGGCCTGAAAGATGTGTCACAGAGCTCCAAATGTCCCAAAAAATAAGCGGCAGCTTGAAAAATACCTTAATCGGCATTCTAGAACCCTGAAATTCCCAAAAATATTTTCACCCCAAAACTGCCATCTTAGACTCCGGTAGGACCAGAATGTTTGGCAGCACAAAAAAGCCCTAAAAATGCATCTCAGGCCTACAAAAATCTACAAAACTTTGGAGGCCAGAAACATGCGTTTCCAGGCATCCTAGACCCCCTAAAATCCAGAAAATTTGGGCGGCCCGAAAGATGTTTCACAGAGCTCCAAATGTCCCCAAAACATCGACAGCCTGAAAAACACCTTGATCCGCATCCTAGAACCCTGAAATTCTCAAAAATATTTTCAGCCCAAAAAAGCCATCTTAGACCCCGGTAGGACCAGAATGTTTGGCAGCCCAAGAAAGCCCTAAAAATGCCACTCAGGCCTCCAAAAATCTACAAAACTTTGGAACCCCGAAAAAGGCATTTCCAGGCATCCTAGACCCCCTAAAGTCCAGAAAATGTTGGCGGCCCGAAATATGTGTCACAGAGCTCCAAATGTCCCAAAAACACTGGCAACATTAAAAGACCTTAATCCGCATCCTAGAACCCTGAAATTCCCAAAGATATTTTCGCCCCAAAAAAGCCATTTTAGAGCCCTGTAGGAACAGAATGTTTGGCAGCCCAAAAAAGCCCTAAAAATGCATCTCAGGCCTCCAAAAATCTACAAAACTTTGGAGGCCAGAAAAAGGCGTTTCCAGGCATCCTAGACCCCCTAAAATCCAGAAAATGTGGGCGGCCCGAAAGATGTGTCACAGAGCTCCAAATGTCCCAAAAATAATCGGCAGCTTGAAAAAGACCTTAATCAGCATTCTAGAACCCTGAAATTACCAAAAATATTTTCACCCCAAAACAGCCATCTTAGACTCTGGTAGGACCAGAATGTTTGGCAGCCCAAAAAAGCCCTAAAAATGCATTTCAGGCCTCCAAAAATCTACAAAACTTTGGTGCCCTGAAAAAGGCATTTCCAGGCATCCTAGACCCACTAAAGTCCAGAAAATGTTGGCGGCCCGAAATATGTGTCACGGAGCTCCAAATGTCCCAAAAACACTGGCAGCCTGAAAAAGACCTTAATCCGCATTCTAGAACCCTGAAATTCCCAAAGATATTTTCGCCCCAAAAAGCCATTTTAGAGTCCTGTAGGACCAGAATGTTTGGCAGCCCCAAAAAGCCCTAAAAATGCATCTCAAGCCTCCAAAAATCTACAAAACTTTGGAGGCCAGAAACAGGCGTTTCCAGGCATCCTAGAACCCCTAAAATCCAGAAAATGTGGACGGCCCGAAAGATGTGTCACAGAGCTCCAAATGTCCCCAAAACATCGGCAGCCCCAACAAGACCTTAATCCGCATCCTAGAACCCTGAAATTCTCAAAAATATTTTCAGCCCAAAAAAGCCATCTTAGACCATGGTAGGACCAGAATGTTTAGCAGCCCAAAAAAGCCCTAAAAATGCCACTCAGGCCTCCAAAAATCTACAAAACTTTGGAACCCCGAAAAAGGCATTTCCAGGCATCCTAGACCCCCTAAAGTCCAGAAAATGTTGGCGGCCTGAAATATGTGTCACAGAGCTCCAAATGTCCCAAAAACACTGGCAACATTAAAAAGACCTTAATCCGCATCCTAGAACCCTGAAATTCCCAAAGATATTTTCGCCCCAAAAAAGCCATTTTAGAGCCCTGTAGGAACATAATGTTTGGCAGCCCAAAAAAGCCCTAAAAATGCATCTCAGGCCTCCAAAAATCTACAAAACTTTGGAAGCCAGAAAAAGGCGTTTCCAGGCATCCTAGACCCCCTAAAATCCAGAAAATGTGGGAGGCCCGAAAGATGTGTCACAGAGCTCCAAATGTCCCAAAAATAATCGGCAGCTTGAAAAAGACCTTAATCCGCATTCTAGAACCCTGAAATTCCCAAAAATATTTTCACCCCAAAACAGCCATCTTAGACTCCGGTAGGACCAGAATGTTTGGCAGCCCAAAAAAGCCCTAAAAATGCATCTCAGGCCTCCAAAAATCTACAAAACTTTGGTGCCCTGAAAAAGGCATTTCCAGGCATCCTAGACCCACTAAAGTCCAGAAAATGTTGGCGGCCCGAAATATGTGTCACGGAGCACCAAATGTCCCAAAAACACTGGCAGCCTGAAAAAGACCTTAATCCGCATTCTAGAACCCTGAAATTCCCAAAGATATTTTCGCCCCAAAAAAGCCATTTTAGAGCCCTGTAGGACCAGAATGTTTGGCAGCCCAAAAAAGCCCTAAAATTTCATCTCAGACCTCCAAAAATCTAAAAAACTTTGGAGGCCAGAAAAACGGTGTTTCCAGGCATCCTAGACCCCTTAAAATCCAGAAAATGTGGGTGGCCTGAAAGTTGTGTCACAGAGCTCCAAATGTCCCAAAAAATAATCGGCAGCTTGAAAAATACCTTAATCCGCATTCTAGAACCCTGAAATTCCCAAAAATATTTTCACCCCAAAACTGCCATCTTAGACTCCGGTAGGACCAGAATGTTTGGCAGCACAAAAAAGCCCTAAAAATGCATCTCAGGCCTACAAAAATCTACAAAACTTTGGAGGCCAGAAACATGCGTTTCCAGGCATCCTAGACCCCCTAAAATCCAGAAAATGTGGGCAGCCCGAAAGATGTTTCACAGAGCTCCAAATGTCCCCAAAACATCGACAGCCTGAAAAACACCTTGATCCGCATCCTAGAACCCTGAAATTCTCAAAAATATTTTCAGCCCAAAAAAGCCATTTTAGACCCCGGTAGGACCAGAATGTTTGGCAGCCCAAGAAAGCCCTAAAAATGCCACTCAGGCCTCCAAAAATCTATAAAACTTTGGAACCCCGAAAAAGGCATTTCCAGGCATCCTAGACCCCCTAAAGTCCAGAAAATGTTGGCGGCCCGAAATATGTGTCACAGAGCTCCAAATGTCCCAAAAACACTGGCAACATTAAAAAGACCTTAATCCGCATCCTAGAACCCTGAAATTCCCAAAGATATTTTGCCCTAAAAAAAGCCATTTTAGAGCCCTGTAGGAACAGAATGTTTGGCAGACCAAAAAAGCCCTAAAAATGCATCTCAGGCCTCCAAAAATCTACAAAACTTTGGAGGCCAGAAAAAGGCGTTTCCAGGCATCCTAGACCCCCTAAAATCCAGAAAATGTGGGCGGCCCGAAAGATGTGTCACAGAGCTCCAAATGTCCCAAAAATAATCGGCAGCTTGAAAAAGACCTTAATCCGCATTCTAGAACCCTGAAATTCCCAAAAATATTTTCACCCCAAAACAGCCATCTTAGACTCCGGTAGGACCAGAATGTTTGGCAGCCCAAAAAAGCCCTAAAAATGCATCTCAGGCCTCCAAAAATCTACAAAACTTTGGTGCTCTGAAAAAGGCATTTCCAGGCATCCTAGACCCACTAAAGTCCAGAAAATGTTGGCGGCCCGAAATATGTGTCACGGAGCTCCAAATGTCCCAAAAACACTGGCAGCCTGAAAAAGACCTTAATCCGCATTCTAGAACCCTGAAATTCCCAAAGATATTTTCGCCCCAAAAAAGCCATTTTAGAGCCCTGTAGGACCAGAATGTTTGGCAGCCCAAAAAAGCCCTAAAAATGCATCTCAGACCTCCAAAAATCTAAAAAACTTTGGAGGCCAGAAAAACGGTGTTTCCAGGCATCCTGGACCCCATAAAATCCAGAAAATGTGGGTGGCCTGAAAGATGTGTCACAGAGCTCCAAATGTCCCAAAAAATAATCGGCAGCTTGAAAAATACCTTAATCCGCATTCTAGAACCCTGAAATTCCCAAAAATATTTTCACCCCAAAACTGACATCTTAGACTCCGGTAGGACCAGAATGTTTGGCAGCACAAAAAAGCCCTAAAAATGCATCTCAGGCCTACAAAAATCTACAAAACTTTGGTGCCCAGAAAAAGGCATTTCCAGGCATCCTAGACCCACTAAAGTCCAGAAAATGTTGGCGGCCCGAAATATGTGTCACGGAGCTCCAAATGTCCCAAAAACACTGGCAGCCTGACAAAGACCTAAATCCGCATTCTAGAACCCTGAAATTCCCAAAGATATTTTCGCCCCAAAAAAGCCATTTTAGAGCCCTGTACGACCAGAATGTTTGGCAGCCCAAAAAAGCCCTAAAAATGCATCTCAATCCTCCAAAAATCTACAAAACTTTGGAGGCCAGAAACAGGCGTTTCCAGGCATCCTAGAACTCCTAAAATCCAGAAAATGTGGGCGGCCCGAAAGATGTGTCACAGAGCTCCAAAGGTCCCCAAAACATTGGCAGCCCGAACAAGACCTTAATCCGCATCCTAGAACCCTGAAATTCTCAAAAATATTTTCAGCCCAAAAAAGCCATCTTAGACCATGGTAGGACCAGAATGTTTAGCAGCCCAAAAAAGCCCTAAAAATGTCACTCAGGCCTCCAAAAATCTACAAGACTTTGGAACCCCGAAAAAGGCATTTCCAGGCATCCTTCACCCCCTAAAGTCCAGAAAATGTTGGCGGCCCGAAATATGTGTCACAGAGCTCCAAATGTCCCAAAAACACTGGCAACATTAAAAAGACCTTAATCCGCATCATAGAACCCTGAAATTCCCAAAGATATTTTCGCCCCAAAAAAGCCATTTTAGAGCCCTGTAGGAACAGAATGTTTGGCAGCCCAAAAAAGCCCTAAAAATGCATCTCAGGCCTCCAAAAATCTACAAAACTTTGGAAGCCAGAAAAAGGCGTTTCCAGGCATCCTAGACCCCTAAAATCCAGAAAATGTGGGCGGCCCGAAAGATGTGTCACAGAGCTCCAAATGTCCCAAAAATAATCGGCAGCTTGAAAAAGACCTTAATCCGCATTCTAGAACCCTGAAATTCCCAAAAATATTTTCACCCCAAAACAGCCATCTTAGACTCCGGTAGGACCAGAATGTTTGGCAGCCCAAAAAAGCCCTAAAAATACATCTCAGGCCTCCAAAAATCTACAAAACTTTGGTGCCCTGAAAAAGGCATTTCCAGGCATCCTAGACCCACTAAAGTCCCAAACATGTTGGCGGCCCGAAATATGTGTCACGGAGCTCCAAATGTCCCAAAAACACTGGCAGCCTGAAAAAGACCTTAATCCGCATCCTAGAACCCTGAAATTCCCAAAGATATTTTCGCCCCAAAAAAGCCATTTTAGAGCCCAGTAGGACCAGAATGTTTGGCAGCCCAAAAAAGCCCTAAAAATGCATCTCAGACCTCCAAAAATCTAAAAAACTTTGGAGGCCAGAAAAACGGTGTTTCCAGGCATCCTAGACCCCATAAAATCCAGAAAATGTGGGTGGCCTGAAAGATGTGTCACAGAGCTCCAAATGTCCCAAAAAATAATCGGCAGCTTGAAAAATACCTTAATCCGCATTCTAGAACCCTGAAATTCCCAAAAATATTTTCACCCCAAAACTGCCATCTTAGACTCCGGTAGGACCAGAATGTTTGGCAGCACAAAAAAGCCCTAAAAATGCATCTCAGGCCTACAAAAATCTACAAAACTTTGGATGCCAGAAACATGCGTTTCCAGGCATCCTAGACCCCCTAAAATCCAGAAAATGTGGGCGGCCCGAAAGATGTTTCACAGAGCTCCAAATGTCCCCAAAACATCGACAGCCTGAAAAACACCTTGATCCGTATCCTAGAACCCTGAAATTCTCAAAAATATTTTCAGCCCAAAAAAGCCATCTTAGACCCCGGTAGGACCAGAATGTTTGGCAGCCCAAGAAAGCCCTAAAAATGCCACTCAGGCCTCCAAAAATCTACAAAACTTTGGAACCCCGAAAAAGGCATTTCCAGGCATCCTAGACCCCCTAAAGTCCAGAAAATGTTGGCGGCCCGAAATATGTGTCACAGAGCTCCAAATGTCCCAAAAACACTGGCAACATTAAAAAGACCTTAATCCGCATCCTAGAACCCTGAAATTCCCAAAGATATTTTCGCCCCAAAAAAGCCATTTTAGAGCCCTGTAGGAACAGAATGTTTGGCAGCCCAAAAAAGCCCTAAAAATGCATCTCAGGCCTCCAAAAATCTACAAAACTTTGGAGGCCAGAAAAAGGCGTGTCCAGGCATCCTAGACCCCCTAAAATCCAGAAAATGTGGGCGGCCCGAAAGATGTGTCACAGAGCTCCAAATGTCCCAAAAATAATCGGCAGCTTGAAAAAGACTTTAATCCGCATTCTAGAACCCTGAAATTGCCAAAAATATTTTTGCCCCAAAAAAGACATTTTAGATCCCTGTAGGAACAGAATGTTTGGCAGCCCATAAAAGCCCTAAAAATGCATCTCAGGCCTCCAAAAATCTACAAAACTTTGGAGGCCAGAAACAGGTGTTTCCAGGCATCCTAGACCCCCTAAAATCCAGAAAATGTGGGCGGCCCGAAAGATGTGTCACAGAGCTCCAAATGTCCCAAAACATCGGCAGCCTGAAAAATACCTTAATCCGCATCCTAGAACCCTGAAATTCTCAAAAATATTTTTCCCCAAAAAAGCCATCTTAGACCCTGGTAGGACCAGAATGTTTGGCAGCCCAAAAAAGCCCTAAAAATGCCACTCAGGCCTCCAAAAATCTACAAAACTTTGGAGCCCCGAAAAAGGCATTTCCAGGCATCCTAGACCCCGTAAAGTCCAGAAAATATTGCAGCCCGAAACAAGTGTCACAGAACTCCAAATGTCCCAAAAACATTGCAGCCTGAAAAAGACCTTAATCTGCATCCTAGAACCCTGAAATTCCCAAAAATATTCTTGCCCTAAAAAAGCCATTTTAGAGCCCTGTAGGAACAGAATGTTTGGCAGCCCAAAAAAGCCCTAAAATGCATCTAAGGCCTCCAAAAATCTACAAAACTTTGGAGACCAGAAAAAGGCATTTCCAGGCATCCGAGACCCCCTAAAGTCCAGAAAATGTTAGCGGCCTGAAAGATGTGTCACAGAGCTCCAAATGTCCCAAAAAATAATCGGCAGCTTGAAAAATACCTTAATCCACATTCTAGAACCCTGAAATTCCCAAAAATATTTTCACCCCAAAAGTGCCATCTTAGACTCCGGTAGGACCAGAATGTTTGGCAGCACAAAAAAGCCCTAAAAATGCATCTCTGGTCTCCAAAAATCTACAAAACTTTGGACACACGAAAAAGGCATTTCCAGGCATCCTAGACCCCCTAAAATCCAGAAAATGTGGGTGGCCCGAAAGATGTGTCACAGAGCTCCAAATGTCCCAAAAATAATCGGCAGCTTGAAAAATACCTTAATCCGCATTCTAGAACCCTCAAATTCCCAAAAATATTTTCACCCCAAAACTGCCATCTTAGACTCCGGTAGGACCAGAATGTTTGGCAGCACAAAAAAGCCCTAAAAATGCATCTCTGGTCTCCAAAAATCTACAAAACTTTGGACAAACGAAAAAGGCATTTCCAGGCATCCTAGACCCCCTAAAATCCAGAAAATGTGGGCGGCCCGAAAGATGTGTCACAGAGCTCCAAATGTCCCAAAACATCGGCAGCCTGAAAAATACCTTAATCCGCATC
Source organism: Ambystoma mexicanum (assembly GCF_040938575.1). Taxonomy (NCBI): domain Eukaryota; kingdom Metazoa; phylum Chordata; class Amphibia; order Caudata; family Ambystomatidae; genus Ambystoma; species Ambystoma mexicanum. Next base: position 217,295,083 of record NC_090941.1, read on the forward strand.
CTAGAACCCTGAAATTCTCAAAAATATTTTTCCCCAAAAAAGCCATCTTAGACCCTGGTAGGACCAGAATGTTTGGCAGCCCAAAAAAGCCCTAAAAATGCCACTCAGGCCTCCAAAAATCTACAAAACTTTGGAGCCCCGAAAAAGGCATTTCCAGGCATCCTAGACCCCGTAAAGTCCAGAAAATATTGCAGCCCGAAACAAGTGTCACAGAACTCCAAATGTCCTAAAAACATTGCAGCCTGAAAAAGACCTTAATCTGCATCCTAGAACCCTGAAATTCCCAAAAATATTCTTGCCCTAAAAAAGCCATTTTAGAGCCCTGTAGGAACAGAATGTTTGGCAGCCCAAAAAAGCCCTAAAAATGCATCTAAGGCCTCCAAAAATCTACAAAACTTTGGAGACCAGAAAAAGGCATTTCCAGGCATCCGAGACCCCCTAAAGTCCAGAAAATGTTAGCGGCCTGAAAGATGTGTCACAGAGCTCCAAATGTCCCAAAAAATAATCGGCAGCTTGAAAAATACCTTAATCCACATTCTAGAACCCTGAAATTCCCAAAAATATTTTCACCCCAAAAGTGCCATCTTAGACTCCGGTAGGACCAGAATGTTTGGCAGCACAAAAAAGCCCTAAAAATGCATCTCTGGTCTCCAAAAATCTACAAAACTTTGGACACACGAAAAAGGCATTTCCAGGCATCCTAGACCCCCTAAAATCCAGAAAATGTGGGTGGCCCGAAAGATGTGTCACAGAGCTCCAAATGTCCCAAAAATAATCGGCAGCTTGAAAAATACCTTAATCCGCATTCTAGAACCCTCAAATTCCCAAAAATATTTTCACCCCAAAACTGCCATCTTAGACTCCGGTAGGACCAGAATGTTTGGCAGCACAAAAAAGCCCTAAAAATGCATCTCTGGTCTCCAAAAATCTACAAAACTTTGGACAAACGAAAAAGGCATTTCCAGGCATCCTAGACCCACTAAAGTCCAGAAAATGTTGGCGGCCCGAAATATGTGTCACAGAGCTCCAAATGTCCCAAACACATTGGCAGCCTGAAAAAGACCTTAATCCACACCCTACGACCCTGAAATTCCTAAAAATATTTTCGCCCCAAAAAAGCCATTTTAGATCCCTGTAGGACCAGTATGTTTGGCAGCCCAAAAAAGCCCTAAAAATGCATCTCACGCCTCCAAAAATCTACAAAACTTTGGTGCCCCGAAAAAAGCATTTCCAGGCATCCTAGACCCACTAAAGTCCAGAAAATGTTGGCGGCCCGAAATATGTCTCACAGAGCTCCAAATGTCCCAAAAACACTGGCAGCCTGAAAAAGATCTTAACCCGCACCCTACGACCCTGAAATTCCCAAAGATATTTTCGCCCCAAAAAAGCCATTTTAGAGCCCTGTAGGACCAGAATGTTTGGCAGCCCAAAAAAGCCCTAAAAATGCATCTCAGGCCTCGAAAAATCTACAAAACTTTGGAGGCCAGAAAAAGGCGTTTCCAATCATCCTAGACCCCCTAAAGTCCAGAAAATGTTGGCGGCCCGAAAAATATGTCACAGAGCTCCAAATGTCCCCAAAACATCGGCAGCCTGAAAAAGACCTTAATCCGCATCCTAGAACCCTGAAATTCACAAAAATATTTTCAGCCCAAAAAAGCCATTTTAGACCCCGGTAGACCAGAATGTTGGCAGCCCAAAAAAGCCATAAAAATGCACTCAGGCCTCCAAAAATCTACAAAACTTTGGAGCCCCGAAAATGGCATTTCCAGGCATCCTAGACCCCCTAAAGTCCAGAAAACGTTAGCGGCCTGAAAGATGTGTCACAGAGCTCCAAATGTCCCAAAAACATTGGCAGCCTGAAAAAGACCCTAATCCACATCCTAGAACCTGGAAATTCCCAAAAATATTTTCGCCCCAAAACAGCCATCTTAGACTCCGGTAGGACCAGAATGTTTGGCAGCACAAAAAAGCCCTAAAAATGCATCTCAGGTCTCCAAAAATCTACAAAACTTTGGACCCACGAAAAAGACGTTTCCAGTCATCATACACCCCCTAAAGTCCAGAAAATGTTGGCGGCCCGAAAGCTGTGTCACAGAGCTCCAAATGTCCCTAAAACATCGGCAGCCTGAAATAGACCTTAATTCGCATCCTAGAACCCTGAAATTCCCAAAAATATTTTCACCCCAAAAAAGACATTTTAGATCCCTGTAGGAACAGAATGTTTGACAGCCCAAAAAAGTCCTAAAAATGCATCTCAGGCCTCCAAAAATCTACAAAACTTTGGAGGCCAGAAACAGGCGTTTCCAGGCATCCTAGACCCCCTGAAATCCAGAAAATGTGGGCGGCCCGAAAGATGTGTCACAGACCTCCAAATGTCCCCAAAACATTGGCAGCCTGAAAAAGACCTTAATCCACATCCTAGAACCCTGAAATTCTCAAAAATATTTTCAGCCCAAAAAAGCCATCTTAGACCCCGGTAGACCAGAATGTTTGGCAGCCCAAAAAAGCCATAAAAATGCCACTCAGGCCTCCAAAAATCTACAAAACTTTGGAGCCCCAAAAAAGACATTTCCAGGCACCCTAGACCCCCTAAAGTCCAGAAAATGTTGGCAGCCCGAAACAAGTGTCACAGAGCTCCAAATGTCCAAAAAACATTGGCAGCCTGAAAAAGACCTTAATCCGCATCCTAGAACCCTGAAATTCCCAAAAATATTTTCGCCCCAAAAAAGACATTTTAGATCCCTGTAGGAACAGAATGTTTGGCAGCCCAAAAAAGCCCTAAAAATGCATCTCAGGCCTCCAAAAATCTACAAAACTTTGGAGGCTAGAAACAGGTGTTTCCCGGCATCCTAGACCCCCTGAAATCCAGAAAATGTGGGCGGCCCGAAAGATGTGTCACAGAGCTCCAAATGTCCCCAAAACATCGGCAGCCTGAAAAAGACCTTAATCTGCATCCTAGAACCCTGAAATTCTCAAAAATATTTTCAGCCTGAAAAAGCCATCTTAGACCCCGGTAGGACCAGACTGTTTGGCAGCCCAAAAAAGAACTAAAAATGCCACTCAGGCCTCCATAAATCTACAAAACTTTGGAGCCCCGAAAAAGGCATTTCCAGGCATCCTAGACCCTGTAAAGTCCAGAAAATGTTGCAGCCCGAAACTAGTGTTACAGAGCTCCAAATGTCCCAAAAACATTGGCAGCCTGAAAAAGACCTTAATCTGCATCCTAGAACCCTGAAATTCCCAAAAATATTCTCGCCCCAAAAAAGCCATTTGAGAGCCCTGTAGGAACAGAATGTTTGGCAGCCCAAAAAAGCCCTAAAAATGCATCTCAGGCCTCCAAAAATCTACAAAACTTTGGAGGCCAGAAACAGGCGTTTCCAGGCATCCTAGACCCCCTAAAATCCAGAAAATGTGGGCGGCCTGAAAGATGTGTCACAGAGCTCCAAATGTCCCCAAAACATCGGCAGCCTGAAAAAGACCTTAATCCACATCCTAGAACCCTGAAATTCTCAAAAATATTTTCAGCCCAAACAAGCCATCTTAGACCCCGGTAGTCCAGAATGTTTGGCAGCCCAAAAAAGCCCTAAAATTGCCACTCAGGCCTCCAAAAATCTACAAAACTTTAGAGTCCCGAAAAAGGCATTTCCAGGCATCCTAGACCCCCTAAAGTCCAGAAAATGTTGGCAGCCCGAAACAAGTGTCACAGAGCTCCAAATGCCCCAAAAACATTGGCAGCCTGAAAAAGACCTTAATCTGCATCGTAGAACCCTGAAATTCTCAAAAATATTTTCAGCCCAAAAAAGCCATCTTAGACCCCAGTAGGACCAGAATGTTTGGCAGCCCAAAAAAGCCCTAAAAATGCATCTCAGGCCTCCATAAATCTATTAAACTTTGGTGCCCCGAAAAAGGCATTTCCAGGCATCCTAGACCCCCTAAAGTCCAGAAAATGTTTCCAGCCCGAAACAAGTGTCACAGAGCTCCAAATGTCCCAAAAACATTGGCAGCCTGAAAAAGACCTTAATCCGCATCCTAGAACCCTGAAATTGCCAAAAATATTTTTGCCCCAAAAAAGACATTTTATATCCCTGTAGCAACAGAATGTTTGGCAGCCCATAAAAGCCCTAAAAATGCATCTCAGGCCTCCAAAAATCAACAAAACTTTGGAGGCCAGAAACAGGTGTTTCCAGGCATCCTAGACCCCCTAAAATCCAGAAAATGTGGGCAGCCCGAAAGATGTGTCACAGAGCTCCAAATGTCCCCAAAACATCGGCAGCCTGAAAAATACCTTAATCCGCATCCTAGAACCCTGAAATTCTCAAAAATATTTTTGCCCCAAAAAAGCCATCTTAGACCCTGGTAGGACCAGAATGTTTGGCAGCCCAAAAAAGCCCTAAAAATGCCACTCAGGCCTCCAAAAATCTACAAAACTTTGGAGCCCCGAAAAAGGCATTTCCAGGCATCCTTGACCCCGTAAAGTCCAGAAAATGTTGCAGCCCGAAACAAGTGTCGCAGAACTCCAAATGTCCCAAAAACATTGCAGCCTGAAAAAGACCTTAATCTGCATCCTAGAACCCTGAAATTCCCAAAAATATTCTCGCCCTAAAAAAGCCATTTTAGAGACCTGTAGGAACAGAATGTTTGGCAGCCCAAAAAAGCCCTAAAAATGCATCTCAAGCCTCCGAAAATCTACAAAACTTTGGAGGCCAGAAACAGGCGTTTCCAGGCATCCTAGAACCCCTAAAATCCAGAAAATGTGGGCGGCCCGAAAGATGTGTCACAGAGCTCCAAATGTCCCCAAAACATTGGCAGCCCGAGCAAGACCTTAATCCGCATCCTAGAACCCTGAAATTCTCAAAAATATTTTCAGCCCAAAAAAGCCATCTTAGACCATGGTAGGACCAGAATGTTTAGCAGCCCAAAAAAGCCCTAAAAATGTCACTCAGGCCTCCAAAAATCTACAAAACTTTGGAACCCCGAAAAAGGCATTTCCAGGCATCCTAGACCCCCTAAAATCCAGAAAATGTTGGCGGCCCGAAATATGTGTCACAGAGCTCCAAATGTCCCAAACACACTGGCAACATTAAAAAGACCTTAATCCGCATCCTAGAACCCTGAAATTCCCAAAGATATTTTCGCCCCAAAAAAGCCATTTTAGAGCCCTGTAGGAACAGAATGTTTGGCAGCCCAAAAAAGCCCTAAAAATGCATCTCAGGCCTCCAAAAATCTACAAAACTTTGGTGCCCTGAAAAAGGCATTTCCAGGCATCCTAGACCCACTAAAGTCCAGAAAATGTTGGCGGCCCGAAATATGTGTCACGGAGCTCCAAATGTCCCAAAAACATTGCAGCCTGAAAAAGACCTTAATCTGCATCCTAGAACCCTGAAATTCCCAAAAATATTCTCGCCCTAAAAAAGCCATTTTAGAGCCCTGTAGGACCAGAATGTTTGGCAGCCCAAAAAAGCCCTAAAAATGCATCTCAGACCTCCAAAAATCTAAAAAACTTTGGAGGCCAGAAAAACGGTGTTTCCAGGCATCCTAGACCCCATAATATCCAGAAAATGTGGGTGGCCTGAAAGATGTGTCACAGAGCTCCAAATGTCCCAAAAAATAATCGGCAGCTTGAAAAATACCTTAATCCGCATTCTAGAACCCTGAAATTCCCAAAAATATTTTCACCCCAAAACTGCCATCTTAGACTCCGGTAGGACCAGAATGTTTGGCAGCACAAAAAAGCCCTAAAAATGCATCTCAGGCCTACAAAAATCTACAAAACTTTGGAGGCAAGAAACATGCGTTTCCAGGCATCCTAGACCCCCTAAAATCCAGAAAATGTGGGCGGCCCGAAAGATGTTTCGCAGAGCTCCAAATGTCCCCAAAACATCGACAGCCTGAAAAACACCTTGATCCGTATCCTAGAACCCTGAAATTCTCAAAAATATTTTCAGCCCAAAAAAGCCATCTTAGACCCCGGTAGGACCAGAATGTTTGGCAGCCCAAGAAAGCCCTAAAAATGCCACTCAGGCCTCCAAAAATCTACAAAACTTTGGAACCCCGAAAAAGGCACTTCCAGGCATCCTAGACCCCCTAAAGTCCAGAAAATGTTGGCGGCCCGAAATATGTGTCACAGAGGTCCAAATGTCCCAAAAACACTGGCAACATTAAAAAGACCTTAATCCGCATCCTAGAACCCTGAAATTCCCAAAGATATTTTCGCCCCAAAAAAGCCATTTTAGAGCCCTGTAGGACCAGAATGTTTGGCAGCCCAAAAAAGCCCTAAAAATGCATCTCAGACCTCCAAAAATCTAAAAAAAACTTTGGAGGCCAGAAAAACGGTGTTTCCAGGCATCCTAGACCCCATAAAATCCAGAAAATGTGGGTGGCCTGAAAGATGTGTCACAGAGCTCCAAATGTCCCAAAAAATAATCGGCAGCTTGAAAAATACCTTAATCCGCATTCTAGAACCCTGAAATTCCCCAAAATATTTTCACCCCAAAACTGTAATCTTAGACTCCGGTAGGACCAGAATGTTTGGCAGCACAAAAAAGCCCTAAAAATGCATCTCAGGCCTACAAAAATCTACAAAACTTTGGAGGCCAGAAACATGCGTTTCCAGGCATCCTAGACCCCCTAAAATCCAGAAAATGTGGGCGGCCCGAAAGATGTTTCACAGAGCTCCAAATGCCCCAAAACATCGACAGCCTGAAAAACACCTTGATCCGCATCCTAGAACCCTGAAATTCTCAAAAATATTTTCAGCCCAAAAAAGCCATCTTAGACCCCGGTAGGACCAGAATGTTTGGCAGCCCAAGAAAGCCCTAAAAATGCCACTCAGGCCTCCAAAAATCTATAAAACTTTGGAACCCCGAAAAAGGCATTTCCAGGCATCCTAGACCCCCTAAAGTCCAGAAAATGTTGGCGGCCCGAAATATGTGTCACAGAGCTCCAAATGTCCCAAAAACACTGGCAACATTAAAAAGACCTTAATCCGCATCCTAGAACCCTGAAATTCCCAAAGATATTTTCGCCCCAAAAAAGCCATTTTAGAGCCCTGTAGGAACAGAATGTTTGGCAGCCCAAAAAAGCCCTAAAAATGCATCTCAGGCCTCCAAAAATCTACAAAACTTTGGAAGCAAGAAAAAGGCATTTCCAGGCATCCTAGACCCCCTAAAATCCAGAAAATGTGGGCGGCCCGAAAGATGTGTCACAGAGCTCCAAATGTCCCAAAAATAATCGGCAGCTTGAAAAAGACCTTAATCCGCATTCTAGAACCCTGAAATTCCCAAAAATATTTTCACCCCAAAACAGCCATCTTAGACTCCGGTAGGACCAGAATGTTTGGCAGCCCAAAAAAGCCCTAAAAATGCATTTCAGGCCTCCAAAAATCTACAAAACTTTGGTGCCCAGAAAAAGGCTTTTCCAGGCATCCTAGACCCACTAAAGTCCAGAAAATGTTGGCGGCCCGAAATATGTGTCACGGTGCTCCAAATGTCCCAAAAACACTGGCAGCCTGAAAAAGACCTTAATCCGCATTCTAGAACCCTGAAATTCCCAAAGATATTTTCGCCCCAAAAAAGCCATTTTAGAGCCCTGTAGGACCAGGATGTTTGGCAGCCCAAAAAAGCCCTAAAAATGCATCTCAAGCCTCCAGAAATCTACAAAACTTTGGAGGCCAGAAACAGGTGTTTCCAGGCATCTTAGAACCCCTAAAATCCAGAAAATGTGGGCGGCCCGAAAGATGTGTCACAGAGCTCCAAATGTCCCCAAAACATCGGCAGCCCGAACAAGACCTTAATCCGCATCCTAGAACCCTGAAATTCTCAAAAATATTTTCAGCCCAAAAAAGCCATCTTAGACCATGGTAGGACCAGAATGTTTAGCAGCCCAAAAAAGCCCTAAAAATGTCACTCAGGCCTCCAAAAATCTACAAAACTTTGGAACCCCGAAAAAGGCATTTCCAGGCATCCTAGACCCCCTAAAGTCCAGAAAATGTTGGCGGCCCGAAATATGTGTCACAGAGCTCCAAATGTCCCAAAAACACTGGCAACATTAAAAAGACCTTAATCCGCATCCTAGAACCCTGAAATTCCCAAAGATATTTTCGCCCCAAAAAAGCCATTTTAGAGCCCTGTAGGAACAGAATGTTTGGCAGCCCAAAAAAGCCCTAAAAATGCATCTCAGGCCTCCAAAAATCTACAAAACTTTGGAAGCCAGAAAAAGGCGTTTCCAGGCATCCTAGACCCCCTAAAATCCAGAAAATGTGGGCGGCCCGAAAGATGTGTCACAGAGCTCCAAATGTCCCAAAAATAATCGGCAGCTTGAAAAAGACCTTAATCCGCATTCTAGAACCCTGAAATTCCCAAAAATATTTTCACCCCAAAACAGCCATCTTAGACTCCGGTAGGACCAGAATGTTTGGCAGCCCAAACAAGCCCTAAAAATGCATCTCAGGCCTCCAAAAATCTACAAAACTTTGGAGGCCAGAAAAAGGCATTTCCAGGCATCCGAGACCCCCTAAAGTCCAGAAAATGTTAGCGGCCTGAAAGATGTGTCACAGAGCTCCAAATGTCCCAAAAACACTGGCAGCCTGAAAAAGACCGTAATCCGCATCCTAGAACCCTGAAATTCCCAAAGATATTTTCGCCCCAAAAAAGCCATTTTAGAGCCCAGTAGGACCAGAATGTTTGGCAGCCCAAAAAAGCCCTAAAAATGCATCTCAGACCTCCAAAAATCTAAAAAACTTTGGAGGCCAGAAAAACGGTGTTTCCAGGCATCCTAGACCCCATAAAATCCAGAAAATGTGGGTGGCCTGAAAGATGTGTCACAGAGCTCCAAATGTCCCAAAAAATAATCGGCAGCTTGAAAAATACCTTAATCCGCATTCTAGAACCCTGAAATTCCCAAAAATATTTTCACCCCAAAACTGCCATCTTAGACTCCGGTAGGACCAGAATGTTTGGCAGCACAAAAAAGCCCTAAAAATGCATCTCAGGCCTACAAAAATCTACAAAACTTTGGATGCCAGAAACATGCGTTTCCAGGCATCCTAGACCCCCTAAAATCCAGAAAATGTGGGCGGCCCGAAAGATGTTTCACAGAGCTCCAAATGTCCCCAAAACATCGACAGCCTGAAAAACACCTTGATCCGTATCCTAGAACCCTGAAATTCTCAAAAATATTTTCAGCCCAAAAAAGCCATCTTAGACCCCGGTAGGACCAGAATGTTTGGCAGCCCAAGAAAGCCCTAAAAATGCCACTCAGGCCTCCAAAAATCTACAAAACTTTGGAACCCCGAAAAAGGCATTTCCAGGCATCCTAGACCCCCTAAAGTCCAGAAAATGTTGGCGGCCCGAAATATGTGTCACAGAGCTCCAAATGTCCCAAAAACACTGGCAACATTAAAAAGACCTTAATCCGCATCCTAGAACCCTGAAATTCCCAAAGATATTTTCGCCCCAAAAAAGCCATTTTAGAGCCCTGTAGGAACAGAATGTTTGGCAGCCCAAAAAAGCCCTAAAAATGCATCTCAGGCCTCCAAAAATCTACAAAACTTTGGAGGCCAGAAAAAGGCGTGTCCAGGCATCCTAGACCCCCTAAAATCCAGAAAATGTGGGCGGCCCGAAAGATGTGTCACAGAGCTCCAAATGTCCCAAAAATAATCGGCAGCTTGAAAAAAGACTTTAATCCGCATTCTAGAACCCTGAAATTGCCAAAAATATTTTTGCCCCAAAAAAGACATTTTAGATCCCTGTAGGAACAGAATGTTTGGCAGCCCATAAAAGCCCTAAAAATGCATCTCAGGCCTCCAAAAATCTACAAAACTTTGGAGGCCAGAAACAGGTGTTTCCAGGCATCCTAGACCCCCTAAAATCCAGAAAATGTGGGCGGCCCGAAAGATGTGTCACAGAGCTCCAAATGTCCCAAAACATCGGCAGCCTGAAAAATACCTTAATCCGCATCCTAGAACCCTGAAATTCTCAAAAATATTTTTCCCCAAAAAAGCCATCTTAGACCCTGGTAGGACCAGAATGTTTGGCAGCCCAAAAAAGCCCTAAAAATGCCACTCAGGCCTCCAAAAATCTACAAAACTTTGGAGCCCCGAAAAAGGCATTTCCAGGCATCCTAGACCCCGTAAAGTCCAGAAAATATTGCAGCCCGAAACAAGTGTCACAGAACTCCAAATGTCCCAAAAACATTGCAGCCTGAAAAAGACCTTAATCTGCATCCTAGAACCCTGAAATTCCCAAAAATATTCTTGCCCTAAAAAAGCCATTTTAGAGCCCTGTAGGAACAGAATGTTTGGCAGCCCAAAAAAGCCCTAAAAATGCATCTAAGGCCTCCAAAAATCTACAAAACTTTGGAGACCAGAAAAAGGCATTTCCAGGCATCCGAGACCCCCTAAAGTCCAGAAAATGTTAGCGGCCTGAAAGATGTGTCACAGAGCTCCAAATGTCCCAAAAAATAATCGGCAGCTTGAAAAATACCTTAATCCACATTCTAGAACCCTGAAATTCCCAAAAATATTTTCACCCCAAAAGTGCCATCTTAGACTCCGGTAGGACCAGAATGTTTGGCAGCACAAAAAAGCCCTAAAAATGCATCTCTGGTCTCCAAAAATCTACAAAACTTTGGACACACGAAAAAGGCATTTCCAGGCATCCTAGACCCCCTAAAATCCAGAAAATGTGGGTGGCCCGAAAGATGTGTCACAGAGCTCCAAATGTCCCAAAAATAATCTGCAGCTTGAAAAATACCTTAATCCGCATTCTAGAACCCTCAAATTCCCAAAAATATTTTCACCCCAAAACTGCCATCTTAGACTCCGGTAGGACCAGAATGTTTGGCAGCACAAAAAAGCCCTAAAAATGCATCTCTGGTCTCCAAAAATCTACAAAACTTTGGACAAACGAAAAAGGCATTTCCAGGCATCCTAGACCCCCTAAAATCCAGAAAATGTGGGCGGCCCGAAAGATGTGTCACAGAGCTCCAAATGTCCCAAAACATCGGCAGCCTGAAAAATACCTTAATCCGCATCCTAGAACCCTGAAATTCTCAAAAATATTTTTCCCCAAAAAAGCCATCTTAGACCCTGGTAGGACCAGAATGTTTGGCAGCCCAAAAAAGCCCTAAAAATGCCACTCAGGCCTCCAAAAATCTACAAAACTTTGGAGCCCCGAAAAAGGCATTTCCAGGCATCCTAGACCCCGTAAAGTCCAGAAAATATTGCAGCCCGAAACAAGTGTCACAGAACTCCAAATGTCCCAAAAACATTGCAGCCTGAAAAAGACCTTAATCTGCATCCTAGAACCCTGAAATTCCCAAAAATATTCTTGCCCTAAAAAAGCCATTTTAGAGCCCTGTAGGAACAGAATGTTTGGCAGCCCAAAAAAGCCCTAAAAATGCATCTAAGGCCTCCAAAAATCTACAAAACTTTGGAGACCAGAAAAAGGCATTTCCAGGCATCCGAGACCCCCTAAAGTCCAGAAAATGTTAGCGGCCTGAAAGATGTGTCACAGAGCTCCAAATGTCCCAAAAAATAATCGGCAGCTTGAAAAATACCTTAATCCACATTCTAGAACCCTGAAATTCCCAAAAATATTTTCACCCCAAAAGTGCCATCTTAGACTCCGGTAGGACCAGAATGTTTGGCAGCACAAAAAAGCCCTAAAAATGCATCTCTGGTCTCCAAAAATCTACAAAACTTTGGACACACGAAAAAGGCATTTCCAGGCATCCTAGACCCCCTAAAATCCAGAAAATGTGGGTGGCCCGAAAGACGTGTCACAGAGCTCCAAATGTCCCAAAAATAATCGGCAGCTTGAAAAATACCTTAATCCGCATTCTAGAACCCTCAAATTCCCAAAAATATTTTCACCCCAAAACTGCCATCTTAGACTCCGGTAGGACCAGAATGTTTGGCAGCACAAAAAAGCCCTAAAAATGCATCTCTGGTCTCCAAAAATCTACAAAACTTTGGACAAACGAAAAAGGCATTTCCAGGCATCCTAGACCCACTAAAGTCCAGAAAATGTTGGCGGCCCGAAATATGTGTCACAGAGCTCCAAATGTCCCAAACACATTGGCAGCCTGAAAAAGACCTTAATCCACACCCTACGACCCTGAAATTCCCAAAAATATTTTCGCCCCAAAAAAGCCATTTTAGATCCCTGTAGGACCAGTATGTTTGGCAGCCCAAAAAAGCCCTAAAAATGCATCTCACGCCTCCAAAAATCTACAAAACTTTGGTGCCCCGAAAAAAGCATTTCCAGGCATCCTAGACCCACTAAAGTCCAGAAAATGTTGGCGGCCCGAAATATGTCTCACAGAGCTCCAAATGTCCCAAAAACACTGGCAGCCTGAAAAAGAACTTAACCCGCACCCTACGACCCTGAAATTCCCAAAGATATTTTCGCCCCAAAAAAGCCATTTTAGAGCCCTGTAGGACCAGAATGTTTGGCAGCCCAAAAAAGCCCTAAAAATGCATCTCAGGCCTCGAAAAATCTACAAAACTTTGGAGGCCAGAAAAAGGCGTTTCCAATCATCCTAGACCCCCTAAAGTCCAGAAAATGTTGGCGGCCCGAAAAATATGTCACAGAGCTCCAAATGTCCCCAAAACATCGGCAGCCCGAAAAAGACCTTAATCCGCATCCTAGAACCCTGAAATTCACAAAAATATTTTCAGCCCAAAAAAGCCATTTTAGACCCCGGTAGACCAGAATGTTGGCAGCCCAAAAAAGCCATAAAAATGCACTCAGGCCTCCAAAAATCTACAAAACTTTGGAGCCCCGAAAATGGCATTTCCAGGCATCCTAGACCCCCTAAAGTCCAGAAAACGTTAGCGGCCTGAAAGATGTGTCACAGAGCTCCAAATGTCCCAAAAACATTGGCAGCCTGAAAAAGACCCTAATCCACATCCTAGAACCTGGAAATTCCCAAAAATATTTTCGCCCCAAAACAGCCATCTTAGACTCCGGTAGGACCAGAATGTTTGGCAGCACAAAAAAGCCCTAAAAATGCATCTCAGGTCTCCAAAAATCTACAAAACTTTGGACCCACGAAAAAGACGTTTCCAGTCATCATACACCCCCTAAAGTCCAGAAAATGTTGGCGGCCCGAAAGCTGTGTCACAGAGCTCCAAATGTCCCTAAAACATCGGCAGCCTGAAATAGACCTTAATTCGCATCCTAGAACCCTGAAATTCCCAAAAATATTTTCACCCCAAAAAAGACATTTTAGATCCCTGTAGGAACAGAATGTTTGACAGCCCAAAAAAGTCCTAAAAATGCATCTCAGGCCTCCAAAAATCTACAAAACTTTGGAGGCCAGAAACAGGCGTTTCCAGGCATCCTAGACCCCCTGAAATCCAGAAAATGTGGGCGGCCCGAAAGATGTGTCACAGACCTCCAAATGTCCCCAAAACATTGGCAGCCTGAAAAAGACCTTAATCCTCATCCTAGAACCCTGAAATTCTCAAAAATATTTTTAGCCCAAAAAAGCCATCTTAGACCCCGGTAGACCAGAATGTTTGGCAGCCCAAAAAAGCCATAAAAATGCCACTCAGGCCTCCAAAAATCTACAAAACTTTGGAGCCCCAAAAAAGACATTTCCAGGCACCCTAGACCCCCTAAAGTCCAGAAAATGTTGGCAGCCCGAAACAAGTGTCACAGAGCTCCAAATGTCCAAAAAACATTGGCAGCCTGAAAAAGACCTTAATCCGCATCCTAGAACCCTGAAATTCCCAAAAATATTTTCGCCCCAAAAAAGACATTTTAGATCCCTGTAGGAACAGAATGTTTGGCAGCCCAAAAAAGCCCTAAAAATGCATCTCAGGCCTCCAAAAATCTACAAAACTTTGGAGGCTAGAAACAGGTGTTTCCCGGCATCCTAGACCCCCTGAAATCCAGAAAATGTGGGCGGCCCGAAAGATGTGTCACAGAGCTCCAAATGTCCCCAAAACATCGGCAGCCTGAAAAAGACCTTAATCTGCATCCTAGAACCCTGAAATTCTCAAAAATATTTTCAGCCTGAAAAAGCCATCTTAGACCCCGGTAGGACCAGACTGTTTGGCAGCCCAAAAAAGCCCTAAAAATGCCACTCAGGCCTCCATAAATCTACAAAACTTTGGAGCCCCGAAAAAGGCATTTCCAGGCATCCTAGACCCTGTAAAGTCCAGAAAATGTTGCAGCCCGAAACTAGTGTTACAGAGCTCCAAATGTCCCAAAAACATTGGCAGCCTGAAAAAGACCTTAATCTGCATCCTAGAACCCTGAAATTCCCAAAAATATTCTCGCCCCAAAAAAGCCATTTTAGAGCCCTGTAGGAACAGAATGTTTGGCAGCCCAAAAAAGCCCTAAAAATGCATCTCAGGCCTCCAAAAATCTACAAAACTTTGGAGGCCAGAAACAGGCGTTTCCAGGCATCCTAGACCCCCTAAAATCCAGAAAATGTGGGCGGCCTGAAAGATGTGTCACAGAGCTCCAAATGTCCCCAAAACATCGGCAGCCTGAAAAAGACCTTAATCCACATCCTAGAACCCTGAAATTCTCAAAAATATTTTCAGCCCAAACAAGCCATCTTAGACCCCGGTAGTCCAGAATGTTTGGCAGCCCAAAAAAGCCCTAAAATTGCCACTCAGGCCTCCAAAAATCTACAAAACTTTAGAGTCCCGAAAAAGGCATTTCCAGGCATCCTAGACCCCCTAAAGTCCAGAAAATGTTGGCAGCCCGAAACAAGTGTCACAGAGCTCCAAATGCCCCAAAAACATTGGCAGCCTGAAAAAGACCTTAATCTGCATCGTAGAACCCTGAAATTCTCAAAAATATTTTCAGCCCAAAAAAGCCATCTTAGACCCCAGTAGGACCAGAATGTTTGGCAGCCCAAAAAAGCCCTAAAAATGCATCTCAGGCCTCCATAAATCTATTAAACTTTGGTGCCCCGAAAAAGGCATTTCCAGGCATCCTAGACCCCCTAAAGTCCAGAAAATGTTTCCAGCCCGAAACAAGTGTCACAGAGCTCCAAATGTCCCGAAAACATTGGCAGCCTGAAAAAGACCTTAATCCCCATCCTAGAACCCTGAAATTGCCAAAAATATTTTTGCCCCAAAAAAGACATTTTATATCCCTGTAGCAACAGAATGTTTGGCAGCCCATAAAAGCCCTAAAAATGCATCTCAGGCCTCCAAAAATCAACAAAACTTTGGAGGCCAGAAACAGGTGTTTCCAGGCATCCTAGACCCCCTAAAATCCAGAAAATGTGGGCAGCCCGAAAGATGTGTCACAGAGCTCCAAATGTCCCCAAAACATCGGCAGCCTGAAAAATACCTTAATCCGCATCCTAGAACCCTGAAATTCTCAAAAATATTTTTGCCCCAAAAAAGCCATCTTAGACCCTGGTAGGACCAGAATGTTTGGCAGCCCAAAAAAGCCCTAAAAATGCCACTCAGGCCTCCAAAAATCTACAAAACTTTGGAGCCCCGAAAAAGGCATTTCCAGGCATCCTTGACCCCGTAAAGTCCAGAAAATGTTGCAGCCCGAAACAAGTGTCGCAGAACTCCAAATGTCCCAAAAACATTGCAGCCTGAAAAAGACCTTAATCTGCATCCTAGAACCCTGAAATTCCCAAAAATATTCTCGCCCTAAAAAAGCCATTTTAGAGACCTGTAGGAACAGAATGTTTGGCAGCCCAAAAAAGCCCTAAAAATGCATCTCAAGCCTCCGAAAATCTACAAAACTTTGGAGGCCAGAAACAGGCGTTTCCAGGCATCCTAGAACCCCTAAAATCCAGAAAATGTGGGCGGCCCGAAAGATGTGTCACAGAGCTCCAAATGTCCCCAAAACATTGGCAGCCCGAGCAAGACCTTAATCCGCATCCTAGAACCCTGAAATTCTCAAAAATATTTTCAGCCCAAAAAAGCCATCTTAGACCATGGTAGGACCAGAATGTTTAGCAGCCCAAAAAAGCCCTAAAAATGTCACTCAGGCCTCCAAAAATCTACAAAACTTTGGAACCCCGAAAAAGGCATTTCCAGGCATCCTAGACCCCCTAAAATCCAGAAAATGTTGGCGGCCCGAAATATGTGTCACAGAGCTCCAAATGTCCCAAACACACTGGCAACATTAAAAAGACCTTAATCCGCATCCTAGAACCCTGAAATTCCCAAAGATATTTTCGCCCCAAAAAAGCCATTTTAGAGCCCTGTAGGAACAGAATGTTTGGCAGCCCAAAAAAGCCCTAAAAATGCATCTCAGGCCTCCAAAAATCTACAAAACTTTGGTGCCCTGAAAAAGGCATTTCCAGGCATCCTAGACCCACTAAAGTCCAGAAAATGTTGGCGGCCCGAAATATGTGTCACGGAGCTCCAAATGTCCCAAAAACATTGCAGCCTGAAAAAGACCTTAATCTGCATCCTAGAACCCTGAAATTCCCAAAAATATTCTCGCCCTAAAAAAGCCATTTTAGAGCCCTGTAGGACCAGAATGTTTGGCAGCCCAAAAAAGCCCTAAAAATGCATCTCAGACCTCCAAAAATCTAAAAAACTTTGGAGGCCAGAAAAACGGTGTTTCCAGGCATCCTAGACCCCATAAAATCCAGAAAATGTGGGTGGCCTGAAAGATGTGTCACAGAGCTCCAAATGTCCCAAAAAATAATCGGCAGCTTGAAAAATACCTTAATCCGCATTCTAGAACCCTGAAATTCCCAAAAATATTTTCACCCCAAAACTGCCATCTTAGACTCCGGTAGGACCAGAATGTTTGGCAGCACAAAAAAGCCCTAAAAATGCATCTCAGGCCTACAAAAATCTACAAAACTTTGGAGGCAAGAAACATGCGTTTCCAGGCATCCTAGACCCCCTAAAATCCAGAAAATGTGGGCGGCCCGAAAGATGTTTCGCAGAGCTCCAAATGTCCCCAAAACATCGACAGCCTGAAAAACACCTTGATCCGTATCCTAGAACCCTGAAATTCTCAAAAATATTTTCAGCCCAAAAAAGCCATCTTAGACCCCGGTAGGACCAGAATGTTTGGCAGCCCAAGAAAGCCCTAAAAATGCCACTCAGGCCTCCAAAAATCTACAAAACTTTGGAACCCCGAAAAAGGCACTTCCAGGCATCCTAGACCCCCTAAAGTCCAGAAAATGTTGGCGGCCCGAAATATGTGTCACAGAGGTCCAAATGTCCCAAAAACACTGGCAACATTAAAAAGACCTTAATCCGCATCCTAGAACCCTGAAATTCCCAAAGATATTTTCGCCCCAAAAAAGCCATTTTAGAGCCCTGTAGGAACAGAATGTTTGGCAGCCCAAAAAAGCCCTAAAAATGCATCTCAGGCCTCCAAAAATCTACAAAACTTTGGAAGCCAGAAAAAGGCGTTTCCAGGCATCCTAGACCCCCTAAAATCCAGAAAATGTGGGCGGCCCGAAAGATGTGTCACAGAGCTCCAAATGTCCCAAAAATAATCGGCAGCTTGAAAAAGACCTTAATCCGCATTCTAGAACCCTGAAATTCCCAAAAATATTTTCACCCCAAAACAGCCATCTTAGACTCCGGTAGGACCAGAATGTTTGGCAGCCCAAAAAAGCCCTAAAAATGCATTTCAGGCCTCCAAAAATCTACAAAACTTTGGTGCCCAGAAAAAGGCATTTCCAGGCATCCTAGACCCACTAAAGTCCAGAAAATGTTGGCGGCCCGAAATATGTGTCACAGAGCTCCAAATGTCCCAAAAACACTGGCAGCCTGAAAAAGACCTTAATCCGCATTCTAGAACCCTGAAATTCCCAAAGATATTTTCGCCCCAAAAAAGCCATTTTAGAGCCCTGTAGGACCAGAATGTTTGGCAGCCCAAAAAAGCCCTAAAAATGCATCTCAAGCCTCCAAAAATCTACACAACTTTGGAGGCCAGAAACAGGCGTTTCCAGGCATCCTAGAACCCCTAAAATCCAGAAAATGTGGGCGGCCCGAAAGATGTGTCACAGAGCTCCAAATGTCCCCAAAACATCGGCAGCCCGAACAAGACCTTAATCCGCATCCTAGAACCCTGAAATTCTCAAAAATATTTTCAGCCCAAAAAAGCCATCTTAGACCATGGTAGGACCAGAATGTTTAGCAGCCCAAAAAAGCCCTAAAAATGTCACTCAGGCCTCCAAAAATCTACAAAACTTTGGAACCCCGAAAAAGGCATTTCCAGGCATCCTAGACCCCCTAAAGTCCAGAAAATGTTGGCGGCCCGAAATATGTGTCACAGAGCTCCAAATGTCCCAAAAACACTGGCAACATTAAAAAGACCTTAATCCGCATCCTAGAACCCTGAAATTCCCAAAGATATTTTCGCCCCAAAAAAGCCATTTTAGAGCCCTGTAGGAACAGAATGTTTGGCAGCCCAAAAAAGCCCTAAAAATTCATCTCAGGCCTCCAAAAATCTACAAAACTTTGGAAGCCAGAAAAAGGCGTTTCCAGGCATCCTAGACCCCCTAAAATCCAGAAAATGTGGGCGGCCCGAAAGATGTGTCACAGAGCTCCAAATGTCCCAAAAATAATCGGCAGCTTGAAAAAGACCTTAATCCGCATTCTAGAACCCTGAAATTCCCAAAAATATTTTCACCCCAAAACAGCCATCTTAGACTCCGGTAGGACCAGAATGTTTGGCAGCCCAAAAAAGCCCTAAAAATGCATCTCAGGCCTCCAAAAATCTACAAAACTTTGGTGCCCTGAAAAAGGCATTTCCAGGCATCCTAGACCCACTAAAGTCCAGAAAATGATGGCGGCCTGAAATATGTGTCACGGAGCTCCAAATGTCCCAAAAACATTGCAGCCTGAAAAAGACCTTAATCTGCATCCTAGAACCCTGAAATTCCCAAAAATATTCTCGCCCTAAAAAAGCCATTTTAGAGACCTGTAGGAACAGAATGTTTGGCAGCCCAAAAAAGCCCTAAAAATGCATCTAAGGCCCCCAAAAATCTAAAAAACTTTGGAGGCCAGAAAAAGGCATTTCCAGGCATCCGAGACCCCCTAAAGTCCAGAAAATGTTAGCGGCCTGAAAGATGTGTCACAGAGCTCCAAATGTCCCAAAAACACTGGCATCCTGAAAAAGACCGTAATCCGCATCCTAGAACCCTGAAATTCCCAAAGATATTTACGCCCCAAAAAAGCCATTTTAGAGCCCTGTAGGACCAGAATGTTTGGCAGCCCAAAAAAGCCCTAAAAATGCATCTCAGACCTCCAAAAATCTAAAAAACTTTGGAGGCCAGAAAAACGGTGTTTCCAGGCATCCTAGACCCCATAAAATCCAGAAAATGTGGGTGGCCTGAAAGATGTGTCACAGAGCTCCAAATGTCCCAAAAAATAATCGGCAGCTTGAAAAATACCTTAATCCGCATTCTAGAACCCTGAAATTCCCAAAAATATTTTCACCCCAAAACTGCCATCTTAGACTCCGGTAGGACCAGAATGTTTGGCAGCACAAAAAAGCCCTAAAAATGCATCTCAGGCCTACAAAAATCTACAAAACTTTGGAGGCCAGAAACATGCGTTTCCAGGCATCCTAGACCCCCTAAAATCCAGAAAATGTGGGCGGCCCGAAAGATGTTTCACAGAGCTCCAAATGTCCCCAAAACATCGACAGCCTGAAAAACACCTTGATCCGTATCCTAGAACCCTGAAATTCTCAAAAATATTTTCAGCCCAAAAAAGCCATCTTAGACCCCGGTAGGACCAGAATGTTTGGCAGCCCAAGAAAGCCCTAAAAATGCCACTCAGGCCTCCAAAAATCTACAAAACTTTGGAACCCCGAAAAAGGCATTTCCAGGCATCCTAGACCCCCTAAAGTCCAGAAAATGTTGGCGGCCCGAAATATGTGTCACAGAGCTCCAAATGTCCCAAAAACACTGGCAACATTAATAAGACCTTAATCCGCATCCTAGAACCCTGAAATTCCCAAAGATATTTTCGCCCCAAAAAAGCCATTTTAGAGCCCTGTAGGAACAGAATGTTTGGCAGCCCAAAAAAGCCCTAAAAATGCATCTCAGGCCTCCAAAAATCTAAAAAACTTTGGAGGCCAGAAAAAGGCGTTTCCAGGCATCCTAGACCCCCTAAAATCCAGAAAATGTGGGCGGCCCGAAAGATGTGTCACAGAGCTCCAAATGTCCCAAAAATAATCGGCAGCTTGAAAAAGACTTTAATCCGCATTCTAGAACCCTGAAATTGCCAAAAATATTTTTGCCCCAAAAAAGACATTTTAGATCCCTGTAGGAACAGAATGTTTGGCAGCCCATAAAAGCCCTAAAAATGCATCTCAGGCCTCCAAAAATCTACAAAACTTTGGAGGCCAGAAACAGGTGTTTCCAGGCATCCTAGACCCCCTAAAATCCAGAAAATGTGGGCGGCCCGAAAGATGTGTCACAGAGCTCCAAATGTCCCCAAAACATTGGCAGCCTGAAAAATACCTTAATCCGCATCCTAGAACCCTGAAATTCTCAAAAATATTTTTGCCCCAAAAAAGCCATCTTAGACCCTGGTAGGACCAGAATGTTTGGCAGCCCAAAAAAGCCCTAAAAATGCCACTCAGGCCTCCAAAAATCTACAAAACTTTGGAGCCCCGAAAAAGGCATTTCCAGGCATCCTAGACCCCGTAAAGTCCAGAAAATATTGCAGCCCGAAACAAGTGTCACAGAACTCCAAATGTCCCAAAAACATTGCAGCCTGAAAAAGACCTTAATCTGCATCCTAGAACCCTGAAATTCCCAAAAATATTCTCGCCCTAAAAAAGCCATTTTAGAGCCCTATAGGAACAGAATGTTTGGCAGCCCAAAAAAGCCCTAAAAATGCATCTAAGGCCTCCAAAAATCTACAAAACTTTGGAGGCCAGAAAAAGGCATTTCCAGGCATCCGAGACCCCCTAAAGTCCAGAAAATGTTAGCGGCCTGAAAGATGTGTCACAGAGCTCCAAATGTCCCAAAAACACTGGCAGCCTGAAAAAGACCTTAATCCGCATCCTAGAACCCTGAAATTCCCAAAGATATTTTCGCCCCAAAAAAGCCATTTTAGAGCCCTGTAGGACCAGAATGTTTGGCAGCCCAAAAAAGCCCTAAAAATGCATCTCAGACCTCCAAAAATCTAAAAAACTTTGGAGGCCAGAAAAACGGTGTTTCCAGGCATCCTAGACCCCATAAAATCCAGAAAATGTGGGTGGCCTGAAAGATGTGTCACAGAGCTCCAAATGTCCCAAAAAATAATCGGCAGCTTGAAAAATACCTTAATCCGCATTCTAGAACCCTGAAATTCCCAAAAATATTTTCACCCCAAAACTGCCATCTTAGACTCCGGTAGGACCAGAATGTTTGGCAGCACAAAAAAGCCCTAAAAATGCATCTCTGGTCTCCAAAAATCTACAAAACTTTGGACACACGAAGAAGGCATTTCCAGGCATCCTAGACCCCCTAAAATCAAGAAAATGTGGGCGGCCCAAAAGATGTGTCACAGAGCTCCAAATGTCCCAAAAATAATCGGCAGCTTGAAAAAGACCTTAATCCGCATTCTAGAACCCTGAAATTCCCAAAAATATTTTCACCCCAAAACAGCCAACTTAGGCTCCGGTAGGACCAGAATGTTTGGCAGCACAAAAAAGCCCAAAAAATGCATCTCAGGTCTCCAAAAATCTACAAAACTTTGGAGCCCCGAAAAAGACATTTCCAGGCATCCTAGCCCCACTAAAGTCCAGAAAATGTTGGCGGCCCGAAATATGTGTCACAGAGCTCCAAATGTCCCAAAAACAATGGCAGCCTGAAAAAGATCTTAATCCGCACCCTATGACCCTGAAATTCCCAAAGATATTTTCGCCCCAAAAAAGCCATTTTAGAGCCCTGTAGGACCAGAATGTTTGGCAGCCCAAAAAAGCCCTAAAAATGCATCTCAGGCCTCGAAAAATCTACAAAACTTTGGAGGCCAGAAAAAGGCGTTTCCAATCATCCTAGACCCCCTAAAGTCCAGAAAATGTTGGCGGCCCGAAAAATATGTCACAGAGCTCCAAATGTCCCCAAAACATCGGCAGCCTGAAAAAGACCTTAATCCGCATCCTAGAACCCTGAAATTCACAAAAATATTTTCAGCCCAAAAAAGCCATTTTAGACCCCGGTAGACCAGAATGTTGGCAGCCCAAAAAAGCCATAAAAATGCACTCAGGCCTCCAAAAATCTACAAAACTTTGGAGCCCCGAAAATGGCATTTCCAGGCATCCTAGACCCCCTAAAGTCCAGAAAACGTTAGCGGCCTGAAAGATGTGTCACAGAGCTCCAAGTGTCCCAAAAACACCGGTAGCCTGAAAAAGACCTTAATCTGCATCGTAGAACCCTGAAATTCTCAAAAATATTTTCAGCCCAAAAAAGCCATCTTAGACCCCGGTAGGACCAGAATGTTTGGCAGCCCAAAAAAGCCCTATAAATGCCACTCAGGCCCCCAAAAATCTACAAAACTTTGGAGCCCCGAAAAAGACATTTCCAGGCATCCTAGACCCCCTAAAGACCAGAAACTGTTGGCAGCCCGAAACAAGTGGCACAGAGCTCCAAATGTCCCAAAAACATTGGCAGCCTGAAAAAGACCTTAATCCGCATCCTAGAACCCTGAAATTCCCAAAAATATTTTCGCCCCAAAAAAGACATTTTAGAGCCCTGTAGGACCAGAATGTTTGGCAGCACAAAAAAGCCCTAAAAATGCCCAAAAAAGTCCTAAAAATGTATCTCAGGCCTCCAAAAACCTACAAAACTTTGGAGCTACGAAAAAGGCATTTCCAGGCATCCTAGACCCCCTAAAATCCAGAAAATGTGGGCGGCCCGAAAGATGTGTCACAGAGCTCCAAATGTCCCCAAAACATCGGCAGCCTGAAAAATACCTTAATCCGCATCCTAGAACCCTGAAATTCTCAAAAATATTTTTGCCCCAAAAAAGCCATCCTAGACCCTGGTAGGACCAGAATGTTTGGCAGCCCAAAAAAGCCCTAAAAATGCCACTCAGGCCTCCAAAAATCTACAAAACTTTGGAGCCCCGAAAAAGGCATTTCCAGGCATCCTTGACCCCGTAAAATCCAGAAAATGTTGCAGCCCGAAACAAGTGTCACAGAACTCCAAATGTCCCAAAAACATTGCAGCCTGAAAAAGACCTTAATCTGCATCCTAGAACCCTGAAATTCCCAAAAATATTCTCGCCCTAAAAAAGCCATTTTAGAGACCTGTAGGAACAGAATGTTTGGCAGCCCAAAAAAGCCCTAAAAATGCATCTAAGGCCTCTAAAAATCTACACAACTTTGGAGGCCAGAAAAACGGTGTTTCCAGGCATCCTAGACCCCATAAAATCCAGAAAATGTGGGTGGCCTGAAAGATGTGTCACAGAGCTCCAAATGTCCCAAAAAATAATCGGCAGCTTGAAAAATACCTTAATCCGCATTCTAGAACCCTGAAATTCCCAAAAATATTTTCACCCCAAAACTGCCATCTTAGACTCCGGTAGGACCAGAATGTTTGGCAGCACAAAAAAGCCCTAAAAATGCATCTCAGGCCTACAAAAATCTACAAAACTTTGGATGCCAGAAACATGCGTTTCCAGGCATCCTAGACCCCCTAAAATCCAGAAAATGTGGGCGGCCCGAAAGATGTTTCACAGAGCTCCAAATGTCCCCAAAACATCGACAGCCTGAAAAACACCTTGATCCGTATCCTAGAACCCTGAAATTCTCAAAAATATTTTCAGCCCAAAAAAGCCATCTTAGACCCCGGTAGGACCAGAATGTTTGGCAGCCCAAGAAAGCCCTAAAAATGCCACTCAGGCCTCCAAAAATCTACAAAACTTTGGAACCCCGAAAAAGGCATTTCCAGGCATCCTAGACCCCCTAAAGTCCAGAAAATGTTGGCGGCCCGAAATATGTGTCACAGAGCTCCAAATGTCCCAAAAACACTGGCAACATTAAAAAGACCTTAATCCGCATCCTAGAACCCTGAAATTCCCAAAGATATTTTCGCCCCAAAAAAGCCATTTTAGAGCCCTGTAGGAACAGAATGTTTGGCAGCCCAAAAAAGCCCTAAAAATGCATCTCAGGCCTCCAAAAATCTACAAAACTTTGGAGGCCAGAAAAAGGCGTGTCCAGGCATCCTAGACCCCCTAAAATCCAGAAAATGTGGGCGGCCCGAAAGATGTGTCACAGAGCTCCAAATGTCCCAAAAATAATCGGCAGCTTGAAAAAGACTTTAATCCGCATTCTAGAACCCTGAAATTGCCAAAAATATTTTTGCCCCAAAAAAGACATTTTAGATCCCTGTAGGAACAGAATGTTTGGCAGCCCATAAAAGCCCTAAAAATGCATCTCAGGCCTCCAAAAATCTACAAAACTTTAGAGGCCAGAAACAGGTGTTTCCAGGCATCCTAGACCCCCTAAAATCCAGAAAATGTGGGCGGCCCGAAAGATGTGTCACAGAGCTCCAAATGTCCCAAAACATCGGCAGCCTGAAAAATACCTTAATCCGCATCCTAGAACCCTGAAATTCTCAAAAATATTTTTCCCCAAAAAAGCCATCTTAGACCCTGGTAGGACCAGAATGTTTGGCAGCCCAAAAAAGCCCTAAAAATGCCACTCAGGCCTCCAAAAGTCTACAAAACTTTGGAGCCCCGAAAAAGGCATTTCCAGGCATCCTAGACCCCGTAAAGTCCAGAAAATATTGCAGCCCGAAACAAGTGTCACAGAACTCCAAATGTCCCAAAAACATTGCAGCCTGAAAAAGACCTTAATCTGCATCCTAGAACCCGGAAATTCCCAAAAATATTCTTGCCCTAAAAAAGCCATTTTAGAGCCCTGTAGGAACAGAATGTTTGGCAGCCCAAAAAAGCCCTAAAAATGCATCTAAGGCCTCCAAAAATCTACAAAACTTTGGAGACCAGAAAAAGGCATTTCCAGGCATCCGAGACCCCCTAAAGTCCAGAAAATGTTAGCGGCCTGAAAGATGTGTCACAGAGCTCCAAATGTCCCAAAAAATAATCGGCAGCTTGAAAAATACCTTAATCCACATTCTAGAACCCTGAAATTCCCAAAAATATTTTCACCCCAAAAGTGCCATCTTAGACTCCGGTAGGACCAGAATGTTTGGCAGCACAAAAAAGCCCTAAAAATGCATCTCTGGTCTCCAAAAATCTACAAAACTTTGGACACACGAAAAAGGCATTTCCAGGCATCCTAGACCCCCTAAAATCCAGAAAATGTGGGTGGCCCGAAAGATGTGTCACAGAGCTCCAAATGTCCCAAAAATAATCTGCAGCTTGAAAAATACCTTAATCCGCATTCTAGAACCCTCAAATTCCCAAAAATATTTTCACCCCAAAACTGCCATCTTAGACTCCGGTAGGACCAGAATGTTTGGCAGCACAAAAAAGCCCTAAAAATGCATCTCTGGTCTCCAAAAATCTACAAAACTTTGGACAAACGAAAAAGGCATTTCCAGGCATCCTAGACCCCCTAAAATCCAGAAAATGTGGGCGGCCCGAAAGATGTGTCACAGAGCTCCAAATGTCCCAAAACATCGGCAGCCTGAAAAATACCTTAATCCGCATCCTAGAACCCTGAAATTCTCAAAAATATTTTTCCCCAAAAAAGCCATCTTAGACCCTGGTAGGACCAGAATGTTTGGCAGCCCAAAAAAGCCCTAAAAATGCCACTCAGGCCTCCAAAAATCTACAAAACTTTGGAGCCCCGAAAAAGGCATTTCCAGTCATCCTAGACCCCGTAAAGTCCAGAAAATATTGCAGCCCGAAACAAGTGTCACAGAACTCCAAATGTCCCAAAAACATTGCAGCCTGAAAAAGACCTTAATCTGCATCCTAGAACCCTGAAATTCCCAAAAATATTCTTGCCCTAAAAAAGCCATTTTAGAGCCCTGTAGGAACAGAATGTTTGGCAGCCCAAAAAAGCCCTAAAAATGCATCTAAGGCCTCCAAAAATCTACAAAACTTTGGAGACCAGAAAAAGGCATTTCCAGGCATCCGAGACCCCCTAAAGTCCAGAAAATGTTAGCGGCCTGAAAGATGTGTCACAGAGCTCCAAATGTCCCAAAAAATAATCGGCAGCTTGAAAAATACCTTAATCCACATTCTAGAACCCTGAAATTCCCAAAAATATTTTCACCCCAAAAGTGCCATCTTAGACTCCGGTAGGACCAGAATGTTTGGCAGCACAAAAAAGCCCTAAAAATGCATCTCTGGTCTCCAAAAATCTACAAAACTTTGGACACACGAAAAAGGCATTTCCAGGCATCCTAGACCCCCTAAAATCCAGAAAATGTGGGTGGCCCGAAAGATGTGTCACAGAGCTCCAAATGTCCCAAAAATAATCGGCAGCTTGAAAAATACCTTAATCCGCATTCTAGAACCCTCAAATTCCCAAAAATATTTTCACCCCAAAACTGCCATCTTAGACTCCGGTAGGACCAGAATGTTTGGCAGCACAAAAAAGCCCTAAAAATGCATCTCTGGTCTCCAAAAATCTACAAAACTTTGGACAAACGAAAAAGGCATTTCCAGGCATCCTAGACCCACTAAAGTCCAGAAAATGTTGGCGGCCCGAAATATGTGTCACAGAGCTCCAAATGTCCCAAACACATTGGCAGCCTGAAAAAGACCTTAATCCACACCCTACGACCCTGAAATTCCCAAAAATATTTTCGCCCCAAAAAAGCCATTTTAGATCCCTGTAGGACCAGTATGTTTGGCAGCCCAAAAAAGCCCTAAAAATGCATCTCACGCCTCCAAAAATCTACAAAACTTTGGTGCCCCGAAAAAAGCATTTCCAGGCATCCTAGACCCACTAAAGTCCAGAAAATGTTGGCGGCCCGAAATATGTCTCACAGAGCTCCAAATGTCCCAAAAACACTGGCAGCCTGGAAAAGAACTTAACCCGCACCCTACGACCCTGAAATTCCCAAAGATATTTTCGCCCCAAAAAAGCCATTTTAGAGCCCTGTAGGACCAGAATGTTTGGCAGCCCAAAAAAGCCCTAAAAATGCATCTCAGGCCTCGAAAAATCTACAAAACTTTGGAGGCCAGAAAAAGGCGTTTCCAATCATCCTAGACCCCCTAAAGTCCAGAAAATGTTGGCGGCCCGAAAAATATGTCACAGAGCTCCAAATGTCCCCAAAACATCGGCAGCCTGAAAAAGACCTTAATCCGCATCCTAGAACCCTGAAATTCACAAAAATATTTTCAGCCCAAAAAAGCCATTTTAGACCCCGGTAGACCAGAATGTTGGCAGCCCAAAAAAGCCATAAAAATGCACTCAGGCCTCCAAAAATCTACAAAACTTTGGAGCCCCGAAAATGGCATTTCCAGGCATCCTAGACCCCCTAAAGTCCAGAAAACGTTAGCGGCCTGAAAGATGTGTCACAGAGCTCCAAATGTCCCAAAAACATTGGCAGCCTGAAAAAGACCCTAATCCACATCCTAGAACCTGGAAATTCCCAAAAATATTTTCGCCCCAAAACAGCCATCTTAGACTCCGGTAGGACCAGAATGTTTGGCAGCACAAAAAAGCCCTAAAAATGCATCTCAGGTCTCCAAAAATCTACAAAACTTTGGACCCACGAAAAAGACGTTTCCAGTCATCATACACCCCCTAAAGTCCAGAAAATGTTGGCGGCCCGAAAGCTGTGTCACAGAGCTCCAAATGTCCCTAAAACATCGGCAGCCTGAAATAGACCTTAATTCGCATCCTAGAACCCTGAAATTCCCAAAAATATTTTCACCCCAAAAAAGACATTTTAGATCCCTGTAGGAACAGAATGTTTGACAGCCCAAAAAAGTCCTAAAAATGCATCTCAGGCCTCCAAAAATCTACAAAACTTTGGAGGCCAGAAACAGGCGTTTCCAGGCATCCTAGACCCCCTGAAATCCAGAAAATGTGGGCGGCCCGAAAGATGTGTCACAGACCTCCAAATGTCCCCAAAACATTGGCAGCCTGAAAAAGACCTTAATCCACATCCTAGAACCCTGAAATTCTCAAAAATATTTTCAGCCCAAAAAAGCCATCTTAGACCCCGGTAGACCAGAATGTTTGGCAGCCCAAAAAAGCCATAAAAATGCCACTCAGGCCTCCAAAAATCTACAAAACTTTGGAGCCCCAAAAAAGACATTTCCAGGCACCCTAGACCCCCTAAAGTCCAGAAAATGTTGGCAGCCCGAAACAAGTGTCACAGAGCTCCAAATGTCCAAAAAACATTGGCAGCCTGAAAAAGACCTTAATCCGCATCCTAGAACCCTGAAATTCCCAAAAATATTTTCGCCCCAAAAAAGACATTTTAGATCCCTGTAGGAACAGAATGTTTGGCAGCCCAAAAAAGCCCTAAAAATGCATCTCAGGCCTCCAAAAATCTACAAAACTTTGGAGGCTAGAAACAGGTGTTTCCCGGCATCCTAGACCCCCTGAAATCCAGAAAATGTGGGCGGCCCGAAAGATGTGTCACAGAGCTCCAAATGTCCCCAAAACATCGGCAGCCTGAAAAAGACCTTAATCTGCATCCTAGAACCCTGAAATTCTCAAAAATATTTTCAGCCTGAAAAAGCCATCTTAGACCCCGGTAGGACCAGACTGTTTGGCAGCCCAAAAAAGCCCTAAAAATGCCACTCAGGCCTCCATAAATCTACAAAACTTTGGAGCCCCGAAAAAGGCATTTCCAGGCATCCTAGACCCTGTAAAGTCCAGAAAATGTTGCAGCCCGAAACTAGTGTTACAGAGCTCCAAATGTCCCAAAAACATTGGCAGCCTGAAAAAGACCTTAATCTGCATCCTAGAACCCTGAAATTCCCAAAAATATTCTTGCCCCAAAAAAGCCATTTTAGAGCCCTGTAGGAACAGAATGTTTGGCAGCCCAAAAAAGCCCTAAAAATGCATCTCAGGCCTCCAAAAATCTACAAAACTTTGGAGGCCAGAAACAGGCGTTTCCAGGCATCCTAGACCCCCTAAAATCCAGAAAATGTGGGCGGCCTGAAAGATGTGTCACAGAGCTCCAAATGTCCCCAAAACATCGGCAGCCTGAAAAAGACCTTAATCCACATCCTAGAACCCTGAAATTCTCAAAAATATTTTCAGCCCAAACAAGCCATCTTAGACCCCGGTAGTCCAGAATGTTTGGCAGCCCAAAAAAGCCCTAAAATTGCCACTCAGGCCTCCAAAAATCTACAAAACTTTAGAGTCCCGAAAAAGGCATTTCCAGGCATCCTAGACCCCCTAAAGTCCAGAAAATGTTGGCAGCCCGAAACAAGTGTCACAGAGCTCCAAATGCCCCAAAAACATTGGCAGCCTGAAAAAGACCTTAATCTGCATCGTAGAACCCTGAAATTCTCAAAAATATTTTCAGCCCAAAAAAGCCATCTTAGACCCCAGTAGGACCAGAATGTTTGGCAGCCCAAAAAAGCCCTAAAAATGCATCTCAGGCCTCCATAAATCTATTAAACTTTGGTGCCCCGAAAAAGGCATTTCCAGGCATCCTAGACCCCCTAAAGTCCAGAAAATGTTTCCAGCCCGAAACAAGTGTCACAGAGCTCCAAATGTCCCAAAAACATTGGCAGCCTGAAAAAGACCTTAATCCGCATCCTAGAACCCTGAAATTGCCAAAAATATTTTTGCCCCAAAAAAGACATTTTATATCCCTGTAGCAACAGAATGTTTGGCAGCCCATAAAAGCCCTAAAAATGCATCTCAGGCCTCCAAAAATCAACAAAACTTTGGAGGCCAGAAACAGGTGTTTCCAGGCATCCTAGACCCCCTAAAATCCAGAAAATGTGGGCAGCCCGAAAGATGTGTCACAGAGCTCCAAATGTCCCCAAAACATCGGCAGCCTGAAAAATACCTTAATCCGCATCCTAGAACCCTGAAATTCTCAAAAATATTTTTGCCCCAAAAAAGCCATCTTAGACCCTGGTAGGACCAGAATGTTTGGCAGCCCAAAAAAGCCCTAAAAATGCCACTCAGGCCTCCAAAAATCTACAAAACTTTGGAGCCCCGAAAAAGGCATTTCCAGGCATCCTTGACCCCGTAAAGTCCAGAAAATGTTGCAGCCCGAAACAAGTGTCGCAGAACTCCAAATGTCCCAAAAACATTGCAGCCTGAAAAAGACCTTAATCTGCATCCTAGAACCCTGAAATTCCCAAAAATATTCTCGCCCTAAAAAAGCCATTTTAGAGACCTGTAGGAACAGAATGTTTGGCAGCCCAAAAAAGCCCTAAAAATGCATCTCAAGCCTCCGAAAATCTACAAAACTTTGGAGGCCAGAAACAGGCGTTTCCAGGCATCCTAGAACCCCTAAAATCCAGAAAATGTGGGCGGCCCGAAAGATGTGTCACAGAGCTCCAAATGTCCCCAAAACATTGGCAGCCCGAGCAAGACCTTAATCCGCATCCTAGAACCCTGAAATTCTCAAAAATATTTTCAGCCCAAAAAAGCCATCTTAGACCATGGTAGGACCAGAATGTTTAGCAGCCCAAAAAAGCCCTAAAAATGTCACTCAGGCCTCCAAAAATCTACAAAACTTTGGAACCCCGAAAAAGGCATTTCCAGGCATCCTAGACCCCCTAAAATCCAGAAAATGTTGGCGGCCCGAAATATGTGTCACAGAGCTCCAAATGTCCCAAACACACTGGCAACATTAAAAAGACCTTAATCCGCATCCTAGAACCCTGAAATTCCCAAAGATATTTTCGCCCCAAAAAAGCCATTTTAGAGCCCTGTAGGAACAGAATGTTTGGCAGCCCAAAAAAGCCCTAAAAATGCATCTCAGGCCTCCAAAAATCTACAAAACTTTGGTGCCCTGAAAAAGGCATTTCCAGGCATCCTAGACCCACTAAAGTCCAGAAAATGTTGGCGGCCCGAAATATGTGTCACGGAGCTCCAAATGTCCCAAAAACATTGCAGCCTGAAAAAGACCTTAATCTGCATCCTAGAACCCTGAAATTCCCAAAAATATTCTCGCCCTAAAAAAGCCATTTTAGAGCCCTGTAGGACCAGAATGTTTGGCAGCCCAAAAAAGCCCTAAAAATGCATCTCAGACCTCCAAAAATCTAAAAAACTTTGGAGGCCAGAAAAACGGTGTTTCCAG
The DNA here is from genome assembly GCF_040938575.1 of Ambystoma mexicanum. Classification (NCBI taxonomy): domain Eukaryota; kingdom Metazoa; phylum Chordata; class Amphibia; order Caudata; family Ambystomatidae; genus Ambystoma; species Ambystoma mexicanum. Next base: position 217,326,190 of record NC_090941.1, read on the forward strand.
GCATCCTAGACCCCATAAAATCCAGAAAATGTGGGTGGCCTGAAAGCTGTGTCACAGAGCTCCAAATGTCCCAAAAAATAATCGGCAGCTTGAAAAATACCTTAATCCGCATTCTAGAACCCTGAAATTCCCAAAAATATTTTCACCCCAAAACTGCCATCTTAGACTCCGGTAGGACCAGAATGTTTGGCAGCACAAAAAAGCCCTAAAAATGCATCTCAGGCCTACAAAAATCTACAAAACTTTGGAGGCAAGAAACATGCGTTTCCAGGCATCCTAGACCCCCTAAAATCCAGAAAATGTGGGCGGCCCGAAAGATGTTTCGCAGAGCTCCAAATGTCCCCAAAACATCGACAGCCTGAAAAACACCTTGATCCGTATCCTAGAACCCTGAAATTCTCAAAAATATTTTCAGCCCAAAAAAGCCATCTTAGACCCCGGTAGGACCAGAATGTTTGGCAGCCCAAGAAAGCCCTAAAAATGCCACTCAGGCCTCCAAAAATCTACAAAACTTTGGAACCCCGAAAAAGGCACTTCCAGGCATCCTAGACCCCCTAAAGTCCAGAAAATGTTGGCGGCCCGAAATATGTGTCACAGAGGTCCAAATGTCCCAAAAACACTGGCAACATTAAAAAGACCTTAATCCGCATCCTAGAACCCTGAAATTCCCAAAGATATTTTCGCCCCAAAAAAGCCATTTTAGAGCCCTGTAGGAACAGAATGTTTGGCAGCCCAAAAAAGCCCTAAAAATGCATCTCAGGCCTCCAAAAATCTACAAAACTTTGGAAGCCAGAAAAAGGCGCTTCCAGGCATCCTAGACCCCCTAAAATCCAGAAAATGTGGGCGGCCCGAAAGATGTGTCACAGAGCTCCAAATGTCCCAAAAATAATCGGCAGCTTGAAAAAGACCTTAATCCGCATTCTAGAACCCTGAAATTCCCAAAAATATTTTCACCCCAAAACAGCCATCTTAGACTCCGGTAGGACCAGAATGTTTGGCAGCCCAAAAAAGCCCTAAAAATGCATTTCAGGCCTCCAAAAATCTACAAAACTTTGGTGCCCAGAAAAAGGCATTTCCAGGCATCCTAGACCCACTAAAGTCCAGAAAATGTTGGCGGCCCGAAATATGTGTCACAGAGCTCCAAATGTCCCAAAAACACTGGCAGCCTGAAAAAGACCTTAATCCGTATTCTAGAACCCTGAAATTCCCAAAGATATTTTCGCCCCAAAAAAGCCATTTTAGAGCCCTGTAGGACCAGAATGTTTGGCAGCCCAAAAAAGCCCTAAAAATGCATCTCAAGCCTCCAAAAATCTACACAACTTTGGTGGCCAGAAACAGGCGTTTCCAGGCATCCTAGAACCCCTAAAATCCAGAAAATGTGGGCGGCCCGAAAGATGTGTCACAGAGCTCCAAATGTCCCCAAAACATCGGCAGCCCGAACAAGACCTTAATCCGCATCCTAGAACCCTGAAATTCTCAAAAATATTTTCAGCCCAAAAAAGCCATCTTAGACCATGGTAGGACCAGAATGTTTAGCAGCCCAAAAAAGCCCTAAAAATGTCACTCAGGCCTCCAAAAATCTACAAAACTTTGGAACCCCGAAAAAGGCATTTCCAGGCATCCTAGACCCCCTAAAGTCCAGAAAATGTTGGCGGCCCGAAATATGTGTCACAGAGCTCCAAATGTCCCAAAAACACTGGCAACATTAAAAAGACCTTAATCCGCATCCTAGAACCCTGAAATTCCCAAAGATATTTTCGCCCCAAAAAAGCCATTTTAGAGCCCTGTAGGAACAGAATGTTTGGCAGCCCAAAAAAGCCCTAAAAATTCATCTCAGGCCTCCAAAAATCTACAAAACTTTGGAAGCCAGAAAAAGGCGTTTCCAGGCATCCTAGACCCCCTAAAATCCAGAAAATGTGGGCGGCCCGAAAGATGTGTCACAGAGCTCCAAATGTCCCAAAAATAATCGGCAGCTTGAAAAAGACCTTAATCCGCATTCTAGAACCCTGAAATTCCCAAAAATATTTTCACCCCAAAACAGCCATCTTAGACTCCGGTAGGACCAGAATGTTTGGCAGCCCAAAAAAGCCCTAAAAATGCATCTCAGGCCTCCAAAAATCTACAAAACTTTGGTGCCCTGAAAAAGGCATTTCCAGGCATCCTAGACCCACTAAAGTCCAGAAAATGATGGCGGCCTGAAATATGTGTCACGGAGCTCCAAATGTCCCAAAAACATTGCAGCCTGAAAAAGACCTTAATCTGCATCCTAGAACCCTGAAATTCCCAAAAATATTCTCGCCCTAAAAAAGCCATTTTAGAGACCTGTAGGAACAGAATGTTTGGCAGCCCAAAAAAGCCCTAAAAATGCATCTAAGGCCCCCAAAAATCTAAAAAACTTTGGAGGCCAGAAAAAGGCATTTCCAGGCATCCGAGACCCCCTAAAGTCCAGAAAATGTTAGCGGCCTGAAAGATGTGTCACAGAGCTCCAAATGTCCCAAAAACACTGGCATCCTGAAAAAGACCGTAATCCGCATCCTAGAACCCTGAAATTCCCAAAGATATTTTCGCCCCAAAAAAGCCATTTTAGAGCCCTGTAGGACCAGAATGTTTGGCAGCCCAAAAAAGCCCTAAAAATGCATCTCAGACCTCCAAAAATCTAAAAAACTTTGGAGGCCAGAAAAACGGTGTTTCCAGGCATCCTAGACCCCATAAAATCCAGAAAATGTGGGTGGCCTGAAAGATGTGTCACAGAGCTCCAAATGTCCCAAAAAATAATCGGCAGCTTGAAAAATACCTTAATCCGCATACTAGAACCCTGAAATTCCCAAAAATATTTTCACCCCAAAACTGCCATCTTAGACTCCGGTAGGACCAGAATGTTTGGCAGCACAAAAAAGCCCTAAAAATGCATCTCAGGCCTACAAAAATCTACAAAACTTTGGAGGCCAGAAACATGCGTTTCCAGGCATCCTAGACCCCCTAAAATCCAGAAAATGTGGGCGGCCCGAAAGATGTTTCACAGAGCTCCAAATGTCCCCAAAACATCGACAGCCTGAAAAACACCTTGATCCGTATCCTAGAACCCTGAAATTCTCAAAAATATTTTCAGCCCAAAAAAGCCATCTTAGACCCCGGTAGGACCAGAATGTTTGGCAGCCCAAGAAAGCCCTAAAAATGCCACTCAGGCCTCCAAAAATCTACAAAACTTTGGAACCCCGAAAAAGGCATTTCCAGGCATCCTAGACCCCCTAAAGTCCAGAAAATGTTGGCGGCCCGAAATATGTGTCACAGAGCTCCAAATGTCCCAAAAACACTGGCAACATTAATAAGACCTTAATCCGCATCCTAGAACCCTGAAATTCCCAAAGATATTTTCGCCCCAAAAAAGCCATTTTAGAGCCCTGTAGGAACAGAATGTTTGGCAGCCCAAAAAAGCCCTAAAAATGCATCTCAGGCCTCCAAAAATCTAAAAAACTTTGGAGGCCAGAAAAAGGCGTTTCCAGGCATCCTAGACCCCCTAAAATCCAGAAAATGTGGGCGGCCCGAAAGATGTGTCACAGAGCTCCAAATGTCCCAAAAATAATCGGCAGCTTGAAAAAGACTTTAATCCGCATTCTAGAACCCTGAAATTGCCAAAAATATTTTTGCCCCAAAAAAGACATTTTAGATCCCTGTAGGAACAGAATGTTTGGCAGCCCATAAAAGCCCTAAAAATGCATCTCAGGCCTCCAAAAATCTACAAAACTTTGGAGGCCAGAAACAGGTGTTTCCAGGCATCCTAGACCCCCTAAAATCCAGAAAATGTGGGCGGCCCGAAAGATGTGTCACAGAGCTCCAAATGTCCCCAAAACATCGGCAGCCTGAAAAATACCTTAATCCGCATCCTAGAACCCTGAAATTCTCAAAAATATTTTTGCCCCAAAAAAGCCATCTTAGACCCTGGTAGGACCAGAATGTTTGGCAGCCCAAAAAAGCCCTAAAAATGCCACTCAGGCCTCCAAAAATCTACAAAACTTTGGAGCCCCGAAAAAGGCATTTCCAGGCATCCTAGACCCCGTAAAGTCCAGAAAATATTGCAGCCCGAAACAAGTGTCACAGAACTCCAAATGTCCCAAAAACATTGCAGCCTGAAAAAGACCTTAATCTGCATCCTAGAACCCTGAAATTCCCAAAAATATTCTCGCCCTAAAAAAGCCATTTTAGAGCCCTATAGGAACAGAATGTTTGGCAGCCCAAAAAAGCCCTAAAAATGCATCTAAGGCCTCCAAAAATCTACAAAACTTTGGAGGCCAGAAAAAGGCATTTCCAGGCATCCGAGACCCCCTAAAGTCCAGAAAATGTTAGCGGCCTGAAAGATGTGTCACAGAGCTCCAAATGTCCCAAAAACACTGGCAGCCTGAAAAAGACCTTAATCCGCATCCTAGAACCCTGAAATTCCCAAAGATATTTTCGCCCCAAAAAAGCCATTTTAGAGCCCTGTAGGACCAGAATGTTTGGCAGCCCAAAAAAGCCCTAAAAATGCATCTCAGACCTCCAAAAATCTAAAAAACTTTGGAGGCCAGAAAAACGGTGTTTCCAGGCATCCTAGACCCCATAAAATCCAGAAAATGTGGGTGGCCTGAAAGATGTGTCACAGAGCTCCAAATGTCCCAAAAAATAATCGGCAGCTTGAAAAATACCTTAATCCGCATTCTAGAACCCTGAAATTCCCAAAAATATTTTCACCCCAAAACTGCCATCTTAGACTCCGGTAGGACCAGAATGTTTGGCAGCACAAAAAAGCCCTAAAAATGCATCTCAGGCCTACAAAAATCTACAAAACTTTGGAGGCAAGAAACATGCGTTTCCAGGCATCCTAGACCCCCTAAAATCCAGAAAATGTGGGCGGCCCGAAAGATGTTTCACAGAGCTCCAAATGTCCCCAAAACATCGACAGCCTGAAAAACACCTTGATCCGCATCCTAGAACCCTGAAATTCTCAAAAATATTTTCAGCCCAAAAAAGTCATCTTAGACCCCGGTAGACCAGAATGTTTGGCAGCCCAAAAAAGCCCTAAAATTGCCACTCAGGCCTCCAAAAATCTACAAAACTTTAGAGTCCCGAAAAAGGCATTTCCAGGCATCCTAGACCCCCTAAAGTCCAGAAAATGTTGGCAGCCCGAAACAAGTGTCACAGAGCTCCAAATGCCCCAAAAACATTGGCAGCCTGAAAAAGACCTTAATCTGCATCGTAGAACCCTGAAATTCTCAAAAATATTTTCAGCCCAAAAAAGCCATCTTAGACCCCAGTAGGACCAGAATGTTTGGCAGCCCAAAAAAGCCCTAAAAATGCATCTCAGGCCTCCATAAATCTATTAAACTTTGGTGCCCCGAAAAAGGCATTTCCAGGCATCCTAGACCCCCTAAAGTCCAGAAAATGTTTCCAGCCCGAAACAAGTGTCACAGAGCTCCAAATGTCCCAAAAACATTGGCAGCCTGAAAAAGACCTTAATCCGCATCCTAGAACCCTGAAATTGCCAAAAATATTTTTGCCCCAAAAAAGACATTTTATATCCCTGTAGCAACAGAATGTTTGGCAGCCCATAAAAGCCCTAAAAATGCATCTCAGGCCTCCAAAAATCAACAAAACTTTGGAGGCCAGAAACAGGTGTTTCCAGGCATCCTAGACCCCCTAAAATCCAGAAAATGTGGGCAGCCCGAAAGATGTGTCACAGAGCTCCAAATGTCCCCAAAACATCGGCAGCCTGAAAAATACCTTAATCCGCATCCTAGAACCCTGAAATTCTCAAAAATATTTTTGCCCCAAAAAAGCCATCTTAGACCCTGGTAGGACCAGAATGTTTGGCAGCCCAAAAAAGCCCTAAAAATGCCACTCAGGCCTCCAAAAATCTACAAAACTTTGGAGCCCCGAAAAAGGCATTTCCAGGCATCCTTGACCCCGTAAAGTCCAGAAAATGTTGCAGCCCGAAACAAGTGTCGCAGAACTCCAAATGTCCCAAAAACATTGCAGCCTGAAAAAGACCTTAATCTGCATCCTAGAACCCTGAAATTCCCAAAAATATTCTCGCCCTAAAAAAGCCATTTTAGAGACCTGTAGGAACAGAATGTTTGGCAGCCCAAAAAAGCCCTAAAAATGCATCTCAAGCCTCCGAAAATCTACAAAACTTTGGAGGCCAGAAACAGGCGTTTCCAGGCATCCTAGAACCCCTAAAATCCAGAAAATGTGGGCGGCCCGAAAGATGTGTCACAGAGCTCCAAATGTCCCCAAAACATTGGCAGCCCGAGCAAGACCTTAATCCGCATCCTAGAACCCTGAAATTCTCAAAAATATTTTCAGCCCAAAAAAGCCATCTTAGACCATGGTAGGACCAGAATGTTTAGCAGCCCAAAAAAGCCCTAAAAATGTCACTCAGGCCTCCAAAAATCTACAAAACTTTGGAACCCCGAAAAAGGCATTTCCAGGCATCCTAGACCCCCTAAAATCCAGAAAATGTTGGCGGCCCGAAATATGTGTCACAGAGCTCCAAATGTCCCAAACACACTGGCAACATTAAAAAGACCTTAATCCGCATCCTAGAACCCTGAAATTCCCAAAGATATTTTCGCCCCAAAAAAGCCATTTTAGAGCCCTGTAGGAACAGAATGTTTGGCAGCCCAAAAAAGCCCTAAAAATGCATCTCAGGCCTCCAAAAATCTACAAAACTTTGGTGCCCTGAAAAAGGCATTTCCAGGCATCCTAGACCCACTAAAGTCTAGAAAATGTTGGCGGCCCGAAATATGTGTCACGGAGCTCCAAATGTCCCAAAAACATTGCAGCCTGAAAAAGACCTTAATCTGCATCCTAGAACCCTGAAATTCCCAAAAATATTCTCGCCCTAAAAAAGCCATTTTAGAGCCCTGTAGGACCAGAATGTTTGGCAGCCCAAAAAAGCCCTAAAAATGCATCTCAGACCTCCAAAAATCTAAAAAACTTTGGAGGCCAGAAAAACGGTGTTTCCAGGCATCCTAGACCCCATAAAATCCAGAAAATGTGGGTGGCCTGAAAGCTGTGTCACAGAGCTCCAAATGTCCCAAAAAATAATCGGCAGCTTGAAAAATACCTTAATCCGCATTCTAGAACCCTGAAATTCCCAAAAATATTTTCACCCCAAAACTGCCATCTTAGACTCCGGTAGGACCAGAATGTTTGGCAGCACAAAAAAGCCCTAAAAATGCATCTCAGGCCTACAAAAATCTACAAAACTTTGGAGGCAAGAAACATGCGTTTCCAGGCATCCTAGACCCCCTAAAATCCAGAAAATGTGGGCGGCCCGAAAGATGTTTCGCAGAGCTCCAAATGTCCCCAAAACATCGACAGCCTGAAAAACACCTTGATCCGTATCCTAGAACCCTGAAATTCTCAAAAATATTTTCAGCCCAAAAAAGCCATCTTAGACCCCGGTAGGACCAGAATGTTTGGCAGCCCAAGAAAGCCCTAAAAATGCCACTCAGGCCTCCAAAAATCTACAAAACTTTGGAACCCCGAAAAAGGCACTTCCAGGCATCCTAGACCCCCTAAAGTCCAGAAAATGTTGGCGGCCCGAAATATGTGTCACAGAGGTCCAAATGTCCCAAAAACACTGGCAACATTAAAAAGACCTTAATCCGCATCCTAGAACCCTGAAATTCCCAAAGATATTTTCGCCCCAAAAAAGCCATTTTAGAGCCCTGTAGGAACAGAATGTTTGGCAGCCCAAAAAAGCCCTAAAAATGCATCTCAGGCCTCCAAAAATCTACAAAACTTTGGAAGCCAGAAAAAGGCGCTTCCAGGCATCCTAGACCCCCTAAAATCCAGAAAATGTGGGCGGCCCGAAAGATGTGTCACAGAGCTCCAAATGTCCCAAAAATAATCGGCAGCTTGAAAAAGACCTTAATCCGCATTCTAGAACCCTGAAATTCCCAAAAATATTTTCACCCCAAAACAGCCATCTTAGACTCCGGTAGGACCAGAATGTTTGGCAGCCCAAAAAAGCCCTAAAAATGCATTTCAGGCCTCCAAAAATCTACAAAACTTTGGTGCCCAGAAAAAGGCATTTCCAGGCATCCTAGACCCACTAAAGTCCAGAAAATGTTGGCGGCCCGAAATATGTGTCACAGAGCTCCAAATGTCCCAAAAACACTGGCAGCCTGAAAAAGACCTTAATCCGTATTCTAGAACCCTGAAATTCCCAAAGATATTTTCGCCCCAAAAAAGCCATTTTAGAGCCCTGTAGGACCAGAATGTTTGGCAGCCCAAAAAAGCCCTAAAAATGCATCTCAAGCCTCCAAAAATCTACACAACTTTGGTGGCCAGAAACAGGCGTTTCCAGGCATCCTAGAACCCCTAAAATCCAGAAAATGTGGGCGGCCCGAAAGATGTGTCACAGAGCTCCAAATGTCCCCAAAACATCGGCAGCCCGAACAAGACCTTAATCCGCATCCTAGAACCCTGAAATTCTCAAAAATATTTTCAGCCCAAAAAAGCCATCTTAGACCATGGTAGGACCAGAATGTTTAGCAGCCCAAAAAAGCCCTAAAAATGTCACTCAGGCCTCCAAAAATCTACAAAACTTTGGAACCCCGAAAAAGGCATTTCCAGGCATCCTAGACCCCCTAAAGTCCAGAAAATGTTGGCGGCCCGAAATATGTGTCACAGAGCTCCAAATGTCCCAAAAACACTGGCAACATTAAAAAGACCTTAATCCGCATCCTAGAACCCTGAAATTCCCAAAGATATTTTCGCCCCAAAAAAGCCATTTTAGAGCCCTGTAGGAACAGAATGTTTGGCAGCCCAAAAAAGCCCTAAAAATTCATCTCAGGCCTCCAAAAATCTACAAAACTTTGGAAGCCAGAAAAAGGCGTTTCCAGGCATCCTAGACCCCCTAAAATCCAGAAAATGTGGGCGGCCCGAAAGATGTGTCACAGAGCTCCAAATGTCCCAAAAATAATCGGCAGCTTGAAAAAGACCTTAATCCGCATTCTAGAACCCTGAAATTCCCAAAAATATTTTCACCCCAAAACAGCCATCTTAGACTCCGGTAGGACCAGAATGTTTGGCAGCCCAAAAAAGCCCTAAAAATGCATCTCAGGCCTCCAAAAATCTACAAAACTTTGGTGCCCTGAAAAAGGCATTTCCAGGCATCCTAGACCCACTAAAGTCCAGAAAATGATGGCGGCCTGAAATATGTGTCACGGAGCTCCAAATGTCCCAAAAACATTGCAGCCTGAAAAAGACCTTAATCTGCATCCTAGAACCCTGAAATTCCCAAAAATATTCTCGCCCTAAAAAAGCCATTTTAGAGACCTGTAGGAACAGAATGTTTGGCAGCCCAAAAAAGCCCTAAAAATGCATCTAAGGCCCCCAAAAATCTAAAAAACTTTGGAGGCCAGAAAAAGGCATTTCCAGGCATCCGAGACCCCCTAAAGTCCAGAAAATGTTAGCGGCCTGAAAGATGTGTCACAGAGCTCCAAATGTCCCAAAAACACTGGCATCCTGAAAAAGACCGTAATCCGCATCCTAGAACCCTGAAATTCCCAAAGATATTTTCGCCCCAAAAAAGCCATTTTAGAGCCCTGTAGGACCAGAATGTTTGGCAGCCCAAAAAAGCCCTAAAAATGCATCTCAGACCTCCAAAAATCTAAAAAACTTTGGAGGCCAGAAAAACGGTGTTTCCAGGCATCCTAGACCCCATAAAATCCAGAAAATGTGGGTGGCCTGAAAGATGTGTCACAGAGCTCCAAATGTCCCAAAAAATAATCGGCAGCTTGAAAAATACCTTAATCCGCATACTAGAACCCTGAAATTCCCAAAAATATTTTCACCCCAAAACTGCCATCTTAGACTCCGGTAGGACCAGAATGTTTGGCAGCACAAAAAAGCCCTAAAAATGCATCTCAGGCCTACAAAAATCTACAAAACTTTGGAGGCCAGAAACATGCGTTTCCAGGCATCCTAGACCCCCTAAAATCCAGAAAATGTGGGCGGCCCGAAAGATGTTTCACAGAGCTCCAAATGTCCCCAAAACATCGACAGCCTGAAAAACACCTTGATCCGTATCCTAGAACCCTGAAATTCTCAAAAATATTTTCAGCCCAAAAAAGCCATCTTAGACCCCGGTAGGACCAGAATGTTTGGCAGCCCAAGAAAGCCCTAAAAATGCCACTCAGGCCTCCAAAAATCTACAAAACTTTGGAACCCCGAAAAAGGCATTTCCAGGCATCCTAGACCCCCTAAAGTCCAGAAAATGTTGGCGGCCCGAAATATGTGTCACAGAGCTCCAAATGTCCCAAAAACACTGGCAACATTAATAAGACCTTAATCCGCATCCTAGAACCCTGAAATTCCCAAAGATATTTTCGCCCCAAAAAAGCCATTTTAGAGCCCTGTAGGAACAGAATGTTTGGCAGCCCAAAAAAGCCCTAAAAATGCATCTCAGGCCTCCAAAAATCTAAAAAACTTTGGAGGCCAGAAAAAGGCGTTTCCAGGCATCCTAGACCCCCTAAAATCCAGAAAATGTGGGCGGCCCGAAAGATGTGTCACAGAGCTCCAAATGTCCCAAAAATAATCGGCAGCTTGAAAAAGACTTTAATCCGCATTCTAGAACCCTGAAATTGCCAAAAATATTTTTGCCCCAAAAAAGACATTTTAGATCCCTGTAGGAACAGAATGTTTGGCAGCCCATAAAAGCCCTAAAAATGCATCTCAGGCCTCCAAAAATCTACAAAACTTTGGAGGCCAGAAACAGGTGTTTCCAGGCATCCTAGACCCCCTAAAATCCAGAAAATGTGGGCGGCCCGAAAGATGTGTCACAGAGCTCCAAATGTCCCCAAAACATCGGCAGCCTGAAAAATACCTTAATCCGCATCCTAGAACCCTGAAATTCTCAAAAATATTTTTGCCCCAAAAAAGCCATCTTAGACCCTGGTAGGACCAGAATGTTTGGCAGCCCAAAAAAGCCCTAAAAATGCCACTCAGGCCTCCAAAAATCTACAAAACTTTGGAGCCCCGAAAAAGGCATTTCCAGGCATCCTAGACCCCGTAAAGTCCAGAAAATATTGCAGCCCGAAACAAGTGTCACAGAACTCCAAATGTCCCAAAAACATTGCAGCCTGAAAAAGACCTTAATCTGCATCCTAGAACCCTGAAATTCCCAAAAATATTCTCGCCCTAAAAAAGCCATTTTAGAGCCCTATAGGAACAGAATGTTTGGCAGCCCAAAAAAGCCCTAAAAATGCATCTAAGGCCTCCAAAAATCTACAAAACTTTGGAGGCCAGAAAAAGGCATTTCCAGGCATCCGAGACCCCCTAAAGTCCAGAAAATGTTAGCGGCCTGAAAGATGTGTCACAGAGCTCCAAATGTCCCAAAAACACTGGCAGCCTGAAAAAGACCTTAATCCGCATCCTAGAACCCTGAAATTCCCAAAGATATTTTCGCCCCAAAAAAGCCATTTTAGAGCCCTGTAGGACCAGAATGTTTGGCAGCCCAAAAAAGCCCTAAAAATGCATCTCAGACCTCCAAAAATCTAAAAAACTTTGGAGGCCAGAAAAACGGTGTTTCCAGGCATCCTAGACCCCATAAAATCCAGAAAATGTGGGTGGCCTGAAAGATGTGTCACAGAGCTCCAAATGTCCCAAAAAATAATCGGCAGCTTGAAAAATACCTTAATCCGCATTCTAGAACCCTGAAATTCCCAAAAATATTTTCACCCCAAAACTGCCATCTTAGACTCCGGTAGGACCAGAATGTTTGGCAGCACAAAAAAGCCCTAAAAATGCATCTCTGGTCTCCAAAAATCTACAAAACTTTGGACACACGAAGAAGGCATTTCCAGGCATCCTAGACCCCCTAAAATCAAGAAAATGTGGGCGGCCCAAAAGATGTGTCACAGAGCTCCAAATGTCCCAAAAATAATCGGCAGCTTGAAAAAGACCTTAATCCGCATTCTAGAACCCTGAAATTCCCAAAAATATTTTCACCCCAAAACAGCCAACTTAGGCTCCGGTAGGACCAGAATGTTTGGCAGCACAAAAAAGCCCAAAAAATGCATCTCAGGTCTCCAAAAATCTACAAAACTTTGGAGCCCCGAAAAAGACATTTCCAGGCATCCTAGCCCCACTAAAGTCCAGAAAATGTTGGCGGCCCGAAATATGTGTCACAGAGCTCCAAATGTCCCAAACACATTGGCAGCCTGAAAAAGACCTTAATCCACACCCTACGACCCTGAAATTCCCAAAAATATTTTTGCCCCAAAAAAGCCATTTTAGATCCCTGTAGGACCAGTATGTTTGGCAGCCCAAAAAAAGCCCTAAAAATGCATCTCACGCCTCCAAAAATCTACAAAACTTTGGTGACCCGAAAAAGCATTTCCAGGCATCCTAGACCCACTAAAGTCCAGAAAATGTTGGCGGCCCGAAATATGTCTCACAGAGCTCCAAATGTCCCAAAAACAATGGCAGCCTGAAAAAGATCTTAATCCGCACCCTATGACCCTGAAATTCCCAAAGATATTTTCGCCCCAAAAAAGCCATTTTAGAGCCCTGTAGGACCAGAATGTTTGGCAGCCCAAAAAAGCCCTAAAAATGCATCTCAGGCCTCGAAAAATCTACAAAACTTTGGAGGCCAGAAAAAGGCGTTTCCAATCATCCTAGACCCCCTAAAGTCCAGAAAATGTTGGCGGCCCGAAAAATATGTCACAGAGCTCCAAATGTCCCCAAAACATCGGCAGCCTGAAAAAGACCTTAATCCGCATCCTAGAACCCTGAAATTCACAAAAATATTTTCAGCCCAAAAAAGCCATTTTAGACCCCGGTAGACCAGAATGTTGGCAGCCCAAAAAAGCCATAAAAATGCACTCAGGCCTCCAAAAATCTACAAAACTTTGGAGCCCCGAAAATGGCATTTCCAGGCATCCTAGACCCCCTAAAGTCCAGAAAACGTTAGCGGCCTGAAAGATGTGTCACAGAGCTCCAAGTGTCCCAAAAACACCGGTAGCCTGAAAAAGACCTTAATCTGCATCGTAGAACCCTGAAATTCTAAAAAATATTTTCAGCCCAAAAAAGCCATCTTAGACCCCGGTAGGACCAGAATGTTTGGCAGCCCAAAAAAGCCCTATAAATGCCACTCAGGCCCCCAAAAATCTACAAAACTTTGGAGCCCCGAAAAAGACATTTCCAGGCATCCTAGACCCCCTAAAGACCAGAAACTGTTGGCAGCCCGAAACAAGTGGCACAGAGCTCCAAATGTCCCAAAAACATTGGCAGCCTGAAAAAGACCTTAATCCGCATCCTAGAACCCTGAAATTCCCAAAAATATTTTCGCCCCAAAAAAGACATTTTAGAGCCCTGTAGGACCAGAATGTTTGGCAGCACAAAAAAGCCCTAAAAATGCCCAAAAAAGTCCTAAAAATGTATCTCAGGCCTCCAAAAACCTACAAAACTTTGGAGCTACGAAAAAGGCATTTCCAGGCATCCTAGACCCCCTAAAATCCAGAAAATGTGGGCGGCCCGAAAGATGTGTCACAGAGCTCCAAATGTCCCCAAAACATCGGCAGCCTGAAAAATACCTTAATCCGCATCCTAGAACCCTGAAATTCTCAAAAATATTTTTGCCCCAAAAAAGCCATCCTAGACCCTGGTAGGACCAGAATGTTTGGCAGCCCAAAAAAGCCCTAAAAATGCCACTCAGGCCTCCAAAAATCTACAAAACTTTGGAGCCCCGAAAAAGGCATTTCCAGGCATCCTTGACCCCGTAAAATCCAGAAAATGTTGCAGCCCGAAACAAGTGTCACAGAACTCCAAATGTCCCAAAAACATTGCAGCCTGAAAAAGACCTTAATCTGCATCCTAGAACCCTGAAATTCCCAAAAATATTCTCGCCCTAAAAAAGCCATTTTAGAGACCTGTAGGAACAGAATGTTTGGCAGCCCAAAAAAGCCCTAAAAATGCATCTAAGGCCTCTAAAAATCTACAAAACTTTGGAGGCCAGAAAAAGGCATTTCCAGGCATCCGAGACCCCCTAAAGTCCAGAAAATGTTAGCAGCCTGAAAGATGTGTCACAGAGCTCCAAATGTCCCATAAACACTGGCAGCCTGAAAAAGACCTTAATCCGCATCCTAGAACCCTGAAATTCCCAAAGATATTTTCGCCCCAAAAAAGCCATTTTAGAGCCCTGTAGGACCAGAATGTTTGGCAGCCCAAAAAAGCCCTAAAAATGCATCTCAGACCTCCAAAAATCTAAAAAACTTTGGAGGCCAGAAAAACGGTGTTTCCAGGCATCCTAGACCCCATAAAATCCAGAAAATGTGGGTGGCCTGAAAGATGTGTCACAGAGCTCCAAATGTCCCAAAAAATAATCGGCAGCTTGAAAAATACCTTAATCCGCATTCTAGAACCCTGAAATTCCCAAAAATATTTTCACCCCAAAACTGCCATCTTAGACTCCGGTAGGACCAGAATGTTTGGCAGCACAAAAAAGCCCTAAAAATGCATCTCTGGTCTCCAAAAATCTACAAAACTTTGGACACACGAAAAAGGCATTTCCAGGCATCCTAGACCCCCTAAAATCAAGAAAATGTGGGCGGCCCGAAAGATGTGTCACAGAGCTCCAAATGTCCCAAAAATAATCGGCAGCTTGAAAAAGACCTTAATCCGCATTCTAGAACCCTGAAATTCCCAAAAATATTTTCACCCCAAAACAGCCAACTTAGACTCCGGTAGGACCAGAATGTTTGGCAGCACAAAAAAGCCCAAAAAATGCATCTCAGGTCTCCAAAAATCTACAAAACTTTGGAGCCCCGAAAAAGACATTTCCAGGCATCCTAGCCCCACTAAAGTCCAGAAAATGTTGGCGGCCCGAAATATGTGTCACAGAGCTCCAAATGTCCCAAACACATTGGCAGCCTGAAAAAGACCTTAATCCACACCCTACGACCCTGAAATTCCCAAAAATATTTTTGCCCCAAAAAAGCCATTTTAGATCCCTGTAGGACCAGTATGTTTGGCAGCCCAAAAAAGCCCTAAAAATGCATCTCACGCCTCCAAAAATCTACAAAACTTTGGTGCCCCGAAAAAGCATTTCCAGGCATCCTAGACCCACTAAAGTCCAGAAAATGTTGGCGGCCCGAAATATGTCTCACAGAGCTCCAAATGTCCCAAAAACAATGGCAGCCTGAAAAAGATCTTAATCCGCACCCTACGACCCTGAAATTCCCAAAGATATTTTCGCCCCAAAAAAGCCATTTTAGAGCCCTGTAGGACCAGAATGTTTGGCAGCCCAAAAAAGCCCTAAAAATGCATCTCAGGCCTCGACAAATCTACAAAACTTTGGAGGCCAGAAAAAGGCGTTTCCAATCATCCTAGACCCCCTAAAGTCCAGAAAATGTTGGCGGCCCGAAAAATATGTCACAGAGCTCCAAATGTCCCCAAAACATCGGCAGCCTGAAAAAGACCTTAATCCGCATCCTAGAACCCTGAAATTCACAAAAATATTTTCAGCCCAAAAAAGCCATTTTAGACCCCGGTAGACCAGAATGTTGGCAGCCCAAAAAAGCCATAAAAATGCACTCAGGCCTCCAAAAATCTACAAAACTTTGGAGCCCCGAAAATGGCATTTCCAGGCATCCTAGACCCCCTAAAGTCCAGAAAACGTTAGCGGCCTGAAAGATGTGTCACAGAGCTCCAAATGTCCCAAAAACACTGGTAGCCTGAAAAAGACCTTAATCTGCATCGTAGAACCCTGAAATTCTCAAAAATATTTTCAGCCCAAAAAAGCCATCCTAGACCCCGGTAGGACCAGAATGTTTGGCAGCCCAAAAAAGCCCTATAAATGCCACTCAGGCCCCCAAAAATCTACAAAACTTTGGAGCCCCGAAAAAGACATTTCCAGGCATCCTAGACCCCCTAAAGACCAGAAACTGTTGGCAGCCCGAAACAAGTGTCACAGAGCTCCAAATGTCCCAAAAACATTGGCAGCCTGAAAAAGACCTTAATCCGCATCCTAGAACCCTGAAATTCCCAAAAATATTTTCGCCCCAAAAAAGACATTTTAGAGCCCTGTAGGACCAGAATGTTTGGCAGCACAAAAAAGCCCTAAAAATGCCCAAAAAAGTCCTAAAAATGTATCTCAGGCCTCCAAAAACCTACAAAACTTTGGAGCTACGAAAAAGGCATTTCCAGGCATCCTAGACCCCCTAAAATCCAAAAAATGTGGGCGGCCCGAAAGATGTGTCACAGAGCTCCAAATGTCCCCAAAACATCGGCAGCCTGAAAAATACCTTAATCTGCATCCTAGAACCCTGAAATTCTCAAAAATATTTTTGCCCCAAAAAAGCCATCTTAGACCCTGGTAGGACCAGAATGTTTGGCAGCCCAAAAAAGCCCTAAAAATGCCACTCAGGCCTCCAAAAATCTACAAAACTTTGGAGCCCCGAAAAAGGCATTTCCAGGCATCCTTGACCCCGTAAAGTCCAGAAAATGTTGCAGCCCGAAACAAGTGTCACAGAACTCCAAATGTCCCAAAAACATTGCAGCCTGAAAAAGACCTTAATCTGCATCCTAGAACCCTGAAATTCCCAAAAATATTCTCGCCCTAAAAAAGCCATTTTAGAGACCTGTAGGAACAGAATGTTTGGCAGCCCAAAAAAGCCCTAAAAATGCATCTAAGGCCTCCAAAAATCTACAAAACTTTGGAGGCCAGAAAAAGGCATTTCCAGGCATCCGAGACCCCCTAAAGTCCAGAAAATGTTAGCGGCCTGAAAGATGTGTCACAGAGCTCCAAATGTCCCATAAACACTGGCAGCCTGAAAAAGACCTTAATCCGCATCCTAGAACCCTGAAATTCCCAAAGATATTTTCGCCCCAAAAAAGCCATTTTAGAGCCCTGTAGGACCAGAATGTTTGGCAGCCCAAAAAAGCCCTAAAAATGCATCTCAGACCTCCAAAAATCTAAAAAACTTTGGAGGCCAGAAAAACGGTGTTTCCAGGCATCCTAGACCCCATAAAATCCAGAAAATGTGGGTGGCCTGAAAGATGTGTCACAGAGCTCCAAATGTCCCAAAAAATAATCGGCAGCTTGAAAAATACCTTAATCCGCATTCTAGAACCCTGAAATTCCCAAAAATATTTTCACCCCAAAACTGCCATTTTAGACTCCGGTAGGACCAGAATGTTTGGCAGCACAAAAAAGCCCTAAAAATGCATCTCAGGCCTACAAAAATCTACAAAACTTTGGAGGCTAGAAACATGCGTTTCCAGGCATCCTAGACCCCCTAAAATCCAGAAAATGTGGGCGGCCCGAAAGATGTTTCACAGAGCTCCAAATGTCCCCAAAACATCGACAGCCTGAAAAACACCTTGATCCGTATCCTAGAACCCTGAAATTCTCAAAAATATTTTCAGCCCAAAAAAGCCATCTTAGACCCCGGTAGGACCAGAATGTTTGGCAGCCCAAGAAAGCCCTAAAAATGCCACTCAGGCCTCCAAAAATCTACAAAACATTGGAACCCCGAAAAAGGCATTTCCAGGCATCCTAGACCCCCTAAAGTCCAGAAAATGTTGGCGGCCCGAAATATGTGTCACAGAGCTCCAAATGTCCCAAAAACACTGGCAACATTAAAAAGACCTTAATCCGCATCCTAGAACCCTGAAATTCCCAAAGATATTTTCGCCCCAAAAAAGCCATTTTAGAGCCCTGTAGGAACAGAATGTTTGGCAGCCCAAAAAAGCCCTAAAAATGCATCTCAGGCCTCCAAAAATCTACAAAACTTTGGAGGCCAGAAAAAGGCGTTTCCAGGCATCCTAGACCCCCTAAAATCCAGAAAATGTGGGCGGCCCGAAAGATGTGTCACAGAGCTCCAAATGTCCCCAAAATAATCGGCAGCTTGAAAAATACCTTAATCCGCATTCTAGAACCCTGAAATTCCCAAAAATATTTTCACCCCAAAACTGCCATCTTAGACTCCGGTAGGACCAGAATGTTTGGCAGCACAAAAAAGCCCTAAAAATGCATCTCTGGTCTCCAAAAATCTACAAAACTTTGGACACGAAAAAGGCATTTCCAGGCATCCTAGACCCCCTAAAATCCAGAAAATGTGGGCGGCCCGAAAGATGTGTCACAGAGCTCCAAATGTCCTAAAAATAATCGGCAGCTTGAAAAAGACCTTAATCCGCATTCTAGAACCCTGAAATTCCCAAAAATATTTTCACCCCAAAACAGCCAACTTAGACTCCGGTAGGACCAGAATGTTTGGCAGCACAAAAAAGCCCTAAAAATGCATCTCAGGTCTCCAAAAATCTACAAAACTTTGGAGCCCCGAAAAAGACATTTCCAGGCATCCTAGCCCCACTAAAGTCCAGAAAATGTTGGCGGCCCGAAATATGTGTCACAGAGCTCCAAATGTCCCAAACACATTGGCAGCCTGAAAAAGACCTTAATCCACACCCTACGACCCTGAAATTCCCAAAAATATTTTCGCCCCAAAAAAGCCATTTTAGATCCCTGTAGGACCAGTATGTTTGGCAGCCCAAAAAAGCCCTAAAAATGCATCTCACGCCTCCAAAAATCTACAAAACTTTGGTGCCCCGAAAAAGCATTTCCAGGCATCCTAGACCCACTAAAGTCCAGAAAATGTTGGCGGCCCGAAATATGTCTCACAGAGCTCCAAATGTCCCAAAAACACTGGCAGCCTGAAAAAGACCTTAATCCGCATCCTAGAACCCTGAAATTCACAAAAATATTTTCAGCCCAAAAAAGCCATTTTAGACCCCGGTAGACCAGAATGTTGGCAGCCCAAAAAAGCCATAAAAATGCACTCAGGCCTCCAAAAATCTACAAAACTTTGGAGCCCCGAAAATGGCATTTCCAGGCATCCTAGACCCCCTAAAGTCCAGAAAACGTTAGCGGCCTGAAAGATGTGTCACAGAGCTCCAAATGTCCCAAAAACACCGGTAGCCTGAAAAAGACCTTAATCTGCATCATAGAACCCTGAAATTCTCAAAAATATTTTCAGCCCAAAAAAGCCATTTTAGAGCCCTGTAGGACCAGAATGTTTGGCAGCACAAAAAAGCCCTAAAAATGCCCAAAAAAGTCCTAAAAATGTATCTCAGGCCTCCAAAAACCTACAAAACTTTGGAGCTACGAAAAAGGCATTTCCAGGCATCCTAGACCCCCTAAAATCCAGAAAATGTGGGCGGCCCGAAAGATGTGTCACAGAGCTCCAAATGTCCCCAAAACATCGGCAGCCTGAAAAATACCTTAATCCGCATCCTAGAACCCTGAAATTCTCAAAAATATTTTTGCCCCAAAAAAGCCATCCTAGACCCTGGTAGGACCAGAATGTTTGGCAGCCCAAAAAAGCCCTAAAAATGCCACTCAGGCCTCCAAAAATCTACAAAACTTTGGAGCCCCGAAAAAGGCATTTCCAGGCATCCTTGACCCCGTAAAATCCAGAAAATGTTGCAGCCCGAAACAAGTGTCACAGAACTCCAAATGTCCCAAAAACATTGCAGCCTGAAAAAGACCTTAATCTGCATCCTAGAACCCTGAAATTCCCAAAAATATTCTCGCCCTAAAAAAGCCATTTTAGAGACCTGTAGGAACAGAATGTTTGGCAGCCCAAAAAAGCCCTAAAAATGCATCTAAGGCCTCTAAAAATCTACAAAACTTTGGAGGCCAGAAAAAGGCATTTCCAGGCATCCGAGACCCCCTAAAGTCCAGAAAATGTTAGCAGCCTGAAAGATGTGTCACAGAGCTCCAAATGTCCCATAAACACTGGCAGCCTGAAAAAGACCTTAATCCGCATCCTAGAACCCTGAAATTCCCAAAGATATTTTCGCCCCAAAAAAGCCATTTTAGAGCCCTGTAGGACCAGAATGTTTGGCAGCCCAAAAAAGCCCTAAAAATGCATCTCAGACCTCCAAAAATCTAAAAAACTTTGGAGGCCAGAAAAACGGTGTTTCCAGGCATCCTAGACCCCATAAAATCCAGAAAATGTGGGTGGCCTGAAAGATGTGTCACAGAGCTCCAAATGTCCCAAAAAATAATCGGCAGCTTGAAAAATACCTTAATCCGCATTCTAGAACCCTGAAATTCCCAAAAATATTTTCACCCCAAAACTGCCATCTTAGACTCCGGTAGGACCAGAATGTTTGGCAGCACAAAAAAGCCCTAAAAATGCATCTCAGGTCTCCAAAAATCTACAAAACTTTGGAGCCCCGAAAAAGACATTTCCAGGCATCCTAGCCCCACTAAAGTCCAGAAAATGTTGGCGGCCCGAAATATGTGTCACAGAGCTCCAAATGTCCCAAACACATTGGCAGCCTGAAAAAGACCTTAATCCACACCCTACGACCCTGAAATTCCCAAAAATATTTTTGCCCCAAAAAAGCCATTTTAGATCCCTGTAGGACCAGTATGTTTGGCAGCCCAAAAAAGCCCTAAAAATGCATCTCACGCCTCCAAAAATCTACAAAACTTTGGTGCCCCGAAAAAGCATTTCCAGGCATCCTAGACCCACTAAAGTCCAGAAAATGTTGGCGGCCCGAAATATGTCTCACAGAGCTCCAAATGTCCCAAAAACACTGGCAGCCTGAAAAAGATCTTAATCCGCACCCTACGACCCTGAAATTCCCAAAGATATTTTCGCCCCAAAAAAGCCATTTTAGAGCCCTGTAGGACCAGAATGTTTGGCAGCCCAAAAAAGCCCTAAAAATGCATCTCAGGCCTCGAAAAATCTACAAAACTTTGGAGGCCAGAAAAAGGCGTTTCCAATCATCCTAGACCCCCTAAAGTCCAGAAAATGTTGGCGGCCCGAAAAATATGTCACAGAGCTCCAAATGTCCCCAAAACATCGGCAGCCTGAAAAAGACCTTAATCCGCATCCTAGAACCCTGAAATTCACAAAAATATTTTCAGCCCAAAAAAGCCATTTTAGACCCCGGTAGACCAGAATGTTGGCAGCCCAAAAAAGCCATAAAAATGCACTCAAGCCTCCAAAAATCTACAAAACTTTGGAGCCCCGAAAATGGCATTTCCAGGCATCCTAGACCCCCTAAAGTCCAGAAAACGTTAACGGCCTGAAAGATGTGTCACAGAGCTCCAAATGTCCCAAAAACACCGGTAGCCTGAAAAAGACCTTAATCTGCATCATAGAACCCTGAAATTCTCAAAAATATTTTCAGCCCAAAAAAGCCATCTTGGACCCCGGTAGGACCAGAATGTTTGGCAGCCCAAAAAAGCCCTATAAATGCCACTCAGGCCTCCAAAAATCTACAAAACTTTGGAGCCCCGAAAAAGACATTTCCAGGCATCCTAGACCCCCTAAAGACCAGAAACTGTTGGCAGCCCGAAACAAGTGTCACAGAGCTCCAAATGTCCCAAAAACATTGGCAGCCTGAAAAAGACCTTAATCTGCATCCTAGAACCCTGAAATTCCCAAAAATATTTTCGCCCCAAAAAAGACATTTTAGAGCCCTGTAGGACCAGAATGTTTGGCAGCACAAAAAAGCCCTAAAAATGCCCAAAAAAGTCCTAAAAATGTATCTCAGGCCTCCAAAAACCTACAAAACTTTGGAGCTACGAAAAAGGCATTTCCAGTCATTCTAGACCCCCTAAAGCCCATAAAATGTTGGCAGCCCGAAACATGTGTCACAGAGCTCCAAATGTCCCAAAAACATCGGCAGCCTGAAAAAGACCTTAATCGACATCCTAGAACCCTGAAATTCCCCAAAAATATTTTTACCCCAAAAAAGCCATCTTAGAGCCCTGTAGGACCGGAATGTTTGGCAGCCCAAAAAAGCCCTGAAAATGCATCTCAGGCCTCCAAAAATCTTCAAAACTTTGGAGCCATGAAAAAGGCATTTCCAGGCATCCTAGAACCCCTAAAATCCAGAAAATGTGGGTGGCCCGAAAGATGTGTCACAGAGCTCCAAATGTCCCAAAATCTTCGGAAGCCTGAAAAACCCTGAAATTCTCAAAATATTTTCAGCCCAAAAAAGCCATCTTAGACCCTGGTAAGACCAGAATGTTTGGCAACCCAAAAAATCCCTAAAAATGCCACTCAGGCCTTCAAAAATCTACAAAACTTTGGAGCCCCAAAAAAGACATTTCCAGGCATCCTAGACCCACTAAATTCCAGAAAATGTTGGCGGCCCAAAATATGTGTCACAGAGCTCCAAATGTCCCAAAAACATCGGCACCCTGAAAAAGACCTTAATCTGCATCCTAGAACCCTGAAACTCGCAAAAATATTTGCGCCCCAAAAAAGCCATTTTAGAGCCCTGTAGGGCCAGAATGTTTGGCAGCCCAGAAAAGCCCTAAAAATGCATCTCAGGCCTCCAAAAATCTACAAAACTTCGGAGCCCTGAAAAAGGCATTTCCAGGCATCCTAGACCCCTAAAGTCCAGAAAATGTTGGCAGCCAGAAACAAGTGTTACAGAGCTCCAAATGTCCCAAAAACATTGGCAGCCTGAAAAAGAGCTTAATCCGCATCCTAGAACCCTGAAATTCCCAAAAATATTCTCACCCCAAAAAAGCTATTTAAGAGCCCTGTAGGACCAAAATGTTTGGCAGCCCAAAAAAGCCCTAAAAATGCATCTCCGGCCTCCAAAAATCTACAAAACTTTGGAGGCCAGGAAAAGGTGTTTCCAGGCATCCTAGACCCCCTAAAATCCAGAAAATGTGGGCGGCCCGAAAGATGTGTCACAGAGCTCCAAATGTTCTAAAAACATTGGCAGCCTGAAAAAGATCCTAATCCACATCCTAGAACCTGGAAATTCCCAAAAATATTTTCGCCCCAAAACAGCCATCTTAGACTCCGGTAGGACCAGAATGTTTGGCAGCACAAAAAAGCCCTAAAAATGCATCTCAGGTCTCCAAAAATCTACAAAACTTTGGACACACGAAAAAGACGTTTCCAGTCATCATAGACCCCCTAAAGTCCAGAAAATGTTGGCGGCCCGAAAGCTGTGTCACAGAGCTCCAAATGTCCCTAAAACATCGGCAGCCTGAAATAGACCTTAATTCGCATCCTAGAACCCTGAAATTCTCAAAAATATTTTCAGCCCAAAAAAGCCATCTTAGACCCCGGTAGACCAGAATGTTTGGCAGCCCAAAAAAGCCCTAAAAATGCCACTCAAGCCTCCAAAAATCTACTAAGCTGTGGAGCCCCGAAAAAGGCATTTCCAGGCATCCTAGACCCCCTAAAGTCCAGAAAATGTTGGCAGCCCGAAACAAATGTCACAGAGCTCCAAATGTCCCAAAAACATTGGCAGCCTGAAAAAGAACTTAATCTGCAGCCTAGAACCCTGAAATTCCCAAAAATATTCTTGCCCCAAAAAAGCCATTTTAGAGCCCTGTAGGAACAGAATGTTTGGCAGCCCAAAAAAGCCCTAAAAATCCATCTCACGCCTCCAAAAATCTACAAAACTTTGGAGGCCAGAAAAAGGCATTTCCAGGCATCCTACACCCCCTATAATCCAGAAAATGTGGCCGGCCTGAAAGATGTGTCACAGAGCTCCAAATGTCCCAAAAACATCGGCAGCCTTAAAAAGACCTTAATCCACATCCTGGAACCCTGAAATTCCAAAAATATATAAGCCCCAAAAAAAGCCATCTTAGACTTCGGTAGGACCAGAATGTTTGGCAGCTCAAAAAAGCCCTAAAAATGCATCTCAGGCCTCCAAAAATTGACAAAAAATTTGTAGCCACGGAAAAGGCGTTTCAAGGCATCCTGGACCCCCTAAAGTCCAGAAAATGTTAGCGGCCTGAAAGATGTGTCACAGAGCTCCAAATGTCCCAAAAACACTGGCAGCCTGAAAAAGACCTTAATCCGCATAGTAGAACCCTGAAATTCTCAAAAATATTTTCAGCCCAAAAAAGCAATCTTAGACCCGTAGGACCAGAATGTTTGGCAGCCCAAAAAAGCCAAAAAAATGCATCTCAGGCCTCCAAAAATCTACAAAACTTTGGTGCCCCGAAAAAGGCATTTCCAGACATCCTAGACCCCTAAAGTCCAGAAAATGTTGGCAGCCCGAAACAAGTGTTACAGAGCTCCAAATGTCCCAAAAACATTGGCAGCCTGAAAAAGACCTTAATCCGCATCCTAGAACCCTGAAATTCCCAAAAATATTCTCGCCCCAAAAAAGCTATTTAAGAGCCTTGTAGGACCAAAATGTTTGGCAGCCCAAAAAAGCCCTAAAAATGCATCTCAGGCCTCCAAAAATCTACAAAACTTTGGAGGCCAGAAAAAGGTGTTTCCAGGCATCCTAGACCCCCTAAAATCCAGAAAATGTGGGCGGCCCGAAAGATGTGTCACAGAGCTCCAAATGTTCTAAAAACATTGGCAGCCTGAAAAAGACCCTAATCCACATCCTAGAACCTGGACATTCCCAACAATATTTTCGCCCCAAAACAGCCATCTTAGACTCCGGTAGGACCAGAATGTTTGGCAGCACAAAAAAGCCTTAAAATGCATCTCAGGTCTCCAAAAATCTACAAAACTTTGGACACACGAAAAAGACGTTTCCAGTCATCATAGACCCCCTAAAGTCCAGAAAATGTTGGCGGCCCGAAAGCTGTGTCACAGAGCTCCAAATGTCCCTAAAACATCGGCAGCCTGAAATAGACCTTAATTCGCATCCTAGAACCCTGAAATTCTCAAAAATATTTTCAGCCCAAAAAAGCCATCTTAGACCCCGGTAGACCAGAATGTTTGGCAGCACAAAAAAGCCCTAAAAATGCCACTCAAGCCTCCAAAAATCTACTAAACTTTGGAGCCCCGAAAAAGGCATTTCCAGGCATCCTAGACCCCCTAAAGTCCAGAAAATGTTGGCAGCCCGAAACAAATGTCACAGAGCTCCAAATGTCCCAAAAACATTGGCAGCCTGAAAAAGACCTTAATCTGCAGCCTAGAACCCTGAAATTCCCAAAAATATTCTTGCCCCAAAAAAGCCATTTTAGAGCCCTGTAGGAACAGAATGTTTGGCAGCCCAAAAAAGCCCTAAAAATCCATCTCACGCCTCCAAAAATCTACAAAACTTTGGAGGCCAGAAAAAGGCGTTTCCAGGCATCCTACACCCCCTATAATCCAGAAAATGTGGCCGGCCTGAAAGATGTGTCACAGAGCTCCAAATGTCCCAAAAACATCGGCAGCCTGAAAAAGACCTTAATCCACATCCTGGAACCCTGAAATTCCCAAAAATATATACGCCCCAAAAAAAGCCATCTTAGACTTCGGTAGGACCAGAATGTTTGGCAGCTCAAAAAAGCCCTAAAAATGCATCTCAGGACTCCAAAAATCGACAAAAAATTTGTAGCCACGGAAAAGACGTTTCCAGGCATCCTGGACCCCCTAAAGTCCAGAAAATGTTAGCGGCCTGAAAGATGTGTCACAGAGCTCCAAATGTCCCAAAAACACTGGCAGCCTGAAAAAGACCTTAATCCGCATAGTAGAACCCTGAAATTCTCAAAAATATTTTCAGCCCTAAAAGCAATCTTAGACCCGTAGGACCAGAATGTTTGGCAGCCCAAAAAAGCCAAAAAAATGCATCTCAGGCCTCCAATAATCTACAAAACTTTGGTGCCCCGAAAAAGGCATTTCCAGACATCCTAGACCCACTAAAGTCCAGAAAATGTTGGTGGCCCGAAAAATATGTCACAGAGCTCCAAATGTCACCAAAACACCGTCAGCCTGAAAAAGACCTTAATCCGCATCCTAGAGCCCTGAAATTCTCAAAAATATTTTCAGCCCAAAAAAGCCATTTTAGATCCCTGTAGGACCAGAATGTTTGGCAGCCCAAAAAGCCCTAAAAATGCATCTCAGGCCTCCAAAAATCTACAAAACTTTGGAGGCCAGAAACAGGTGTTTCCAGGCATCCTAGACCCCCTAAAATCCAGAAAATGTGGGCGGCCCGAAAGATGTGTCACAGAGCTCCAAATGTCCCCAAAACATCGGCAGCCTGAAAAAGACCTTAATCCACATCCTAGAACCCTGAAATTCTCAAAATTATTTTCAGCCCAAAAAAGCCATCTTAGACCCGGTAGTACCAGAATGTTTGGCAGCCCAAAAAAGCCCTAAAAATGCCACTCAGGCCTCTAAAAATCTACAAAACTTTGGAGGGCAGAAACAGGTGTTTCCAGGCATCCTAGACCCCCTAAAATCCAGAAAATGTGGGCGGCCCGAAAGATGTGTCACAGAGCTCCAAATGTCCCCAAAACATCGGCAGCCTGAAAAAGACCTTAATTCGCATCCTAGAACCCTGAAATTCTCAAAAATATTTTCAGCCCAAAAAAGCCATCTTAGACCCCAGTAGACCAGAATGTTTGGCAGCCCAAAAAAGCCCTAAAAATGCCACTCAGGCCTCCAAAAATCTACTAAACTTTGGAGCCCCGAAAAAGGCATTTCCAGGCATCCTAGACCCCCTAAAGTGCAGAAAATGTTGGCAGCCCGAAACAAAAGTCACAGAGCTCCAAATGTCCCAAAAACATTGGCAGCCTGAAAAAGACCTTAATCTGCAGCCTAGAACCCTGAAATTCCCAAAAATATTCTTGCCCCAAAAAAGCCATTTTAGAGCCCTGTAGGAACAGAATGTTTGGCAGCCCAAAAAAGCCCTAAAAATCCATCTCACACCTCCAAAAATCTACAAAACTTTGGAGGCCAGAAAAAGGCCTTTCCAGGCATCCTACTCCCCCTATAATCCAGAAAATGTGGCCGGCCTGAAAGATGTGTCACAGAGCTCCAAATGTCCCAAAAACATAGGCAGCCTGAAAAAGACCTTAATCCACATCCTGGAACCCTGAAATTCCCAAAAATATATAAGCCCCAAAAAAAGCCATCTTAGACTTCGGTAGGACCAGAATGTTTGGCAGCTCAAAAAAGCCCTAAAAATGCATCTCAGGCCTCCAAAAATCGACAAAAAATTTGTAGCCACGGAAAAGACGTTTCCAGGCATCCTGGACCCCCTAAAGTCCAGAAAATGTTAGCGGCCTGAAAGATGTGTCACAGAGCTCCAAATGTCCCAAAAACACTGGCAGCCTGAAAAAGACCTTAATCCGCATAGTAGAACCCTGAAATTCTCAAAAATATTTTCAGCCCAAAAAAGCAATCTTAGACCCGTAGGACCAGAATGTTTGGCAGCCCAAAAAAGCCAAAAAAATGCATCTCAGGCCTCCAAAAATCTACAAAACTTTGGTGCCCCGAAAAAGGCATTTCCAGACATCCTAGACCCCTAAAGTCCAGAAAATGTTGGCAGCCCGAAACAAGTGTTACAGAGCTCCAAATGTCCCAAAAACATTGGCAGCCTGAAAAAGACCTTAATCCGCATCCTAGAACCCTGAAATTCCCAAAAATATTCTCGCCCCAAAAAAGCTATTTAAGAGCCCTGTAGGACCAAAATGTTTGGCAGCCCAAAAAAGCCCTAAAAATGCATCTCAGGCCTCCAAAAATCTACAAAACTTTGGAGGCCAGAAAAAGGTGTTTCCAGGCATCCTAGACCCCCTAAAATCCAGAAAATGTGGGCGGCCCGAAAGATGTGTCACAGAGCTCCAAATGTTCTAAAAACATTGGCAGCCTGAAAAAGATCCTAATCCACATCCTAGAACCTGGAAATTCCCAAAAATATTTTCGCCCCAAAACAGCCATCTTAGACTCCGGTAGGACCAGAATGTTTGGCAGCACAAAAAAGCCCTAAAAATGCATCTCAGGTCTCCAAAAATCTACAAAACTTTGGACACACGAAAAAGACGTTTCCAGTCATCATAGACCCCCTAAAGTCCAGAAAATGTTGGCGGCCCGAAAGCTGTGTCACAGAGCTCCAAATGTCCCTAAAACATCGGCAGCCTGAAATAGACCTTAATTCGCATCCTAGAACCCTGAAATTCTCAAAAATATTTTCAGCCCAAAAAAGCCATCTTAGACCCCGGTAGACCAGAATGTTTGGCAGCCCAAAAAAGCCCTAAAAATGCCACTCAAGCCTCCAAAAATCTACTAAGCTGTGGAGCCCCGAAAAAGGCATTTCCAGGCATCCTAGACCCCCTAAAGTCCAGAAAATGTTGGCAGCCCGAAACAAATGTCACAGAGCTCCAAATGTCCCAAAAACATTGGCAGCCTGAAAAAGAACTTAATCTGCAGCCTAGAACCCTGAAATTCCCAAAAATATTCTTGCCCCAAAAAAGCCATTTTAGAGCCCTGTAGGAACAGAATGTTTGGCAGCCCAAAAAAGCCCTAAAAATCCATCTCACGCCTCCAAAAATCTACAAAACTTTGGAGGCCAGAAAAAGGCATTTCCAGGCATCCTACACCCCCTATAATCCAGAAAATGTGGCCGGCCTGAAAGATGTGTCACAGAGCTCCAAATGTCCCAAAAACATCGGCAGCCTTAAAAAGACCTTAATCCACATCCTGGAACCCTGAAATTCCAAAAATATATAAGCCCCAAAAAAAGCCATCTTAGACTTCGGTAGGACCAGAATGTTTGGCAGCTCAAAAAAGCCCTAAAAATGCATCTCAGGCCTCCAAAAATTGACAAAAAATTTGTAGCCACGGAAAAGGCGTTTCAAGGCATCCTGGACCCCCTAAAGTCCAGAAAATGTTAGCGGCCTGAAAGATGTGTCACAGAGCTCCAAATGTCCCAAAAACACTGGCAGCCTGAAAAAGACCTTAATCCGCATAGTAGAACCCTGAAATTCTCAAAAATATTTTCAGCCCAAAAAAGCAATCTTAGACCCGTAGGACCAGAATGTTTGGCAGCCCAAAAAAGCCAAAAAAATGCATCTCAGGCCTCCAAAAATCTACAAAACTTTGGTGCCCCGAAAAAGGCATTTCCAGACATCCTAGACCCCTAAAGTCCAGAAAATGTTGGCAGCCCGAAACAAGTGTTACAGAGCTCCAAATGTCCCAAAAACATTGGCAGCCTGAAAAAGACCTTAATCCGCATCCTAGAACCCTGAAATTCCCAAAAATATTCTCGCCCCAAAAAAGCTATTTAAGAGCCTTGTAGGACCAAAATGTTTGGCAGCCCAAAAAAGCCCTAAAAATGCATCTCAGGCCTCCAAAAATCTACAAAACTTTGGAGGCCAGAAAAAGGTGTTTCCAGGCATCCTAGACCCCCTAAAATCCAGAAAATGTGGGCGGCCCGAAAGATGTGTCACAGAGCTCCAAATGTTCTAAAAACATTGGCAGCCTGAAAAAGACCCTAATCCACATCCTAGAACCTGGACATTCCCAACAATATTTTCGCCCCAAAACAGCCATCTTAGACTCCGGTAGGACCAGAATGTTTGGCAGCACAAAAAAGCCTTAAAATGCATCTCAGGTCTCCAAAAATCTACAAAACTTTGGACACACGAAAAAGACGTTTCCAGTCATCATAGACCCCCTAAAGTCCAGAAAATGTTGGCGGCCCGAAAGCTGTGTCACAGAGCTCCAAATGTCCCTAAAACATCGGCAGCCTGAAATAGACCTTAATTCGCATCCTAGAACCCTGAAATTCTCAAAAATATTTTCAGCCCAAAAAAGCCATCTTAGACCCCGGTAGACCAGAATGTTTGGCAGCACAAAAAAGCCCTAAAAATGCCACTCAAGCCTCCAAAAATCTACTAAACTTTGGAGCCCCGAAAAAGGCATTTCCAGGCATCCTAGACCCCCTAAAGTCCAGAAAATGTTGGCAGCCCGAAACAAATGTCACAGAGCTCCAAATGTCCCAAAAACATTGGCAGCCTGAAAAAGACCTTAATCTGCAGCCTAGAACCCTGAAATTCCCAAAAATATTCTTGCCCCAAAAAAGCCATTTTAGAGCCCTGTAGGAACAGAATGTTTGGCAGCCCAAAAAAGCCCTAAAAATCCATCTCACGCCTCCAAAAATCTACAAAACTTTGGAGGCCAGAAAAAGGCGTTTCCAGGCATCCTACACCCCCTATAATCCAGAAAATGTGGCCGGCCTGAAAGATGTGTCACAGAGCTCCAAATGTCCCAAAAACATCGGCAGCCTGAAAAAGACCTTAATCCACATCCTGGAACCCTGAAATTCCCAAAAATATATACGCCCCAAAAAAAGCCATCTTAGACTTCGGTAGGACCAGAATGTTTGGCAGCTCAAAAAAGCCCTAAAAATGCATCTCAGGACTCCAAAAATCGACAAAAAATTTGTAGCCACGGAAAAGACGTTTCCAGGCATCCTGGACCCCCTAAAGTCCAGAAAATGTTAGCGGCCTGAAAGATGTGTCACAGAGCTCCAAATGTCCCAAAAACACTGGCAGCCTGAAAAAGACCTTAATCCGCATAGTAGAACCCTGAAATTCTCAAAAATATTTTCAGCCCTAAAAGCAATCTTAGACCCGTAGGACCAGAATGTTTGGCAGCCCAAAAAAGCCAAAAAAATGCATCTCAGGCCTCCAATAATCTACAAAACTTTGGTGCCCCGAAAAAGGCATTTCCAGACATCCTAGACCCACTAAAGTCCAGAAAATGTTGGTGGCCCGAAAAATATGTCACAGAGCTCCAAATGTCACCAAAACACCGTCAGCCTGAAAAAGACCTTAATCCGCATCCTAGAGCCCTGAAATTCTCAAAAATATTTTCAGCCCAAAAAAGCCATTTTAGATCCCTGTAGGACCAGAATGTTTGGCAGCCCAAAAAGCCCTAAAAATGCATCTCAGGCCTCCAAAAATCTACAAAACTTTGGAGGCCAGAAACAGGTGTTTCCAGGCATCCTAGACCCCCTAAAATCCAGAAAATGTGGGCGGCCCGAAAGATGTGTCACAGAGCTCCAAATGTCCCCAAAACATCGGCAGCCTGAAAAAGACCTTAATCCACATCCTAGAACCCTGAAATTCTCAAAATTATTTTCAGCCCAAAAAAGCCATCTTAGACCCGGTAGTACCAGAATGTTTGGCAGCCCAAAAAAGCCCTAAAAATGCCACTCAGGCCTCTAAAAATCTACAAAACTTTGGAGGGCAGAAACAGGTGTTTCCAGGCATCCTAGACCCCCTAAAATCCAGAAAATGTGGGCGGCCCGAAAGATGTGTCACAGAGCTCCAAATGTCCCCAAAACATCGGCAGCCTGAAAAAGACCTTAATTCGCATCCTAGAACCCTGAAATTCTCAAAAATATTTTCAGCCCAAAAAAGCCATCTTAGACCCCAGTAGACCAGAATGTTTGGCAGCCCAAAAAAGCCCTAAAAATGCCACTCAGGCCTCCAAAAATCTACTAAACTTTGGAGCCCCGAAAAAGGCATTTCCAGGCATCCTAGACCCCCTAAAGTGCAGAAAATGTTGGCAGCCCGAAACAAAAGTCACAGAGCTCCAAATGTCCCAAAAACATTGGCAGCCTGAAAAAGACCTTAATCTGCAGCCTAGAACCCTGAAATTCCCAAAAATATTCTTGCCCCAAAAAAGCCATTTTAGAGCCCTGTAGGAACAGAATGTTTGGCAGCCCAAAAAAGCCCTAAAAATCCATCTCACACCTCCAAAAATCTACAAAACTTTGGAGGCCAGAAAAAGGCCTTTCCAGGCATCCTACTCCCCCTATAATCCAGAAAATGTGGCCGGCCTGAAAGATGTGTCACAGAGCTCCAAATGTCCCAAAAACATAGGCAGCCTGAAAAAGACCTTAATCCACATCCTGGAACCCTGAAATTCCCAAAAATATATAAGCCCCAAAAAAAGCCATCTTAGACTTCGGTAGGACCAGAATGTTTGGCAGCTCAAAAAAGCCCTAAAAATGCATCTCAGGCCTCCAAAAATCGACAAAAAATTTGTAGCCACGGAAAAGACGTTTCCAGGCATCCTGGACCCCCTAAAGTCCAGAAAATGTTAGCGGCCTGAAAGATGTGTCACAGAGCTCCAAATGTCCCAAAAACACTGGCAGCCTGAAAAAGACCTTAATCCGCATAGTAGAACCCTGAAATTCTCAAAAATATTTTCAGCCCAAAAAAGCAATCTTAGACCCGTAGGACCAGAATGTTTGGCAGCCCAAAAAAGCCAAAAAAATGCATCTCAGGCCTCCAAAAATCTACAAAACTTTGGTGCCCCGAAAAAGGCATTTCCAGACATCCTAGACCCCTAAAGTCCAGAAAATGTTGGCAGCCCGAAACAAGTGTTACAGAGCTCCAAATGTCCCAAAAACATTGGCAGCCTGAAAAAGACCTTAATCCGCATCCTAGAACCCTGAAATTCCCAAAAATATTCTCGCCCCAAAAAAGCTATTTAAGAGCCCTGTAGGACCAAAATGTTTGGCAGCCCAAAAAAGCCCTAAAAATGCATCTCAGGCCTCCAAAAATCTACAAAACTTTGGAGGCCAGAAAAAGGTGTTTCCAGGCATCCTAGACCCCCTAAAATCCAGAAAATGTGGGCGGCCCGAAAGATGTGTCACAGAGCTCCAAATGTTCTAAAAACATTGGCAGCCTGAAAAAGACCCTAATCCACATCCTAGAACCTGGAAATTCCCAAAAATATTTTCGCCCCAAAACAGCCATTTTAGACTCCGGTAGGACCAGAATATTTGGCAGCACAAAAAAGCCCTAAAAATGCATCTCAGGTCTCCAAAAATCTACAAAACTTTGGACACACGAAAAAGACGTTTCCAGTCATCATAGACCCCCTAAAGTCCAGAAAATGTTGGCGGCCCGAAAGCTGTGTCACAGAGCTCCAAATGTCCCTAACACATCGGCAGCCTGAAATAGACCTTAATTCGCATCCTAGAACCCTGAAATTCTCAAAAATATTTTCAGCCCAAAAAAGCCATCTTAGACCCCAGTAGACCAGAATGTTTGGCAGCCCAAAAAAGCCCTAAAAATGCCACTCAGGCCTCCAAAAATCTACTAAACTTTGGAGCCCCGAAAAAGGCATTTCCAGGCATCCTAGACCCCCTAAAGTCCAGAAAATGTTGGCAGCCCGAAACAAAAGTCACAGAGCTCCAAATGTCCCAAAAACATTGGCAGCCTGAAAAAGACCTTAATCTGCAGCCTAGAACCCTGAAATTCCCAAAAATATTCTTGCCCCAAAAAAGCCATTTTAGAGCCCTGTAGGAACTGAATGTTTGGCAGCCCAAAAAAGCCCTAAAAATCCATCTCACGCCTCCAAAAATCTACAAAACTTTGGAGGCCAGAAAAAGGCGTTTCCAGGCATCCTACACCCCCTATAATCCAGAAAATGTGGCCGGCCTGAAAGATGTGTCACAGAGCTCCAAATGTCCCAAAAACATCGGCAGCCTGAAAAAGACCTTAATCCACATCCTGGAACCCTGAAATTCCCAAAAATATATAAGCCCCAAAAAAAGCCATCTTAGACTTCGGTAGGACCAGAATGTTTGGCAGCTCAAAAAAGCCCTAAAAATGCATCTCAGGCCTCCAAAAATCGACAAAAAATTTGTAGCCACGGAAAAGACGTTTCCAGGCATCCTGGACCCCCTAAAGTCCAGAAAATGTTAGCGGCCTGAAAGATGTGTCACAGAGCTCCAAATGTCCCAAAAACACTGGCAGCCTGAAAAAGACCTTAATCCGCATAGTAGAACCCTGAAATTCTCAAAAATATTTTCAGCCCTAAAAGCAATCTTAGACCCGTAGGACCAGAATGTTTGGCAGCCCAAAAAAGCCAAAAAAATGCATCTCAGGCCTCCAATAATCTACAAAACTTTGGTGCCCCGAAAAAGGCATTTCCAGACCTCCTAGACCCACTAAAGTCCAGAAAATGTTGGTGGCCCGAAAAATATGTCACAGAGCTCCAAATGTCACCAAAACACTGTCAGCCTGAAAAAGACCTTAATCCGCATCCTAGAACCCTGAAATTCTCAAAAATATTTTCAGCCCAAAAAAGCCATTTTAGATCCCTGTAGGATCAGAATGTTTGGCAGCCCAAAAAGCCCTAAAAATGCATCTCAGGCCTCCAAAAATCTACAAAACTTTGGAGGCCAGAAACAGGTGTTTCCAGGCATCCTAGACACCCTAAAATCCAGAAAATGTGGGCGGCCCGAAAGATGTGTCACAGAGCTCCAAATGTCCCCAAAACATCGGCAGCCTGAAAAAGACCTTAATCCACATCCTAGAACCCTGAAATTCTCAAAATTATTTTCAGCCCAAAAAAGCCATCTTAGACCCGGTAGTACCAGAATGTTTGGCAGCCCAAAAAAGCCCTAAAAATGCCACTCAGGCCTCCAAAAATCTACAAAACTTTGGAGGCCAGAAACAGGTGTTTCCAGGCATCCTAGACCCCCTAAAATCCAGAAAATGTGGGCGGCCCGAAAGATGTGTCACAGAGCTCCAAATGTCCCCAAAACATCGGCAGCCTGAAAAAGACCTTAATCCGCATCCTAGAACCCTGAAATTCTCAAAAATATTTTCAGCCCAAAAAAGCCATTTTAGATCCCTGTAGGACCAGAATGTTTGGCAGCCCAAAAAGCCCTAAAAATGCATCTCAGGCCTCCAAAAATCTACAAAACTTTGGAGGCCAGAAACAGGTGTTTCCAGGCATCCTAGACCCCCTAAAATCCAGAAAATGTGGGCGGCCCGAAAGATGTGTCACAGAGCTCCAAATGTCCCCAAAACATCGGCAGCCTGAAAAAGACCTTAATCCACATCCTAGAACCCTGAAATTCTCAAAATTATTTTCAGCCCAAAAAAGCCATCTTAGACCCGGTAGTACCAGAATGTTTGGCAGCCCAAAAAAGCCCTAAAAATGCCACTCAGGCCTCCAAAAATCTACAAAACTTTGGAGCCCCGAAAAAGGCATTTCCAGGCATCCTAGGCCCCCTAAAGTCCAGAAAATGTTGGCAGCCCGAAACAAGTGTCACAGAGCTCCAAATGTCCCAAAAACATTGGCAGCCTGAAAAAGACCTTAATCCGCATCCTAGAACCCTGAAATTCCCAAAAATATTTTCACCCCAAAAAAGACATTTTAGATCCCTGTAGGACCAGAATGTTTGGCAGCCCAAAAAAGCCCTAAAAATGCATCTCAGGCCTCCAAAAATCTACA
Organism: Ambystoma mexicanum; assembly: GCF_040938575.1. NCBI lineage: Eukaryota > Metazoa > Chordata > Amphibia > Caudata > Ambystomatidae > Ambystoma > Ambystoma mexicanum. Next base: position 217,361,166 of record NC_090941.1, read on the forward strand.
AAACTTTGGAGGCCAGAAACAGGTGTTTCCAGGCATCCTAGACCCCCTAAAGTCCAGAAAATGTTGGCAGCCCGAAACAAGTGTCACAGATCTCCAAATGTCCCCAAAACATCGGCAGCCTGAAAAAGACCTTAATCCACATCCTAGAACCCTGAAATTCTCAAAAATATTTTCAGCCCAAAAAAGCCATCTTAGACCCGGTAGTACCAGAATGTTTGGCAGCCCAAAAAAGCCCTAAAAATGCCACTGAGGCCTCCAAAAATCTACAAAACTTTGGAGCCCCGAAAAAGGCATTTCCAGGCATCCTAGACCCCCTAAAGTCCAGAAAATGTTGGCAGCCCGAAACAAGTGTCACAGAGCTCCAATGTCCCAAAAACACTGGCAGCCTGAAAAAGACTTTAATCCGCATCCTAGAACCCTGAAATTCCCAAAAATATTTTTGCTCCAAAAAAGACATTTTAGATCCCTGTAGGACCAGAATGTTTGGCAGCCCAAAAAAGCCCTAAAAATGCATCTCAGGCCTCCAAAAATCTACAAAACTTTGGAGGCCAGAAACAGGTGTTTCCAGGCATCCTAGACCCCCTAAAATCCAGAAAATGTGGGCGGCCCGAAAGATGTGTCACAGAGCTCCAAATGTCCCCAAAACATCAGCAGCCTGAAAAAGACCTTAATCCACATCCTAGAACCCTGAAATTCTCAAAAATATTTTCAGCCCAAAAAAGCCATCTTAGACCCGGTAGTACCAGAATGTTTGGCAGCCCAAAAAAGCCCTAAAAATGCCACTCAGGCCTCCAAAAATCTACAAAACTTTGGAGCCCCGAAAAAGGCATTTCCAGGCATCCTAGACCCCCTAAAGTCCAGAAAATGTTGGCAGCCCGAAACAAGTGTCACAGAGCTCCAATGTCCCAAAAACACTGGCAGCCTGAAAAAGACTTTAATCCGCATCCTAGAGCCCTGAAATTCCCAAAAATATTCTCGCCCGAAAAAGGCCATTTTAGAGCCCTGTAGGAACAGAATGTTTGGCAGCCCAAAAAAGCCCTAAAAATGCATCTCAGGCCTCCAAAAATCTACAAAACTTTGGAGGCCAGAAAAAGGCGTTTCCAGGCATCCTAGACCCCCTAAAATCCAGAAAATGTAGCCGGCCCGAAAGATGTGTCACAGAGCTCCAAATGTCCCAAAAAGATTTGCAGCCTGAAAAAGACCTTAATCCACATCCTAGAACCCTGAAATTTCCAAAAATATATAAGCCCCAAAAAAAGCCATCTTAGACTCCGGTAGGACCAGAATGTTTGGCAGCCCAAAAAAGCCCTAAAAATGCATCTCAGGCCTCCAAAAATCTACATAAATTTGTAGCCACGGAAAAGGCGTTTCCAGGCATCCTAGACCCCATAAAGTCCAGAAAATGTTAGCAGCCTGAAATATGTGTCACAGAGCTCCAAATGTCCCAAAAACACTGGCAGCCTGAAAAAGACCTTAATCAGCATAGTAGAACCCTGAAATTCTCAAAAATATTTTCAGCCCAAAAAAGCCATCTTAGACCCCGGTAGGACCAGAATGTTTGGCAGCCCAAAATAGCCCTAAAAATGCCACTCAGGCCTCCAAAAATCTACACAACTTTGGAGCCCCGAAAAAGACATTTCCAGGCATCCTAGACCCCCTAAAGTCCAGAAACTGTTGGCAGCCCGAAACAAGTGTCACAGAGCTCCAAATGTCCCAAAAACATTGGCAGCCTGAAAAAGACCTTAATCCGCATCCTAGAACCCTGAAATTCCCAAAAATATTTTCGCCCCAAAAAAGACATTTTAGATTCCTGTAGGACCAGAATGTTTGGCAGCCCAAACAAAAAAGCCCTAAAAATGCATCTCAGGCCTCCAAAAATCTACAAAACTTTGGAGCCCCGAAAAAGACATTTCCAGGCATCCTAGACCCCCTAAAGTCCAGAAAATGTTAGCGGCCTGAAAGATGTGTCACAGAGCTCCAAATGTCCCAGAAACACCAGTAGCCTGAAAAAGACCTTAATCCGCATCCTAGAACCCTGAAATTCCCAAAAATATTTTCGCCCCAAAAAAGACATTTTAGATCCCTGTAGGACCAGAATGTTTGGCAGCCCAAAAAAGCCCTAAAAATGCATCTCAGGCCTCCAAAAATCTACAAACTTTGGAGGCCAGAAACAGGTGTTTCCAGGCATCCTAGACCCACTAAATTCCAGAAAATGTTGGCGGCCCAAAATATGTGTCACAGAGCTCCAAATGTCCCAAAAACATCGGCAGCCTGAAAAAGACCTTAATCTGCATCCTAGAACCCTGAAATTCGCAAAAATATTTTCGCCCCAAAAAAGCCATTTTAGAGCCCTGTAGGGCCAGAATGCTTGGCAGCCCAGAAAAGCCCTAAAAATGCATCTCAGGCCTCCAAAAATCTACAAAACTTTGGAGGCCAGAAAAAGGCGTTTCCATGCATCCTAGACCCCATAAAATCCAGAAAATGTGGGCGGCCCGAAAGATGTGTCACAGAGCTCCAAATGTCCCAAAATCATTGGCAGCCTGAATAAGACATTAATCCGCATCCTAGAACCCTGAAATTTCAAAAAATATTTTCGCACCAAAAAAGCCATCTTAGACTCCGGTAGGACCAGAATGTTTGTCAGCCCAAAAGAGCCCTAAAAATGCATCTCAGGCCTCCAAAAATCTACAAAACTTTGGAGCCCCGAAAAAGGCATTTCCAGGCATCCTAGACCCCTAAAGTCCAGAAAATGTTGGCAGCCCGAAACAAGTGTTACAGAGCTCCAAATGTCCCAAAAACTTTGGCAGCCTGAAAAAGACCTTAATCCGCACCCTAGAACCCTGAAATTCCCAAAAATATTCTCGCCCCAAAAAAGCTATTTAAGAGCCCTGTAGGACCAGAATGTTTGGCAGCCCAAAAAAGCCCTAAAAATGCATCTCAGGCCTCCAAAAATCTACAAAACTTTGGAGGCCAAAAAAAGGTGTTTCCAGGCATCCTAGACCGCCTAAAATCCAGAAAATGTGGGCGGCCCGAAAGATGTGTCACAGAGCTCCAAATGTCCTAAAAACATTGGCAGCCTGAAAAAGACCCTAATCCACATCCTAGAACCTGGAAATTCCCAAAAATATTTTCGCCCCAAAACAGCCATCTTAGACTCCGGTAGGACCAGAATGTTTGGCAGCACAAAAAAGCCCTAAGAATGCATCTCAGGTCTCCAAAAATCTACAAAACTTTGGACACACGAAAAAGACGTTTCCAGTCATCATAGACCCCCTAAAGTCCAGAAAATGTTGGCGGCCCGAAAGCTGTGTCACAGAGCTCCAAATGTCCCTAAAACATCGGCAGCCTGAAATAGACCTTAATTCGCATCCTAGAACCCTGAAATTCTCAAAAATATTTTCAGCCCAAAAAAGCCATCTTAGACCCCGGTAGACCAGAATGTTTGGCAGCCCAAAAAAGCCCTAAAAATGCCACTCAGGCCTCCAAAAATCTACTAAACTTTGGATCCCCGAAAAAGGGATTTCCAGGCATCCTAGACCCCCTAAAGTCCAGAAAATGTTGGCAGCCCGAAACAAATGTCACAGAGCTCCAAATGTCCCAAAAACATTGGCAGCCTGAAAAAGACCTTAATCTGCATCCTAGAACCCTAAAATTCCCAAAAATATTCTTGCCCCAAAAAAGCCATTTTAGAGCCCTGTAGGAACAGAATGTTTGGCAGCCCAAAAAAGCCCTAAAAATCTATCTTTCCCTCCAAAAATCTACAAAACTTTCGAGGCCAGAAAAAGGCGTTTCCAGGCATCCTACACCCCCTATAATCCAGAAAATGTGGCCGGCCTGAAAGATGTGTCACAGAGCTCCAAATGTCCCAAAAACATCGGCAGCCTGAAAAAGACCTTAATCCACATCCTAGAACCCTGAAATTCCCAAAAATATATAAGCCTCAAAAAAAGCCATCTTAGACTTCGGTAGGACCAGAATGTTTGGCAGCTCAAAAAAGTCCTAAAAATGCATCTCAGGCCTCCAAAAATCGACAAAAAATTTGTAGCCACGGAAAAGGCGTTTCCAGGCATCCTGGACCCCCTAAAGTCCAGAAAATGTTAGCGGCCTGAAAGATGTGTCACAGAGCTCCAAATGTCCCAAAAACACTGGCAGCCTGAAAAAGACCTTAATCCGCATAGTAGAACCCTGAAATTCTCAAAAATATTTTCAGCCCAAAAAAGCAATCTTAGACCCGTAGGACCAGAATGTTTGGCAGCCCAAAAAAGCCAAAAAAATGCATCTCAGGCCTCCAAAAATCTACAAAACTTTGGTGCCCCGAAAAAGGCATTTCCAGACATCCTAGACCCACTAAAGTCCAGAAAATGTTGGCGGCCCGAAAAATATGTCACAGAGCTCCAAATGTCATCAAAACATCGGCAGCCTGAAAAAGACCTTAATCCGCATCCTAGAACCCTGAACTGAAATTCTCAAAAATATTTTCAGGCCAAAAAAGCCATTTTAGATCCCTGTAGGACCAGCATGTTTGGCAGCCCAAAAAGCCCTAAAAATGCATCTCAGGCCTCCAAAAATCTACAAAACTTTGGAGGCCAGAAACAGGTGTTTCCAGGCATCCTAGACCCCCTAAAATCCAGAAAATGTGGGCGGCCCGAAAGATGTGTCACAGAGCTCCAAATGTCCCCAAAACATCGGCAGCCTGAAAAAGACCTTAATCCACATCCTAGAACCCTGAAATTCTCAAAATTATTTTCAGCCCAAAAAAGCCATCTTAGACCCGGTAGTACCAGAATGTTTGGCAGCCCAAAAAAGCCCTAAAAATGCCACTCAGGCCTCCAAAAAACGACAAAACTTTGGAGCCCCGAAAAAGGCATTTCCAGGCATCCTAGGCCCCCCTAAAGTCCAGAAAATGTTGGCAGCCCGAAACAGGTGTCACAGAGCTCCAAATGTCCCAAAAACATTGGCAGCCTGAAAAAGACCTTAATCCGCATCCTAGAACCCTGAAATTCCCAAAAATATTTTCGCCCCAAAAAAGACATTTTAGATCCCTGTAGGACCAGAATGTTTGTCAGCCCAAAAAAGCCCTAAAAATGCATCTCAGGCCTCCAAAAATCTACAAAACTTTGGAGGCCAGAAACAGGTGTTTCCAGGCATCCTAGACCCCCTAAAGTCCAGAAAATGTTGGCAGCCCGAAACAAGTGTCACAGAGCTCCAAATGTCCCCAAAACATCGGCAGCCTGAAAAAGACCTTAATCCACATCCTAGAACCCTGAAATTCTCAAAAATATTTTCAGCCCAAAAAAGCCATCTTAGACCCGGTAGTACCAGAATGTTTGGCAGCCCAAAAAAGCCCTAAAAATGCCACTCAGGCCTCCAAAAATCTACAAAACTTTGGAGCCCCGAAAAAGGCATTTTCAGGCATCCTAGACCCCCTAAAGTCCAGAAAATGTTGGCAGCCCGAAACAAGTGTCACAGAGCTCCAATGTCCCAAAAACACTGGCAGCCTGAAAAAGACTTTAATCCGCATCCTAGATCCCTGAAATTCCCAAAAATATTCTCGCCCCAAAAAAGCCATTTTAGAGCCCTGTAGGAAAAGAATGTTTGGCAGCCCAAAAAAGCCCTAAAAATGCATCTCAGGCCTCCAAAAATCTACAAACTTTGGAGGCCAGAAACAGGTGTTTCCAGGCATCCTAGACCCACTAAATTCCAGAAAATGTTGGCGGCCCAAAATATGTGTCACAGAGCTCCAAATGTCCCAAAAACATCGGCAGCCTGAAAAAGACCTTAATCTGCATCCTAGAACCCTGAAATTCGCAAAAATATTTTCGCCCCAAAAAAGCCATTTTAGAGCCCTGTAGGGCCAGAATGTTTGGCAGCCCAGAAAAGCCCTAAAAATGCATCTCAGGCCTCCAAAAATCTACAAAACTTTGGAGGCCAGAAAAAGGCGTTTCCATGCATCCTAGACCCCATAAAATCCAGAAAATGTGGGCGGCCCGAAAGATGTGTCACAGAGCTCCAAATGTCCCAAAATCATTGGCAGCCTGAATAAGACATTAATCCGCATCCTAGAACCCTGAAATTTCAAAAAATATTTTCGCACCAAAAAAGCCATCTTAGACTCCGGTAGGACCAGAATGTTTGTCAGCCCAAAAGAGCCCTAAAAATGCATCTCAGGCCTCCAAAAATCTACAAAACTTTGGAGCCCCGAAAAAGGCATTTCCAGGCATCCTAGACCCCTAAAGTCCAGAAAATGTTGGCAGCCCGAAACAAGTGTTACAGAGCTCCAAATGTCCCAAAAACTTTGGCAGCCTGAAAAAGACCTTAATCCGCACCCTAGAACCCTGAAATTCCCAAAAATATTCTCGCCCCAAAAAAGCTATTTAAGAGCCCTGTAGGACCAGAATGTTTGGCAGCCCAAAAAAGCCCTAAAAATGCATCTCAGGCCTCCAAAAATCTACAAAACTTTGGAGGCCAAAAAAAGGTGTTTCCAGGCATCCTAGACCGCCTAAAATCCAGAAAATGTGGGCGGCCCGAAAGATGTGTCACAGAGCTCCAAATGTCCTAAAAACATTGGCAGCCTGAAAAAGACCCTAATCCACATCCTAGAACCTGGAAATTCCCAAAAATATTTTCGCCCCAAAACAGCCATCTTAGACTCCGGTAGGACCAGAATGTTTGGCAGCACAAAAAAGCCCTAAAAATGCATCTCAGGTCTCCAAAAATCTACAAAACTTTGGACACACGAAAAAGACGTTTCCAGTCATCATAGACCCCCTAAAGTCCAGAAAATGTTGGCGGCCCGAAAGCTGTGTCACAGAGCTCCAAATGTCCCTAAAACATCGGCAGCCTGAAATAGATCTTAATTCGCATCCTAGAACCCTGAAATTCTCAAAAATATTTTCAGCCCAAAAAAGCCATCTTAGACCCCGGTAGACCAGAATGTTTGGCAGCCCAAAAAAGCCCTAAAAATGCCACTCAGGCCTCCAAAAATCTACTAAACTTTGGATCCCCGAAAAAGGGATTTCCAGGCATCCTAGACCCCCTAAAGTCCAGAAAATGTTGGCAGCCCGAAACAAATGTCACAGAGCTCCAAATGTCCCAAAAACATTGGCAGCCTGAAAAAGACCTTAATCTGCATCCTAGAACCCTAAAATTCCCAAAAATATTCTTGCCCCAAAAAAGCCATTTTAGAGCCCTGTAGGAACAGAATGTTTGGCAGCCCAAAAAAGCCCTAAAAATCTATCTTTCCCTCCAAAAATCTACAAAACTTTCGAGGCCAGAAAAAGGCGTTTCCAGGCATCCTACACCCCCTATAATCCAGAAAATGTGGCCGGCCTGAAAGATGTGTCACAGAGCTCCAAATGTCCCAAAAACATCGGCAGCCTGAAAAAGACCTTAATCCACATCCTAGAACCCTGAAATTCCAAAAAATATATAAGCCTCAAAAAAAGCCATCTTAGACTTCGGTAGGACCAGAATGTTTGGCAGCTCAAAAAAGCCCTAAAAATGCATCTCAGGCCTCCAAAAATCGACAAAAAATTTGTAGCCACGGAAAAGGCGTTTCCAGGCATCCTGGACCCCCTAAAGTCCAGAAAATGTTAGCGGCCTGAAAGATGTGTCACAGAGCTCCAAATGTCCCCAAAACATCGGCAGCCTGAAAAAGACCTTAATCCGCATCCTAGAACCCTGAAATTCCCAAAAATATTCTCGCCCGAAAAAGGCCATTTTAGAGCCCTGTAGGAACAGAATGTTTGGCAGCCCAAAAAAGCACTAAAAATGCATCTCAGGCCTCCAAAAATCTACAAAACTTTGGAGGCCAGAAAAAGGCGTTTCCAGGCATCCTAGACCCCCTAAAATCCAGAAAATGTAGCCGGCCCGAAAGATGTGTCACAGAGCTCCAAATGTCCCAAAAAGATTCGCAGCCTGAAAAAGATCTTAATCCACATCCTAGAACCCTGAAATTCCCAAAAATATATAAGCCCCAAAGAAAGCCATCTTAGACTCCGGTAGGACCAGAATGTTTGGCAGCCCAAAAAAGCCCTAAAAATGCATCTCAGGCCTCCAAAAATCTACATAAATTTGTAGCCACGGAAAAGGCGTTTCCAGGCATCCTAGACCCCCTAAAGTCCAGAAAATGTTAGCAGCCTGAAATATGTGTCACAGAGCTCCAAATGTCCCAAAAACACTGGCAGCCTGAAAAAGACCTTAATCAGCATCGTAGAACCCTGAAATTCTCAAAAATATTTTCAGCCCAAAAAAGCCATCTTAGACCCCGGTAGGACCAGAATGTTTGGCAGCCCAAAAAAGCCCTAAAAATGCCACTCAGGCCTCCAAAAATCTACTAAACTTTGGAGCCCCGAAAAAGGCATTTCCAGGCATCCTAGACCCCCTAAAGTCCAGAAAATGTTAGCAGCCCGAAACAAATGTAACAGAGCTCCAAATGTCCCAACAACATTGGCAGCCTGAAAAAGACCTTAATCTGCATCCTAGAACCATGACATTCCCAAAAATATTCTTGCCCCAAAAAAGCCATTTTAGAGACCTGTAGGAGCAGAATGTTTGGCAGCCCAAAAAAGCCCTAAAAATGCATCTCACGCCTCCAAAAATCTACAAAACTTTGGAGACCAGAAAAAGGCGTTTCCAGGCATCCTACACCCCCTAAAATACAGAAAATGTGGGCGGCCCGAAAGATGTGTCACAGAGCTCCAAATGTCCCAAAAACATCGGCAGCCTGAAAAAGACCTTAATCCACATCCTAGAACCCTGAAATTCCCAAAAATATATAAGCCCCAAAAAAGCCATCTTAGACTTCGGTAGGACCAGAATGTTTGGCAACTCAAAAAAGCCCTAAAAATGCATCTCAGGCCTCCAAAAATCTACAAAACTTTGGAGCCCCGAAAAAGGCATTTCTAGGCATCCTAGACCCCCTAAAGTCCAGAAAATGTTGGCAGCCCGAAACAAGTGTCACAGAGCTCCAAATGTCTCAAAAACATTGGCAGCCTGAAAAAGACCTTAATCCGCATCCTAGAACCCTGAAATTCCCAAAACTATTTTCGCCCCAAAAAAGACATTTTAGATCCCTGTAGGACCAGAATGTTTGGCAGCCCAAAAAAGCCCTAAAAATGCATCTCAGGCCTCCAAAAATCTACAAAACTTTGGAGGCCAGAAACAGGTGTTTCCAGGCATCCCAGACCCCTTAAAGTCCAGAAAATGTTGGCAGCCCGAAACAAGTGTCACAGAGCTCCAAATGTCTCAAACACATTGGCAGCCTGAAAAAGACCTTAATCCGCATCCTAGAACCCTGAAATTCCCAAAAATATTTTCGCCCCAAAAAAGACATTTTAGATCCCTGCAGGACCAGAATGTTTGGCAGCCCAAAAAAGCCCTAAAAATGCATCTCAGGCCTCCAAAAATCTACAAAACTTTGGAGGCCAGAAACAGGTGTTTCCGGGCATCCTAGAGCCCCTAAAGTCCAGAAAATGTGGGCAGCCCGAAAGATGTGCCACAAAGCTCCAAAAGTCCCCAAAACATCGGCAGCCTGAAAAAGACCTTAATCCACATCCTAGAACCCTGAAATTCTCAAAAATATTTTCAGCCCAAAAAAGCCATCTTAGACCCGGTAGTACCAGAATGTTTGGCAGCCCAAAAAAGCCCTAAAAATGCCACTCAGGGCTCCAAAAATCTACAAAACTTTGGAGCCCCGAAAAAGGCATTTCCAGGCATCCTAGTTCCCCTAAAGTCCAGAAAATGTTGGCAGCCCGAAACAAGTGTCACAGAGCTCCAAATGTCCCAAAAACACTGGCAGCCTGAAAAAGACCTTAATCTGCATCCTAGAACCCTGAAATTCTCAAAAATATTTTCAGCCCAAAAAAGCCATCTTAGACCCCGGTAAGGCCAGAATGTTTGGCAGCCCAAAAAAGCCCTAAAAATGCATCTCAGGCCTCCAAAAATCTACAAAACTTTGGAGCCACGAAAAAGGCGTTTCCAGGCATCCTAGACCCCCTAAAGTCCAGAAAATGTTTGCGGCCCGAAAAATATGTCACAGAGCTCCAAATGTCCCCAAAATATCGGCAGCCTGAAAAAGACCTTAATCCGCATCCTAGAACCCTGAAATTCTCAAAAATATTTTCAGCCCAAAAAAGCCATGTTAGACCCCAGTAGGACGAAAATGTTTGGCAGCCCAAAAAAGCCCTAACAATGTATCTCAGGCCTCCAAAAATCTACAAAACTTTGGAGGTATGAAAAAGGCATTTCCAGTCATTCTAGACCCCCTAAAGCCCATAAAATGTTGGCAGCCCGAAACATGTGTCACAGAGCTCCAAATGCCCCAAAAACATCGGCAGCCTGAAAAGACCTTAATCGACATCCTAGAACCCTGAAATTCCCAAAAAATATTTTTACCTCAAAAAAGCCATTTCAGTGCATAGTAGGACCAGATTGTTTGGCAGCTCAAAAAAGCCCTAAAAATGCATCTCAGGCCCTCAAAGATCTACAAAACTTTGGAGGCCAGAAAAAGGCATTTCCAGGCATCCTAGACCCACTAAAGTCCAGAAAATGTTGTTGGCCCGAAGTATGTGTCACAGAGCTCCAAATGTCCCAAAAACATTGGCAGCCTGAAAAAGACCTTAATCCGCATCCTAGAACCCTGAAATTCCCAAAAATATTTTCGCCCCAAAAAAGCCATTTTAGAGCCTTGTAGGGCCAGAATGTTTGGCAGCCCAAAAAAGCCCTAAAAATGCATCTCAGGCCTCCAAAAATCTACAAAACTTTGGAGCCACGAAAAAGGCATTTCCAGGCATCCTAGACCCCCTAAAGTCCAGAAAATGTTGGCGGCCCGAAAAATATGTCACAGAGCTCCAAATGTCCCCAAAACATCGGCAGCCTGAAAAAAACCTTAATCCGCATCCTAGAACACTGAAGTTCCAAAGATATTTTCGCCCCAAAAAAGCCATTTTAGAGCCCTGTAGGACCAGAATGTTTGGCAGCCCAAAAAAGCCCTAAAAATGCATCTCAGGCCTCCAAAAATCTATAAAACTTTGGAGGCCAGAAAAAGGCGTTTCGAATCATCCTAGACCCCCTAAAGTCCAGAAAATGTTGGCGGCCCGAAAAATATGTCACAGAGCTCCAAATGTCCCAAAAACATCGGCAGCCTGAAAAAGACCTTAATCTGCATCCTAGAACCATGAAATTCTCAAAAATATTTTCAGCCCAAAAAAGCCATTTTAGACCCCGGTAGACCAGAATGTTTGGCAGCCCAAAAAAGCCCTAAAAATGCCACTCAGGCCTCCAAAAATCTACAAAACTTTGGAGCCCCGAAAAAGGCATTTCTAGGCATCCTAGACCCCCTAAAGTCCAGAAAATGTTGGCAGCCCGAAACAAGTGTCACAGAGCTCCAAATGTCTCAAAAACATTGGCAGCCTGAAAAAGACCTTAATCGGCATCCTAGAACCCTGAAATTCCCAAAACTATTTTCGCCCCAAAAAAGACATTTTAGATCCCTGTAGGACCAGAATGTTTGGCAGCCCAAAAAAGCCCTAAAAATGCATCTCAGGCCTCCAAAAATCTACAAAACTTTGGAGGCCAGAAACAGGTGTTTCCAGGCATCCCAGACCCCCTAAAATCCAGAAAATGTGGGCGGCCCGAAAGATGTGTCACAGAGCTCCAAAAGTCCCCAAAACATCGGCAGCCTGAAAAAGACCTTAATCCACATCCTAGAACCCTGAAATTCTCAAAAATATTTTCAGCCCAAAAAAGCCATCTTAGACCCGGTAGTACCAGAATGTTTGGCAGCCCAAAAAAGCCCTAAAAATGCCACTCAGGCCTCCAAAAATCTACAAAACTTTGGAGCCCCGAAAAAGGCATTTCCAGGCATCCTAGACCCCCTAAAGTCCAGAAAATGTTGGCAGCCCGAAACAAGTGTCACAGAGCTCCAAATGTCCCAAAAACATTGGCAGCCTGAAAAAGACCTTAATCCGCATACTAGAACCCTGAAATTCCCAAAAATATTTTCGCCCCAAAAAAGACATTTTAGATCCCTGTAGGACCAGAATGTTTGGCAGCCCAAAAAAGCCCTAAAAATGCATCTCAGGCCTCCAAAAATCTACAAAACTTTGGAGGCCAGAAACAGGTGTTTCCGGGCATCCTAGAGCCCCTAAAATCCAGAAAATGTGGGCGGCCCGAAAGATGTGTCACAGAGCTCCAAAAGTCCCCAAAACATCGGCAGCCTGAAAAAGACCTTAATCCACATCCTAGAACCCTGAAATTCTCAAAAATATTTTCAGCCCAAAAAAGCCATCTTAGACCCGGTAGTACCAGAATGTTTGGCAGCCCAAAAAAGCCCTAAAAATGCCACTCAGGCCTCCAAAAATCTACAAAACTTTGGAGCCCCGAAAAAGGCATTTCCAGGCATCGTAGACCCCCTAAAGTCCAGAAAATGTTGGCAGCCCGAAACAAGTGTCACAGAGCTCCAATGTCCCAAAAACACTGGCAGCCTGAAAAAGACCTTAATCTGCATCCTAGAACCCTGAAATTCTCAAAAATATTTTCAGCCCAAAAAAGCCATCTTAGACCCCGGTAGGACCAGAATGTTTGGCAGCCCAAAAAAGCCCTAAAAATGCATCTCAGGCCTCCAAAAATCTACAAAACTTTGGAGCCACGAAAAAGGCGTTTCCAGGCATCCTAGACCCCCTAAAGTCCAGAAAATGTTAGCGGCCCGAAAAATATGTCACAGAGCTCCAAATGTCCCCAAAATATCGGCAGCCTGAAAAAGACCTTAATCCGCATCATAGAACCCTGAAATTCTCAAAAATATTTTCAGCCCAAAAAAGCCATGTTAGACCCCAGTAGGACGAGAATGTTTGGCATCCCAAAAAAGCCATAAAAATGCCACTCAGTCCTCCAAAAATCTACAAAACTTTGGAGCCCCGAAAAAGGCATTTCCAGGCATCGTAGACCCCCTAAAGTCCAGAAAATGTTGGCAGCCTGAAACATGTGTCACAGAGCTTCAAATGTCCCAAAAAACATCGGCAGCCTGAAAAAGCCCTTAATCCACATCCTAGATCCCTGAAATTCCCAAAAATATTTTCGCCCCAAAAAAGCCATTTTAGAGTCCTGTAGGACCAGACTGTTTGGCAGCCCAAAAAAGCCCTAACAATGTATCTCAGGCCTCCAAAAATCTACAAAACTTTGGAGCTACGAAAAAGGCATTTCCAGTCATTCTAGACCCCCTAAAGCCCATAAAATGTTGTCGGCCCGAAATATGTGTCACAGAGCTCCAAATGTCCCAAAAACATTGGCAGCCTGAAAAAGACCTTAATCCGCATCCTAGAACCCTGAAATTCCCAAAAATATTTTTGCCCCAAAAAAGCCATTTTAGAGCCTTGTAGGGCCAGAATGTTTGGCAGCCCAAAAAAGCCCTAAAAATGCATCTCAGGCCTCCAAAAATCTACAAAACTTTGGAGCCACGAAAAAGGCGTTTCCAGGCATCCTAGACCCCCTAAAGTCCAGAAAATGTTGGCGGCCCGAAAAATATGTCACAGAGCTCCAAATGTCCCCAAAACATCGGCAGCCTGAAAAAAACCTTAATCCGCATCCTAGAACACTGAAATTCCCAAAGATATTTTCGCCCCAAAAAAGCCATTTTAGAGCCCTGTAGGACCAGAATGTTTGGCAGCCCAAAAAAGCCCTAAAAATGCATCTCAGGCCTCCAAAAATCTACAAAACTTTGGAGGCCAGAAAAAGGCGTTTCCAATCATCCTAGACCCCCTAAAGTCCAGAAAATGTTGGCGGCCCGAAAAATATGTCACAGAGCTCCAAATGTCCCAAAAACATCGGCAGCCTGAAAAAGACCTTAATCTGCATCCTAGAACCCTGAAATTCTCAAAAATATTTTCAGCCCAAAAAAGCCATCTTAGACCCCGGTAAGGCCAGAATGTTTGGCAGCCCAAAAAAGCCCTAAAAATGCATCTCAGGCCTCCAAAAATCTACAAAAGTTTGGAGCCACGAAAAAGGCGTTTCCAGGCATCCTAGACCCCCTAAAGTCCAGAAAATGTTTGGGGCCCGAAAAATATGTCACAGAGCTCCAAATGTCCCCAAAATGTCGGCAGCCTGAAAAAGACCTTAATCCGCACCCTAGAACCCTGAAATTCTCAAAAATATTTTCAGCCCAAAAAAGCCATGTTAGACCCCAGTAGGACGAGAATGTTTGGCAGCCCAAAAAAGCCCTAACAATGTATCTCAGGCCTCCAAAAATCTACAAAACTTTGGAGGTATGAAAAAGGCATTTCCAGTCATTCTAGACCCCCAAAAGCCCATAAAATGTTGGCAGCCCGAAACATGTGTCACAGAGCTCCAAATGTCCCAAAAACATCGGCAGCCTGAAAAGACCTTAATCGACATCCTAGAACCCTGAAATTCCCAAAAAATATTTTTACCTCAAAAAAGCCATTTCAGTGCATAGTAGGACCAGATTGTTTGGCAGCTCAAAAAGCCCTAAAAATGCATCTCAGGCCCTCAAAGATCTACAAAACTTTGGAGGCCAGAAAAAGGCATTTCCAGGCATCCTAGACCCACTAAAGTCCAGAAAATGTTGTCGGCCCGAAGTATGTGTCACAGAGCTCCAAATGTCCCAAAAACATTGGCAGCCTGAAAAAGACCTTAATCCGCATCCTAGAACCCTGAAATTCCCAAAAATATTTTCGCCCCAAAAAAGCCATTTTAGAGCCCTGTAGGACCAGAATGTTTGGCAGCCCAAAAAAGCCCGAAAAATGCCACTCAGGCCTCCAAAAATCTACAAAACTTTGGAGCCCCGAAAAAGGCATTTCTAGGCATCCTAGACCCCCTAAAGTCCAGAAAATGTTGGCAGCCCGAAACAAGTGTCACAGAGCTCCAAATGTCTCAAAAACATTGGCAGCCTGAAAAAGACCTTAATCGGCATCCTAGAACCCTGAAATTCCCAAAACTATTTTCGCCCCAAAAAAGACATTTTAGATCCCTGTAGGACCAGAATGTTTGGCAGCCCAAAAAAGCCCTAAAAATGCATCTCAGGCCTCCAAAAATCTACAAAACTTTGGAGGCCAGAAACAGGTGTTTCCATGCATCCCAGACCCCCTAAAATCCAGAAAATGTGGGCGGCCCGAAAGATGTGTCACAGAGCTCCAAAAGTCCCAAAAACATCGGCAGCCTGAAAAAGACCTTAATCCACATCCTAGAACCCTGAAATTCTCAAAAATATTTTCAGCCCAAAAAAGCCATCTTAGACCCGGTAGTACCAGAATGTTTGGCAGCCCAAAAAAGCCCTAAAAATGCCACTCAGGCCTCCAAAAATCTACAAAACTTTGGAGCCCCGAAAAAGGCATTTCCAGGCATCCTAGACCCCCTAAAGTCCAGAAAATGTTGGCAGCCCGAAACAAGTGTCACAGAGCTCCAAATGTCCCAAAAACATTGGCAGCCTGAAAAAGACCTTAATCCGCATACTAGAACCCTGAAATTCCCAAAAATATTTTCGCCCCAAAAAAGACATTTTAGATCCCTGTAGGACCAGAATGTTTGGCAGCCCAAAAAAGCCCTAAAAATGCATCTCAGGCCTCCAAAAATCTACAAAACTTTGGAGGCCAGAAACAGGTGTTTCCGGGCATCCTAGAGCCCCTAAAATCCAGAAAATGTGGGCGGCCCGAAAGATGTGTCACAGAGCTCCAAAAGTCCCCAAAACATCGGCAGCCTGAAAAAGACCTTAATCCACATCCTAGAACCCTGAAATTCTCAAAAATATTTTCAGCCCAAAAAAGCCATCTTAGACCCGGTAGTACCAGAATGTTTGGCAGCCCAAAGAAGCCCTAAAAATGCCACTCAGGCCTCCAAAAATCTACAAAACTTTGGAGCCCCGAAAAAGGCATTTCCAGGCATCCTAGACCCCCTAAAGTCCAGAAAATGTTGGCAGCCCGAAACAAGTGTCACAGAGCTCCAATGTCCCAAAAACACTGTCAGCCTGAAAAAGACCTTAATCTGCATCCTAGAACCCTGAAATTCTCAAAAATATTTTCAGCCCAAAAAAGCCATCTTAGACCCCGGTAGGACCAGAATGTTTGGCAGCCCAAAAAAGCCCTAAAAATGCATCTCAGGCCTCCAAAAATCTACAAAACTTTGGAGCCACGAAAAAGGCGTTTCCAGGCATCCTAGACCCCCTAAAGTCCAGAAAATGTTAGCGGCCCGAAAAATATGTCACAGAGCTCCAAATGTCCCAAAAAACATCGGCAGCCTGAAAAAGCCCTTAATCCACATCCTAGAACCCTGAAATTCCCAAAAATATTTTCGCCCCAAAAAAGCCATTTTAGAGTCCTGTAGGACCAGAATGTTTGGCAGCCCAAAAAAGCCCTAACAATGTATCTCAGGCCTCCAAAAATCTACAAAACTTTGGAGCTACGAAAAAGGCATTTCCAGTCATTCTAGACCCCCTAAAGCCCATAAAATGTTGTCGGCCCGAAATATGTGTCACAGAGCTCCAAATGTCCCAAAAACATTGGCAGCCTGAAAAAGACCTTAATCCGCATCCTAGAACCCTGAAATTCCCAAAAATATTTTCGCCCCAAAAAAAGCCATTTTAGAGCCTTGTAGGGCCAGAATGTTTGGCAGCCCAAAAAAGCCCTAAAAATGCATCTCAGGCCTCCAAAAATCTACAAAACTTTGGAGCCACGAAAAAGGCGTTTCCAGGCATCCTAGACCCCCTAAAGTCCAGAAAATGTTGGCGGCCCGAAAAATATGTCAGAGAGCTCCAAATGTCCCCAAAACATCGGCAGCCTGAAAAAAACCTTAATCCGCATCCTAGAACACTGAAATTCCCAAAGATATTTTCGCCCCAAAAAAGCCATTTTAGAGCCCTGTAGGACCAGAATGTTTGGCAGCCCAAAAAAGCCCTAAAAATGCATCTCAGGCCTCCAAAAATCTACAAAACTTTGGAGGCCAGAAAAAGGCGTTTCCAATCATCCTAGACCCCCTAAAGTCCAGAAAATGTTGGTGGCCCGAAAAATATGTCACAGAGCTCCAAATGTCCCAAAAACATCGGCAGCCTGAAAAAGACCTTAATCTGCATCCTAGAACCCTGAAATTCTCAAAAATATTTTCAGCCCAAAAAAGCCATTTTAGACTCCGGTAGACCAGAATGTTTGGCAGCCCAAAAAAGCCCTAAAAATGCCACTCAGGCCTCCAAAAATCTACAAAACTTTGGAGCCCCGAAAAAGGCATTTCTAGGCATCCTAGACCCCCTAAAGTCCAGAAAATGTTGGCAGCCCGAAACAAGTGTCACAGAGCTCCAAATGTCTCAAAAACATTGGCAGCCTGAAAAAGACCTTAATCGGCATCCTAGAACCCTGAAATTCCCAAAACTATTTTCGCCCCAAAAAAGACATTTTAGATCCCTGTAGGACCAGAATGTTTGGCAGCCCAAAAAAGCCCTAAAAATGCATCTCAGGCCTCCAAAAATCTACAAAACTTTGGACGCCAGAAACAGGTGTTTCCAGGCATCCCAGACCCCCTAAAATCCAGAAAATGTGGGTGGCCCTAAAGATGTGTCACAGAGCTCCAAAAGTCCCCAAAACATCGGCAGCCTGAAAAAGACCTTAATCCACATCCTAGAACCCTGAAATTCTCAAAAATATTTTTCAACCCAAAAAAGCCATCTTAGACCCGGTAGTACCAGAATGTTTGGCAGCCCAAAAAAGCCCTAAAAATGCCACTCAGGGCTCCAAAAATCTACAAAACTTTGGAGCCCCGAAAAAGGCATTTCCAGGCATCCTAGACCCCCTAAAGTCCAGAAAATGTTGGCAGCCCGAAACAAGTGTCACAGAGCTCCAAATGTCCCAAAAACATTGGCAGCCTGAAAAAGACCTTAATCCGCATACTAGAACCCTGAAATTCCCAAAAATATTTTCGCCCCAAAAAAGACATTTTAGATCCCTGTAGGACCAGAATGTTTGGCAGCCCAAAAAAGCCCTAAAAATGCATCTCAGGCTTCCAAAAATCTACAAAACTTTGGAGGCCAGAAACAGGTGTTTCCGGGCATCCTAGAGCCCCTAAAATCCAGAAAATGTGGGCGGCCCGAAAGATGTGTCACAGAGCTCCAAAAGTCCCCAAAACATCGGCAGCCTGAAAAAGACCGTAATCCACATCCTAGAACCCTGAAATTCTCAAAAATATTTTCAGCCCAAAAAAGCCATCTTAGACCCGGTAGTACCAGAATGTTTGGCAGCCCAAAAAAGCCCTAAAAATGCCACTCAGGCCTCCAAAGATCTACAAAACTTTGGAGCCCCGAAAAAGGCATTTCCAGGCATCCTAGACCCCCTAAAGTCCAGAAAATGTTGGCAGCCCGAAACAAGTGTCACAGAGCTCCAATGTCCCAAAAACACTGGCAGCCTGAAAAAGACCTTAATCTGCATCCTAGAACCCTGAAATTCTCAAAAATATTTTCAGCCCAAAAAAGCCATCTTAGACCCCGGTAGGACCAGAATGTTTGGCAGCCCAAAAAAGCCCTAACAATGTATCTCAGGCCTCCAAAAATCTACAAAACTTTGGAGCTATGAAAAAGGCATTTCCAGTCATTCTAGACCCCCTAAAGCCCATAAAATGTTGTCGGCCCGAAATATGTGTCACAGAGCTCCAAATGTCCCAAAAACATTGGCAGCCTGAAAAAGACCTTAATCTGCATCCTAGAACCCTGAAATTCCCAAAAATATTTTCGCCCCAAAAAAGCCATTTTAGAGCCTTGTAGGGCCAGAATGTTTGGCAGCCCAAAAAAGCCCTAAAAATGCATCTCAGGCCTCCAAAAATCTACAAAACTTTGGAGCCATTAAAAAGGCGTTTCCAGGCATCCTAGACCCCCTAAAGTGCAGAAAATGTTGGCGGCCCGAAAAATATGTCACAGAGCTCCAAATGTCCCCAAAACATCGGCAGCCTGAAAAAAACCTTAATCCGCATCCTAGAACACTGAAATTCCCAAAGATATTTTTGCCCCAAAAAAGCCATTTTAGAGCCCTGTAGGACCAGAATGTTTGGCAGCCCAAAAAAGCCCTAAAAATGCATCTCAGGCCTCCAAAAATCTACAAAACTTTGGAGGCCAGAAAAAGGCGTTTCCAATCATCCTAGACCCCCTAAAGTCCAGAAAATGTTGGCGGCCCGAAAAATATGTCACAGAGCTCCAAATGTCCCAAAAACATCGGCAGCCTGAAAAAGACCTTAATCTGCATCCTAGAACCCTGAAATTCTCAAAAATATTTTCAGCCCAAAAAAGCCATTTTAGACCCCGGTAGACCAGAATGTTTGGCAGCCCAAAAAAGCCCTAAAAATGCCACTCAGGCCTCCAAAAATCTACAAAACTTTGGAGCCCTGAAAAAGGCATTTCTAGGCATCCTAGACCCCCTAAAGTCCAGAAAATGTTGGCAGCCCGAAACAAGTGTCACAGAGCTCCAAATGTCTCAAAAACATTGGCAGCCTGAAAAAGACCTTAATCGGCATCCTAGAACCCTGAAATTTCCAAAACTATTTTCGCCCCAAAAAAGACATTTTAGATCCCTGTAGGACCAGAATGTTTGGCAGCCCAAAAAAGCCCTAAAAATGCATCTCAGGCCTCCAAAAATCTACAAAACTTTGGAGGCCAGAAACAGGTGTTTCCAGGCATCCCAGACCCCCTAAAATCCAGAAAATGTGGGCGGCCCGAAAGATGTGTCACAGAGCTCCAAAAGTCCCCAAAACATTGGCAGCCTGAAAAAGACCTTAATCCACATCCTAGAACCCTGAAATTCTCAAAAATATTTTCAGCCCAAAAAAGCCATCTTAGACCCGGTAGTACCAGAATGTTTGGCAGCCCAAAAAAGCCCTAAAAATGCCACTCAGGCCTCCAAAAATCTACAAAACTTTGGAGCCCCGAAAAAGGCATTTCCAGGCATCCTAGATCCCCTAAAGTCCAGAAAATGTTGGCAGCCCGAAACAAGTGTCACAGAGCTCCAATGTCCCAAAAACACTGGCAGCCTGAAAAAGACCTTAATCTGCATCCTAGAACCCTGAAATTCTCAAAAATATTTTCAGCCCAAAAAATCCATCTTAGCCCCCAGTAGGACCAGAATGTTTGGCATCCCAAAAAAGCCATAAAAATGCCACTCAGTCCTCCAAAAATCTACAAAACTTTGGAGCCCCGAAAAAGGCATTTCCAGGCATCCTAGACCCCCTAAAGTCCAGAAAATGTTGGCAGCCTGAAACATGTGTCACAGAGCTCCAAATGTCCCAAAAACATTGGCAGCCTGAAAAAGACCTTAATCCGCATCCTAGAACCCTGAAATTCCCAAAAATATTTTCGCCCCAAAAAAGCCATTTTAGAGCCCTGTAGGACCAGAATGTTTGGCAGCCCAAAAAAGCCCTAAAAATGTACCTCAGGCCTCCAAAAATCTACAAAACTTTGGAGCTACGAAAAAGGCATTTCCAGTCGTTCTAGACCCCCTAAAGCCCATAAATGTTGGCAGCCCGAAACATGTGTCACAGAGCTCCAAATGTCCCAAAAACATCGGCAGCCTGAAAAAGACTTTAATCGACATTCTAGAACCCTGAAATTCCCCAAAAATATTTTTACCCCAAAAAAGCCATCTTAGTGCATGGTAGGACCAGAATGTTTGGCAGCTCAAAAAAGCCCTAAAAATGCCACTCAGGCCTCCAAAAATCTACAAAACTTTGGAGCCACGAAAAAGGCGTTTCCAGGCATCCTAGACCACCTAAAGTCCAGAAAATGTTGGCAGCCCGAAAGATGTGTCACAGAGCTCCAAATGTCCCAAAAACATCGGCAGCCTGAAAAAGACCTTAATCCACATCCTAGAACCCTGAAATTCCCAAAAATAAATAAGTCCCAAAAAAAGCCATCTTACACTCTGGTAGGACCAGAATGTTTGGCAGAATAAAAAAGCCCTAAAAATGCATCTCAGGGCTCCAAAAATCTACAAAACTTTGGAGCCCCGAAAAAGGCATTTTCAGGCATCCTAGACCCCCTAAAGTCCAGAAAATGTTGGCGGCCCGAAAAATATGTCACAGAGCTCCAAATGTCCCAAAAACATCGGCAGCCTGAAAAAGACCTTAATCTGCATCCTAGAACCCTGAAATTCTCAAAAATATTTTCAGCCCA
Organism: Ambystoma mexicanum; assembly: GCF_040938575.1. Lineage (NCBI taxonomy): Eukaryota > Metazoa > Chordata > Amphibia > Caudata > Ambystomatidae > Ambystoma > Ambystoma mexicanum. Next base: position 217,382,314 of record NC_090941.1, read on the forward strand.
AAAAAGCCATTTTAGACTCCGGTAGACCAGAATGTTTGGCAGCCCAAAAAAGCCCTAAAAATGCCACTCAGGCCTCCAAAAATCTACAAAACTTTGGAGCCCCGAAAAAGGCATTTCCAGGCATCCTAGACCCCCTAAAGTCCAGAAAATATTGGCAGTTCGAAACAAGTGTCACAGAGCTCCAAATGTCTCAAAAACATTGGCAGCCTGAAAAAGACCTTAATCGGCATTCTAGAACCCTGAAATTCCCAAAACTATTTTCGCCCCAAAAAAGACATTTTAGATCCCTGTAGGACCAGAATGTTTGGCAGCCCAAAAAAGCCCTAAAAATGCATCTCAGGCCTCCAAAAATCTACAAAACTTTGGAGGCCAGAAACAGGTGTTTCCAGGCATCCCAGACCCCCTAAAATCCAGAAAATGTTTGCGGCCCGAAAAATATGTCACAGAGCTCCAAATGTCCCCAAAATATCGGCAGCCTGAAAAAGACCTTAATCCGCATCCTAGAACCCTGAAATTCTCAAAAATATTTTCAGCCCAAAAAAGCCATGTTAGACCCCAGTAGGACGAGAATGTTTGGCATCCCAAAAAAGCCATAAAAATGCCACTCAATCCTCCAAAAATCTACAAAACTTTGGAGCCCCGAAAAAGGCATTTCCAGGCATCGTAGACCCCCTAAAGTCCAGAAAATGTTGGCAGCCTGAAACATGTGTCACAGAGCTCCAAATGTCCCAAAAAACATTGGCAGCCTGAAAAAGCCCTTGATCCACATCCTAGAACCCTGAAATTCCCAAAAATATTTTCGCCCCAAAAAAGCCATTTTAGAGTCCTGTAGGACCAGGATGTTTGGCAGCCCAAAAAAGCCCTAACAATGTATCTCAGGCCTCCAAAAATCTACAAAACTTTGGAGGTATGAAAAAGGCATTTCCAGTCATTCTAGACCCCCTAAAGCCCATAAAATGTTGGCAGCCCGAAACATGTGTCACAGAGCTCCAAATGTCCCAAAAACATCGGCAGCCTGAAAAGACCTTAATCGACATCCTAGAACCCTGAAATTTTCAAAAAATATTTTTACCTCAAAAAAGCCATTTCAGTGCATAGTAGGACCAGATTGTTTGGCAGCTCAAAAAAGCCCTAAAAATGCATCTCAGGCCCTCAAAAATCTACAAAACTTTGGAGGCCAGAAAAAGGCATTTCCAGGCATCCTAGACCCACTAAAGTCCAGAAAATGTTGTCGGCCCGAAGTATGTGTCACAGAGCTCCAAATGTCCCAAAAACATTGGCAGCCTGAAAAAGACCTTAATCCGCATCCTAGAACCCTGAAATTCCCAAAAATGTTTTCGCCCCAAAAAAGCCATTTTAGAGCCTTGTAGGGCCAGAATGTTTGGCAGCCCAAAAAAGCCCTAAAAATGCATCTCAGGCCTCCAAAAATCTACAAAACTTTGGAGCCACGAAAAAGGCGTTTCCAGGCATCCTAGACCCCCTAAAGTCCAGAAAATGTTGGCGGCCCGAAAAATATGTCACAGAGCTCCAAATGTCCCCAAAACATCGGCAGCCTGAAAAAAACCTTAATCCGCATCCTAGAACACTGAAATTCCCAAAGATATTTTCGCCCCAAAAAAGCCATTTTAGAGCCTTGTAGGACCAGAATGTTTGGCAGCCCAAAAAAGCCCTAAAAATGCATCTCAGGCCTCCAAAAATCTACAAAACTTTGGAGGCCAGAAAAAGGCGTTTCCAATCATCCTAGACCCCCTAAAGTCCAGAAAATGTTGGCGGCCCGAAAAATATGTCACAGAGCTCCAAATGTCCCAAAAACATCGGCAGCCTGAAAAAGACCTTAATCTGCATCCTAGAACCCTGAAATTCTCAAAAATATTTTCAGCCCAAAAAAGCCATTTTAGACCCCGGTAGACCAGAATGTTTGGCAGCCCAAAAAAGCCCTAAAAATGCAACTCAGGCCTCCAAAAATCTACAAAACTTTGGAGCCCCGAAAAAGGCATTTCTAGGCATCCTAGACCCCCTAAAGTCCAGAAAATGTTGGCAGCCCGAAACAAGTGTCACAGAGCTCCAAATGTCTCAAAAACATTGGCAGCCTGAAAAAGACCTTAATCGGCATCCTAGAACCCTGAAATTCCCAAAACTATTTTCGCCCCAAAAAAGACATTTTAGATCCCTGTAGGACCAGAATGTTTGGCAGCCCAAAAAAGCCCTAAAAATGCATCTCAGGCCTCCAAAAATCTACAAAACTTTGGAGGCCAGAAACAGGTGTTTCCAGGCATCCCAGACCCCCTAAAATCCAGAAAATGTGGGCGGCCCGAAAGATGTGTCACAGAGCTCCAAAAGTCCCCAAAACATCGGCAGCCTGAAAAAGACCTTAATCCACATCCTAGAACCCTGAAATTCTCAAAAATATTTTCAGCCCAAAAAAGCCATCTTAGACCCGGTAGTACCAGAATGTTTGGCAGCCCAAAAAAGCCCTAAAAATGCCACTCAGGCCTCCAAAAATCTACAAAACTTTGGAGCCCCGAAAAAGGCATTTCCAGGCATCCTAGACCCCCTAAAGTCCAGAAAATGTTGGCAGCCCGAAACAAGTGTCACAGAGCTCCAAATGTCCCAAAAACATTGGCAGCCTGAAAAAGACCTTAATCCGCATACTAGAACCCTGAAATTCCCAAAAATATTTTCGCCCCAAAAAAGACATTTTAGATCCCTGTAGGACCAGAATGTTTGGCAGCCCAAAAAAGCCCTAAAAATGCATCTCAGGCCTCCAAAAATCTACAAAACTTTGGAGGCCAGAAACAGGTGTTTCCGGGCATCCTAGAGCCCCTAAAATCCAGAAAATGTGGGCGGCCCGAAAGATGTGTCACAGAGCTCCAAAAGTCCCCAAAACATCGGCAGCCTGAAAAAGACCTTAATCCACATCCTAGAACCCTGAAATTCTCAAAAATATTTTCAGCCCAAAAAAGCCATCTTAGACCCGGTAGTACCAGAATGTTTGGCAGCCCAAAAAAGCCCTAAAAATGCCACTCAGGCCTCCAAAAATCTACAAAACTTCGGAGCCCCGAAAAAGGCATTTCCAGGCATCCTAGACCCCCTAAAGTCCAGAAAATGTTGGCAGCCTGAAACATGTGTCACAGAGCTCCAAATGTCCCAAAAAACATCGGCAGCCTGAAAAAGCCCTTAATCCACATCCTAGAACCCTGAAATTCCCAAAAATATTTTCGCCCCAAAAAAGCCATTTTAGAGTCCTGTAGGACCAGAATGTTTGGCAGCCCAAAAAAGCCCTAACAATGTATCTTAGGCCTCCAAAAATCTACAAAACTTTGGAGCTACGAAAAAGGCATTTCCAGTCATTCTAGACCCCCTAAAGCCCATAAAATGTTGTCGGCCCGAAATATGTGTCACAGAGCTCCAAATGTCCCAAAAACATTGGCAGCCTGAAAAAGACCTTAATCCGCATCCTAGAACCCTGAAATTCCCAAAAATATTTTCGCCCCAAAAAAGCCATTTTAGAGCCTTGTAGGGCCAGAATGTTTGGCAGCCCAAAAAAGCCCTAAAAATGCATCTCAGGCCTCCAAAAATCTACAAAACTTTGGAGCCACGAAAAAGGCGTTTCCAGGCATCCTAGACCCCCTAAAGTCCAGAAAATGTTGGCGGCCCGAAAAATATGTCACAGAGCTCCAAATGTCCCCAAAACATCGGCAGCCTGAAAAAAACCTTAATCCGCATCCTAGAACACTGAAATTCCCAAAGATATTTTCGCCCCAAAAAAGCCATTTTAGAGCCCTGTAGGACCAGAATGATTGGCAGCCCAAAAAAGCCCTAAAAATGCATCTCAGGCCTCCAAAAATCTACAAAACTTTGGAGGCCAGAAAAAGGCGTTTCCAATCATCCTAGACCCCCTAAAGTCCAGAAAATGTTGGCGGCCCGAAAAATATGTCACAGAGCTCCAAATGTCCCAAAAACATCGGCAGCCTGAAAAAGACCTTAATCTGCATCCTAGAACAATGAAATTCTCAAAAATATTTTCAGCCCAAAAAAGCCATTTTAGACCCCGGTAGACCAGAATGTTTGGCAGCCCAAAAAAGCCCTAAAAATGCCACTCAGGCCTCCAAAAATCTACAAAACTTTGGAGCCCTGAAAAAGGCATTTCTAGGCATCCTAGACCCCCTAAAGTCCAGAAAATGTTGGCAGCCCGAAACAAGTGTCACAGAGCTCCAAATGTCTCAAAAACATTGGCAGCCTGAAAAAGACCTTAATCGGCATCCTAGAACCCTGAAATTCCCAAAACTATTTTCGCCCCAAAAAAGACTTTTTAGATCCCTGTAGGACCAGAATGTTTGGCAGCCCAAAAAAGCCCTAAAAATGCATCTCAGGCCTCCAAAAATCTACAAAACTTTGGAGGCCAAAAACAGGTGTTTCCAGGCATCCCAGACCCCCTAAAATCCAGAAAATGTGGGCGGCCCGAAAGATGTGTCACAGAGCTCCAAAAGTCCCCAAAACATCGGCAGCCTGAAAAAGACCTTAATCCACATCCTAGAACCCTGAAATTCTCAAAAATATTTTCAGCCCAAAAAAGCCATCTTAGACCCGGTAGTACCAGAATGTTTGGCAGCCCAAAAAAGCCCTAAAAATGCCACTCAGGCGTCCAAAAATCTACAAAACTTTGGAGCCCCGAAAAAGGCATTTCCAGGCATCCTAGATCCCCTAAAGTCCAGAAAATGTTGGCAGCCCGAAACAAGTGTCACAGAGCTCCAATGTCCCAAAAACACTGGCAGCCTGAAAAAGACCTTAATCTGCATCCTAGAACCCTGAAATTCTCAAAAATATTTTCAGCCCAAAAAATCCATCTTAGACCCCAGTAGGACCAGAATGTTTGGCATCCCAAAAAAGCCATAAAAATGCCACTCAGTCCTCCAAAAATCTACAAAACTTTGGAGCCCCGAAAAAGGCATTTCCAGGCCTCCTAGACCCCCTAAAGTCCAGAAAATGTTGGCAGCCTGAAACATGTGTCACAGAGCTCCAAATGTCCCAAAAACATTGGCAGCCTGAAAAAGACCTTAATCCGCATCCTAGAACCCTGAAATTCCCAAAAATATTTTCGCCCCAAAAAAGCCATTTTAGAGCCCTGTAGGACCAGAATGTTTGGCAGCCCAAAAAAGCCCTAAAAATGTACCTCAGGCCTCCAAAAATCTACAAAACTTTGGAGCTACGAAAAAGGCATTTCCAGTCGTTCTAGACCCCCTAAAGCCCATAAATGTTGGCAGCCCGAAACATGTGTCACAGAGCTCCAAATGTCCCAAAAACATTGGCAGCCTGAAAAAGACTTTAATCGACATTCTAGAACCCTGAAATTCCCCAAAAATATTTTTACCCCAAAAAAGCCATCTTAGTGCATGGTAGGACCAGAATGTTTGGCAGCTCAAAAAAGCCCTAAAAATGCCACTCAGGCCTCCAAAAATCTACAAAACTTTGGAGCCACGAAAAAGGCGTTTCCAGGCATCCTAGACCACCTAAAGTCCAGAAAATGTTGGCAGCCCGAAAGATGTGTCACAGAGCTCCAAATGTCCCAAAAACATTGGCAGCCTGAAAAAGACCTTAATCCACATCCTAGAACCCTGAAATTCCCAAAAATAAATAAGTCCCAAAAAAAGTCATCTTAGACTCCGGTAGGACCAGAATGTTTGGCAGAATAAAAAAGCCCTAAAAATGCATCTCAGGTCTCCAAAAATCTACAAAACTTTGGAGCCCCGAAAAAGGCATTTTCAGGCATCCTAGACCCCCTAAAGTCCAGAAAATGTTGGCGGCCCGAAAAATATGTCACAGAGCTCCAAATGTCCCAAAAACATCGGCAGCCTGAAAAAGACCTTAATCTGCATCCTAGAACCCTGAAATTCTCAAAAATATTTTCAGCCCAAAAAAGCCATTTTAGACTCCGGTAGACCAGAATGTTTGGCAGCCCAAAAAAGCCCTAAAAATGCCACTCAGGCCTCCAAAAATCTACAAAACTTTGGAGCCCCGAAAAAGGCATTTCTAGGCATCCTAGACCCCCTAAAGTCCAGAAAATGTTGGCAGCCCGAAACAAGTGTCACAGAGCTCCAAATGTCTCAAAAACATTGGCAGCCTGAAAAAGACCTTAATCGGCATCCTAGAACCCTGAAATTCCCAAAACTATTTTCGCCCCAAAAAAGACATTTTAGATCCCTGTAGGACTAGAATGTTTGGCAGCCCAAAAAAGCCCTAAAAATGCATCTCAGGCCTCCAAAAATCTACAAAACTTTGGAGGCCAGAAACAGGTGTTTCCAGGCATCCCAGACCCCCTAAAATCCAGAAAATGTGGGCGGCCCTAAAGATGTGTCACAGAGCTCCAAAAGTCCCCAAAACATCGGCAGCCTGAAAAAGACCTTAATCCACATCCTAGAACCCTGAAATTCTCAAAAATATTTTTCAGCCCAAAAAAGCCATCTTAGACCCGGTAGTACCAGAATGTTTGGCAGCCCAAAAAAGCCCTAAACATGACACTCAGGGCTCCAAAAATCTACAAAACTTTGGAGCCCCGAAAAAGGCATTTCCAGGCATCCTAGACCCCCTAAAGTCCAGAAAATGTTGGCAGCCCGAAACAAGTGTCACAGAGCTCCAAATGTCCCAAAAACATTGGCAGCCTGAAAAAGACCTTAATCCGCATACTAGAACCCTGAAATTCCCAAAAATATTTTCGCCCCAAAAAAGACATTTTAGATCCCTGTAGGACCAGAATGTTTGGCAGCCCAAAAAAGCCCTAAAAATGCATCTCAGGCCTCCAAAAATCTACAAAACTTTGGAGGCCAGAAACAGGTGTTTCCGGGCATCCTAGAGCCCCTAAAATCCAGAAAATGTGGGCGGCCCGAAATATGTGTCACAGAGCTCCAAAAGTCCCCAAAACATCGGCAGCCTGAAAAAGACCTTAATCCACATCCTAGAACCCTGAAATTCTCAAAAATATTTTCAGCCCAAAAAAGCCATCTTAGACCCGGTAGTACCAGAATGCTTGGCAGCCCAAAAAAGCCCTAAAAATGCCACTCAGGCCTCCAAAAATCTACAAAACTTTGGAGCCCCGAAAAAGGCATTTCCAGGCATCCTAGACCCCCTAAAGTCCAGAAAATGGTGGCAGCCCGAAACAAGTGTCACAGAGCTCCAATGTCCCAAAAACACTGGCAGCCTGAAAAAGACCTTAATCTGCATCCTAGAACCCTGAAATTCTCAAAAATATTTTCAGCCCAAAAAAGCCATGTTAGACCCCAGTAGGACGAGAATGTTTGGCATCCCAAAAAAGCCATAAAAATGCCACTCAGTCCTCCAAAAATCTACAAAACTTTGGAGCCCCGAAAAAGGCATTTCCAGGCATCGTAGACCCCCTAAAGTCCAGAAAATGTTGGCAGCCTGAAACATGTGTCACAGAGCTCCAAATGTCCCAAAAAACATTGGCAGCCTGAGAAAGCCCTTAATCCACATCCTAGAACCATGAAATTCCCAAAAATATTTTCGCCCCAAAAAAGCCATTTTAGAGTCCTGTAGGACCAGAATGTTTGGCAGCCCAAAAAAGCCCTAACAATGTATCTCAGGCCTCCAAAAATCTACAAAACTTTGGAGCTACGAAAAAGGCATTTCCAGTCATTCTAGACCCCCTAAAGCCCATAAAATGTTGTCGGCCCGAAATATGTGTCACAGAGCTCCAAATGTCCCAAAAACATTGGCAGCCTGAAAAAGACCTTAATCCGCATCCTAGAACCCTGAAATTCCCAAAAATATTTTCGCCCCAAAAAAGCCATTTTAGAGCCTTGTAGGGCCAGAATGTTTGGCAGCCCAAAAAAGCCCTAAAAATGCATCTCAGGCCTCCAAAAATCTACAAAACTTTGGAGCCACGAAAAAGGCGTTTCCAGGCATCCTAGACCCCCTAAAGTCCAGAAAATGTTGGCGGCCCGAAAAATATGTCACAGAGCTCCAAATGTCCCCAAAATATCGGCAGCCTGAAAAAGACCTTAATCCGCATCCTAGAACCCTGAAATTCTCAAAAATATTTTCAGCCCAAAAAAGCCATGTTAGACCCCAGTAGGACGAGAATGTTTGGCATCCCAAAAAAGCCATAAAAATGCCACTCAGTCCTCCAAAAATCTACAAAACTTTGGAGCCCCGAAAAAGGCATTTCCAGGCATCGTAGACCCCCTAAAGTCCAGAAAATGTTGGCAGCCTGAAACATGTGTCACAGAGCTCCAAATGTCCCAAAAAACATCGGCAGCCTGAAAAAGCCCTTAATCCACATCCTAGAACCCTGAAATTCCCAAAAATATTTTCGCCCCAAAAAAGCCATTTTAGAGTCCTGTAGGACCAGAATGTTTGGCAGCCCAAAAAAGCCCTAAAAAATGCATCTCAGGCCTCCAAAAATCTACAAAACTTTGGAGCCACGAAAAAGGCGTTTCCAGGCATCCTAGACCCCCTAAAGTCCAGAAAATGTTGGCAGCCCGAAAAATATGTCAGAGAGCTCCAAATGTCCCCAAAACATCGGCAGCCTGAAAAAAACCTTAATCCGCATCCTAGAACACTGAAATTCCCAAAGATATTTTTGCCCCAAAAAAGCCATTTTAGAGCCCTGTAGGACCAGAATGTTTGGCAGCCCAAAAAAGCCCTAAAAATGCATATCAGGCCTCCAAAAATCTACAAAACTTTGGAGCTCTGAAAAAGGCATTTCTAGGCATCCTAGACCCCCTAAAGTCCAGAAAATGTTGGCAGCCCGAAACAAGTGTCACAGAGCTCCAAATGTCTCAAAAACATTGGCAGCCTGAAAAAGACCTTAATCGGCATCCTAGAACCCTGAAATTCCCAAAACTATTTTCGCCCCACAAAAGACATTTTAGATCCCTGTAGGACTAGAATGTTTGGCAGCCCAAAAAAGCCCTAAAAATGCATCTCAGGCCTCCAAAAATCTACAAAACTTTGGAGGCCAGAAACAGGTGTTTCCAGGCATCCCAGACCCCCTAAAATCCAGAAAATGTGGGCGGCCCTAAAGATGTGTCACAGAGCTCCAAAAGTCCCCAAAACATCGGCAGCCTGAAAAAGACCTTAATCCACATCCTAGAACCCTGAAATTCTCAAAAATATTTTTCAGCCCAAAAAAGCCATCTTAGACCCGGTAGTACCAGAATGTTTGGCAGCCCAAAAAAGCCCTAAACATGCCACTCAGGGCTCCAAAAATCTACAAAACTTTGGAGCCCCGAAAAAGGCATTTCCAGGCATCCTAGACCCCCTAAAGTCCAGAAAATGTTGGCAGCCCGAAACAAGTGTCACAGAGCTCCAAATGTCCCAAAAACATTGGCAGCCCGAAAAAGACCTTAATCCGCATACTAGAACCCTGAAATTCCCAAAAATATTTTCGCCCCAAAAAAGACATTTTAGATCCCTGTAGGACCAGAATGTTTGGCAGCCCAAAAAAGCCCTAAAAATGCATCTCAGGCCTCCAAAAATCTACAAAACTTTGGAGGCCAGAAACAGGTGTTTCCGGGCATCCTAGAGCCCCTAAAATCCAGAAAATGTGGGCGGCCCGAAAGATGTGTCACAGAGCTCCAAAAGTCCCCAAAACATCGGCAGCCTGAAAAAGACCTTAATCCACATCCTAGAACCCTGAAATTCTCAAAAATATTTTCAGCCCAAAAAAGCCATCTTAGACCCGGTAGTACCAGAATGTTTGGCAGCCCAAAAAAGCCCTAAAAATGCCACTCAGGCCTCCAAAAATCTACAAAACTTTGGAGCCCCGAAAAAGGCATTTCCAGGCATCCTAGACCCCCTAAAGTCCAGAAAATGTTGGCAGCCCGAAACAAGTGTCACAGAGCTCCAATGTCCCAAAAACACTGGCAGCCTGAAAAAGACCTTAATCTGCATCCTAGAACCCTGAAATTCTCAAAAATATTTTCAGCCCAAAAAAGCCATCTTAGACCCCGGTAGGACCATAATGTTTGGCAGCCCAAAAAAGCCCTAAAAATGCATCTCAGGCCTCCAAAAATCTACAAAACTTTGGAGCCACGAAAAAGGCGTTTCCAGGCATCCTAGACCCCCTAAAGTCCAGAAAATGTTAGCGGCCCGAAAAATATGTCACAGAGCTCCAAATGTCCCCAAAATATCGGCAGCCTGAAAAAGACCTTAATCCGCATCCTAGAACCCTGAAATTCTCAAAAATATTTTCAGCCCAAAAAAGCCATGTTAGACCCCAGTAGGACGAGAATGTTTGGCATCCCAAAAAAGCCATAAAAATGCCACTCAGTCCTCCAAAAATCTACAAAACTTTAGAGCCCCGAAAAAGGCATTTCCAGGCATCGTAGACCCCCTAAAGTCCAGAATATGTTGGCAGCCTGAAACATGTGTCACAGAGCTCCAAATGTCCCAAAAAACATCGGCAGCCTGAGAAAGCCCTTAATCCACATCCTAGAACCCTGAAATTCCCAAAAATATTTTCGCCCCAAAAAAGCCATTTTAGAGTCCTGTAGGACCAGAATGTTTGGCAGCCCAAAAAAGCCCTAACAATGCCACTCAGGCCTCCAAAAATCTACAAAACTTTGGAGCTACGAAAAAGGCATTTCCAGTCATTCTAGACCCCCTAAAGCCCATAAAATGTTGTCGGCCCGAAATATGTGTCACAGAGCTCCAAATGTCCCAAAAACATTGGCAGCCTGAAAAAGACCTTAATCCGCATCCTAGAACCCTGAAATTCCCAAAAATATTTTCACCCAAAAAAGCCATTTTAGAGCCTTGTAGGGCCAGAATGTTTGGCAGCCCAAAAAAGCCCTAAAAATGCATCTCAGGCCTCCAAAAATCTACAAAACTTTGGAGCCACGAAAAAGGCGTTTCCAGGCATCCTAGACCCCCTAAAGTCCAGAAAATGTTGGCGGCCCGAAAAATATGTCACAGAGCTCCAAATGTCCCCAAAATATCGGCAGCCTGAAAAAGACCTTAATCCGCATCCTAGAACCCTGAAATTCTCAAAAATATTTTCAGCCCAAAAAAGCCATGTTAGACCCCAGTAGGACGAGAATGTTTGGCATCCCAAAAAAGCCATAAAAATGCCACTCAGTCCTCCAAAAATCTACAAAACTTTGGAGCCCCGAAAAAGGCATTTCCAGGCATCGTAGACCCCCTAAAGTCCAGAAAATGTTGGCAGCCCGAAACAAGTGTCACAGAGCTCCAAATGTCTCAAAAACATTGGCAGCCTGAAAAAGACCTTAATCGGCATCCTAGAACCCTGAAATTCCCAAAACTATTTTCGCCCCAAAAAAGCCATTTTAGAGTCCTGTAGGACCAGAATGTTTGGCAGCCCAAAAAAGCCCTAAAAAATGTATCTCAGGCCTCCAAAAATCTACAAAACTTTGGAGCCACGAAAAAGGCGTTTCCAGGCATCCTAGACCCCCTAAAGTCCAGAAAATGTTGGCGGCCCGAAAAATATGTCAGAGAGCTCCAAATGTCCCCAAAACATCGGCAGCCTGAAAAAAACCTTAATCCGCATCCTAGAACACTGAAATTCCCAAAGATATTTTCGCCCCAAAAAAGCCATTTTAGAGCCCTGTAGGACCAGAATGTTTGGCAGCCCAAAAAAGCCCTAAAAATGCATCTCAGGCCTCCAAAAATCTACAAAACTTTGGAGGCCAGAAAAAGGCGTTTCCAATCATCCTAGACCCCCTAAAGTCCAGAAAATGTTGGCGGCCCGAAAAATATGTCACAGAGCTCCAATGTCCCAAAAACACTGGCAGCCTGAAAAAGACCTTAATCTGCATCCTAGAACCCTGAAATTCTCAAAAATATTTTCAGCCCAAAAAAGCCATCTTAGACCCCGGTAGGACCAGAATGTTTGGCTGCCCAAAAAAGCCCTAAAAATGCATCTCAGGCCTCCAAAAATCTACAAAACTTTGGAGCCACGAAAAAGGCGTTTCCAGGCATCCTAGACCCCCTAAAGTCAGGAAAATGTTAGCGGCCCGAAAAATATGTCACAGAGCTCCAAATGTCCCCAAAATATCGGCAGCCTGAAAAAGACCTTAATCCGCATCATAGAACCCTGAAATTCTCAAAAATATTTTCAGCCCAAAAAAGCCATGTTAGACCCCAGTAGGACGAGAATGTTTGGCATCCCAAAAAAGCCATAAAAATGCCACTCAGTCCTCCAAAAATCTACAAAACTTTGGAGCCACGAAAAAGGCGTTTCCAGGCATCCTAGACCCCCTAAAGTCCAGAAAATGTTAGCGGCCCGAAAAATATGTCACAGAGCTCCAAATGTCCCCAAAATATCGGCAGCCTGAAAAAGACCTTAATCCGCATCATAGAACCCTGAAATTCTCAAAAATATTTTCAGCCCAAAAAAGCCATGTTAGACCCCGGTAGGACCAGAATGTTTGGCAGCCCAAAAAAGCCCTAAAAATGCATCTCAGGCCTCCAAAAATCTACAAAACTTTGGAGCCACGAAAAAGGCGTTTCCAGGCATCCTAGACCCCCTAAAGTCCAGAAAATGTTAGCGGCCCGAAAAATATGTCACAGAGCTCCAAATGTCCCCAAAATATCGGCAGCCTGAAAAAGACCTTAATCCGCATCATAGAACCCTGAAATTCTCAAAAATATTTTCAGCCCAAAAAAGCCATGTTAGACCCCAGTAGGACGAGAATGTTTGGCATCCCAAAAAAGCCATAAAAATGCCACTCAGTCCTCCAAAAATCTACAAAACTTTGGAGCCCCGAAAAAGGCATTTCCAGGCATCGTAGACCCCCTAAAGTCCAGAAAATGTTGGCAGCCTGAAACATGTGTCACAGAGCTCCAAATGTCCCAAAAAACATCGGCAGCCTGAAAAAGCCCTTAATCCACATCCTAGAACCCTGAAATTCCCAAAAATATTTTCGCCCCAAAAAAGCCATTTTAGAGTCCTGTAGGACCAGAATGTTTGGCAGCCCAAAAAAGCCCTAACAATGTATCTCAGGCCTCCAAAAATCTACAAAACTTTGGAGCTACGAAAAAGGCATTTCCAGTCATTCTAGACCCCCTAAAGCCCATAAAATGTTGTTGGCCCGAAATATGTGTCACAGAGCTCCAAATGTCCCAAAAACATTGGCAGCCTGAAAAAGACCTTAATCTGCATCCTAGAACCCTGAAATTCCCAAAAATATTTTCGCCCCAAAAAAGCCATTTTAGAGCCTTGTAGGGCCAGAATGTTTGGCAGCCCAAAAAAGCCCTAAAAATGCATCTCAGGCCTCCAAAAATCTACAAAACTTTGGAGCCACGAAAAAGGCGTTTCCAGGCATCCTAGACCCCCTAAAGTCCAGAAAATGTTGGCGGCCCGAAAAATATGTCACAGAGCTCCAAATGTCCCCAAAACATCGGCAGCCTGAAAAAAACCTTAATCCGCATCCTAGAACACTGAAATTCCCAAAGATATTTTCACCCCAAAAAAGCCATTTTAGAGCCCTGTAGGACCAGAATGTTTGGCAGCCCAAAAAAGCCCTAAAAATGCATCTCAGGCCTCCAAAAATCTACAAAACTTTGGAGGCCAGAAAAAGGCGTTTCCAATCATCCTAGACCCCCTAAAGTCCAGAAAATGTTGGCGGCCCGAAAAATATGTCACAGAGCTCCAAATGTCCCGAAAACATCGGCAGCCTGAAAAAGACCTTAATCTGCATACTAGAACAATGAAATTCTCAAAAATATTTTCAGCCCAAAAAAGCCATTTTAGACCCCGGTAGACCAGAATGTTTGGCAGCCCAAAAAAGCCCTAAAAATGCCACTCATGCCTCCAAAAATCTACAAAACTTTGGAGCCCTGAAAAAGGCATTTCTATGCATCCTAGACCCCCTAAAGTCCAGAAAATGTTGGCAGCCCGAAACAAGTGTCACAGAGCTCCAAATGTCTCAAAAACATTGGCAGCCTGAAAAAGACCTTAATCGGCATCCTAGAACCCTGAAATTCCCAAAACTATTTTCGCCCCAAAAAAGACTTTTTAGATCCCTGTAGGACCAGAATGTTTGGCAGCCCAAAAAAGCCCTAAAAATGCATCTCAGGCCTCCAAAAATCTACAAAACTTTGGAGGCCAGAAACAGGTGTTTCCAGGCATCCCAGACCCCCTAAAATCCAGAAAATGTGGGCGGCCCGAAAGATGTGTCACAGAGCTCCAAAAGTCCCCAAAACATCGGCAGCATGAAAAAGACCTTAATCCACATCCTAGAACCCTGAAATTCTCAAAAATATTTTCAGCCCAAAAAAGCCATCTTAGACCCGGTAGTACCAGAATGTTTGACAGCCCAAAAAAGCCCTAAAAATGCCACTCAGGCCTCCAAAAATCTACAAAACTTTGGAGCCCCGAAAAAGGCATTTCCAGGCATCCTAGATCCCCTAAAGTCCAGAAAATGTTGGCAGCCCGAAACAAGTGTCACAGAGCTCCAATGTCCCAAAAACACTGGCAGCCTGAAAAAGACCTTAATCTGCATCCTAGAACCCTGAAATTCTCAAAAATATTTTCAGCCCAAAAAATCCATCTTAGACCCCAGTAGGACCAGAATGTTTGGCATCCCAAAAAAGCCATAAAAATGCCACTCAGTCCTCCAAAAATCTACAAAACTTTGGAGCCCCGAAAAAGGCATTTCCAGGCATCCTAGACCCCCTAAAGTCCAGAAAATGTTGGCAGCCTGAAACATGTGTCACAGAGCTCCAAATGTCCCAAAAACATTGGCAGCCTGAAAAAGACCTTAATCCGCATCCTAGAACCCTGAAATTCCCAAAAATATTTTCGCCCCAAAAAAGCCATTTTAGAGCCCTGTAGGACCAGAATGTTTGGCAGCCCAAAAAAGCCCTAAAAATGTACCTCAGGCCTCCAAAAATCTACAAAAACTTTGGAGCTACGAAAAAGGCATTTCAAGTCGTTCTAGACCCCATAAAGCCTATAAATGTTGGCAGCCCGAAACATGTGTCACAGAGCTCCAAATGTCCCAAAAACATCGGCAGCCTGAAAAAGACTTTAATCGACATTCTAGAACCCTGAAATTCCCCAAAAATATTTTTACCCCAAAAAAGCCATCTTAGTGCATGGTAGGACCAGAATGTTTGGCAGCTCAAAAAAGCCCTAAAAATGCCACTCAGGCCTCCAAAAATCTACAAAACTTTGGAGCCACGAAAAAGGCGTTTCCAGGCATCCTAGACCACCTAAAGTCCAGAAAATGTTGGCAGCCCGAAAGATGTGTCACAGAGCTCCAAATGTCCCAAAAACATCGGCAGCCTGAAAAAGACCTTAATCCACATCCTAGAACCCTGAAATTCCCAAAAATAAATAAGTCCCAAAAAAAGCCATCTTAGACTCCGGTAGGACCAGAATGTTTGGCAGAATAAAAAAGCCCTAAAAATGCATCTCAGGTCTCCAAAAATCTACAAAACTTTGGAGCCCCGAAAAAGGCATGTTCAGGCATCCTAGACCCCCTAAAGTCCAGAAAATGTTGGCGGCCCAAAAAATATGTCACAGAGCTCCAAATGTCCCAAAAACATCGGCAGCCTGAAAAAGACCTTAATCTGCATCCTAGAACCCTGAAATTCTCAAAAATATTTTCAGCCCAAAAAAGCCATTTTAGACTCCGGTAGACCAGAATGTTTGGCAGCCCAAAAAAGCCCTAAAAATGCCACTCAGGCCTCCAAAAATCTACAAAACTTTGGAGCCCCGAAAAAGGCATTTCTAGGCATCCTAGACCCCCTAAAGTCCAGAAAATGTTGGCAGCCCGAAACAAGTGTCACAGAGCTCCAAATGTCTCAAAAACATTGGCAGCCTGAAAAAGACCTTAATCGGCATCCTAGAACCCTGAAATTCCCAAAACTGTTTTCGCCCCAAAAAAGACATTTTAGATCCCTGTAGGACTAGAATGTTTGGCAGCCCAAAAAAGCCCTAAAAATGCATCTCAGGCCTCCAAAAATCTGCAAAACTTTGGAGGCCAGAAACAGGTGTTTCCAGGCATCCCAGACCCCCTAAAATCCAGAAAATGTGGGCGGCCCTAAAGATGTGTCACAGAGCTCCAAAAGTCCCCAAAACATCGGCAGCCTGAAAAAGACCTTAATCCACATCTTAGAACCCTGAAATTCTCAAAAATATTTTTCAGCCCAAAAAAGCCATCTTAGACCCGGTAGTACCAGAATGTTTGGCAGCCCAAAAAAGCCCTAAAAATGCCACTCAGGCCTCCAAAAATCTACAAAACTTTGGAGCCCCGAAAAAGGCATTTCCAGGCATCCTAGACCCCCTAAAGTCCAGAAAATGTTGGCAGCCCGAAACAAGTGTCACAGAGCTCCAATGTCCCAAAAACACTGGCAGCCTGAAAAAGACCTTAATCTGCATCCTAGAACACTGAAATTCTCAAAAATATTTTCAGCCCAAAAAAGCCATCTTAGACCCCGGTAGGACCAGAATGTTTGGCAGCCCAAAAAAGCCCTAAAAATGCATCTCAGGCCTCCAAAAATCTACACAACTTTGGAGCCACGAAAAAGGCGTTTCCAGGCATCCTAGACCCCCTAAAGTCCAGAAAATGTTAGCGGCCCGAAAAATATGTCACAGAGCTCCAAATGTCCCCAAAATATCGGCAGCCTGAAAAAGACCTTAATCCGCATCCTAGAACCCTGAAATTCTCAAAAATATTTTCAGCCCAAAAAAGCCATGTTAGACCCCAGTAGGACGAGAATGTTTGGCATCCCAAAAAAGCCATAAAAATGCCACTCAGTCCTCCAAAAATCTACAAAACTTTGGAGCCCCGAAAAAGGCATTTCCAGGCATCGTAGAACCCCTAAAGTCCAGAAAATGTTAGCGGCCCGAAAAATATGTCACAGAGCTCCAAATGTCCCAAAAAACATCGGCAGCCTGAAAAAGCCCTTAATCCACATCCTAGAACCCTGAAATTCCCAAAAATATTTTTGCCCCAAAAAAGCCATTTTAGAGTCCTGTAGGACCAGAATGTTTGGCAGCCCAAAAAAGCCCTAACAATGTATCTCAGGCCTCCAAAAATCTACAAAACTTTGGAGCTACGAAAAAGGCATTTCCAGTCATTCTAGACCCCCTAAAGCCCATAAAATGTTGTCGGCCCGAAATATGTGTCACAGAGCTCCAAATGTCCCAAAAACATTGGCAGCCTGAAAAAGACCTTAATCCGCATCCTAGAACCCTGAAATTCCCAAAAATATTTTCGCCCCAAAAAAGCCATTTTAGAGCCCTGTAGGACCAGAATGTTTGGCAGCCCAAAAAAGCCCTAAAAATGCATCTCAGGCCTCCAAAAATCTACAAAACTTTGGAGGCCAGAAAAAGGCGTTTCCAATCATCCTAGACCCCCTAAAGTCCAGAAAATGTGGGCGGCCCGAAAGATGTCACAGAGCTCCAAAAGTCCCCAAAACATTGGCAGCCTGAAAAAGACCTTAATCCACATCCTAGAACCCTGAAATTCTCAAAAATATTTTCAGCCCAAAAAAGCCATCTTAGATCCCTGTAGGACCAGGATGTTTGGCAGCCCAAAAAAGCCCTAAAAATGCATCTCAGGCCTCCAAAAATCTACAAAACTTTGGAGGCCAGAAACAGGTGTTTCCAGGCATCCCAGACCCCCTAAAATCCAGAAAATGTGGGCGGCCCGAAAGATGTGTCACAGAGCTCCAAAAGTCCCCAAAACATTGGCAGCCTGAAAAAGACCTTAATCCACATCCTAGAACCCTGAAATTCTCAAAAATATTTTCAGCCCAAAAAAGCCATCTTAGACCCGGTAGTACCAGAATGTTTGGCAGCCCAAAAAAGCCCTAAAAATGCCACTCAGGCCTCCAAAAATCTACAAAACTTTGGAGCCCCGAAAAAGGCATTTCCAGGCATCCTAGATCCCCTAAAGTCCAGAAAATGTTGGCAGCCCGAAACAAGTGTCACAGAGCTCCAATGTCCCAAAAACACTGGCAGCCTGAAAAAGACCTTAATCTGCATCCTAGAACCCTGAAATTCTCAAAAATATTTTCAGCCCAAAAAATCCATCTTAGACCCCAGTAGGACCAGAATGTTTGGCATCCCAAAAACGCCATAAAAATGCCACTCAGTCCTCCAAAAATCTACAAAACTTTGGAGCCCCGAAAAAGGCATTTCCAGGCATCCTAGACCCCCTAAAGTCCAGAAATGTTGGCAGCCTGAAACATGTGTCACGGAGCTCCAAATGTCCCAAAAACATTGGCAGCCTGAAAAAGACCTTAATCCGCATCCTAGAACCCTGAAATTCCCAAAAATATTTTCGCCCCAAAAAAGCCATTTTAGAGCCCTGTAGGACCAGAATGTTTGGCAGCCCAAAAAAGCCCTAAAAATGTACCTCAGGCCTCCAAAAATCTACAAAACTTTGGAGCTACGAAAAAGGCATTTCCAGTCGTTCTAGACCCCATAAAGCCCATAAATGTTGGCAGCCCGAAACATGTGTCACAGAGCTCCAAATGTCCCAAAAACATCGGCAGCCTGAAAAAGACTTTAATCGACATTCTAGAACCCTGAAATTCCCCAAAAATATTTTTACCCCAAAAAAGCCATCTTAGTGCATGGTAGGACCAGAATGTTTGGCAGCTCAAAAAAGCCCTAAAAATGCCACTCAGGCCTCCAAAAATCTACAAAACTTTGGAGCTACGAAAAAGGCGTTTCCAGGCATCCTAGACCACCTAAAGTCCAGAAAATGTTGGCAGCCCGAAAGATGTGTCACAGAGCTCCAAATGTCCCAAAAACACCGGCAGCCTGAAAAAGACCTTAATCCACATCCTAGAACCCTGAAATTCCCAAAAATAAATAAGTCCCAAAAAAAGCCATCTTAGACTCTGGTAGGACCAGAATGTTTGGCAGAATAAAAAAGCCCTAAAAATGCATCTCAGGTCTCCAAAAATCTACAAAACTTTGGAGCCCCGAAAAAGGCATTTTCAGGCATCCTAGGCCCCCTAAAGTGCAGAAAATGTTGGCGGCCCGAAAAATATGTCACAGAGCTCCAAATGTCCCAAAAACATTGGCAGCCTGAAAAAGACCTTAATCTGCATCCTAGAACCCTGAAATTCTCAAAAATATTTTCAGCCCAAAAAAGCCATTTTAGACTCTGGTAGACCAGAATGTTTGGCAGCCCAAAAAAGCCCTAAAAATGCCACTCAGGCCTCCAAAAATCTACAAAACTTTGGAGCCCCGAAAAAGGCATTTCTAGGCATCCTAGACCCCCTAAAGTCCAGAAAATGTTGGCAGCCCGAAACAAGTGTCACAGAGCTCCAAATGTCTCAAAAACATTGGCAGCCTGAAAAAGACCTTAATCGGCATCCTAGAACCCTGAAATTCCCAAAACTATTTTCGCCCCAAAAAAGACATTTTAGATCCCTGTAGGACCAGAATGTTTGGCAGCCCAAAAAAGCCCTAAAAATGCATCTCAGGCCTCCAAAAATCTACAAAACTTTGGAGGCCAGAAACAGGTGTTTCCAGGCATCCCAGACCCCCTAAAATCCAGAAAATGTGGGCGGCCCTAAAGATGTGTCACAGAGCCCCAAAAGTCCACAAAACATCGGCAGCCTGAAAAAGACCTTAATCCACATCCTAGAACCCTGAAATTCTCAAAAATATTTTTCAGCCCAAAAAAGCCATCTTAGACCCGGTAGTACCAGAATGTTTGGCAGCCCAAAAAAGCCCTAAAAATGCCACTCAGGGCTCCAAAAATCTACAAAACTTTGGAGCCCCGAAAAAGGCATTTCCAGGCATCCTAGTTCCCCTAAAGTCCAGAAAATGTTGGCAGCCCGAAACAAGTGTCACAGAGCTCCAAATGTCCCAAAAACACTGGCAGCCTGAAAAAGACCTTAATCTGCATCCTAGAACCCTGAAATTCTCAAAAATATTTTCAGCCCAAAAAAGCCATCTTAGACCCCGGTAGGGCCAGAATGTTTGGCAGCCCAAAAACGCCCTAAAAATGCATCTCAGGCCTCCAAAAATCTACAAAACTTTGGAGCCATGAAAAAGGCGTTTCCAGGCATCCTAGATCCCCTAAAGTCCAGAAAATGTTTGCGGCCCGAAAAATATGTCACAGAGCTCCAAATGTCCCCAAAATATCGGCAGCTTGAAAAAGACCTTAATCCGCATCCTAGAACCCTGAAATTCTCAAAAATATTTTCAGCCCAAAAAAGCCATGTTAGACCCCAGTAGGACGAGAATGTTTGGCATCCCAAAAAAGCCATAAAAATGCCACTCAGTCCTCCAAAAATCTACAAAACTTTGGAGCCCCGAAAAAGGCATTTCCAGGCATCATAGACCCCCTAAAGTCCAGAAAATGTTGGCAGCCTGAAACATGTGTCACAGAGCTCCAAATGTCCCAAAAAACATCGGCAGCCTGAAAAAGCCCTTGATCCACATCCTAGAACCCTGAAATTCCCAAAAATATTTTCGCCCCAAAAAAGCCATTTTAGAGTCCTGTAGGACCAGAATGTTTGGCAGCCCAAAAAAGCCCTAACAATGTATCTCAGGCCTCCAAAAATCTACAAAACTTTGGAGGTATGAAAAAGGCATTTCCAGTCATTCTAGACCCCCTAAAGCCCATAAAATGTTGGCAGCCCGAAACATGTGTCACAGAGCTCCAAATGTCCCAAAAACACTGGCAGCCTGAAAAAGACCTTAATCTGCATCCTAGAACCCTGAAATTCTCAAAAATATTTTCAGCCCAAAAAAGCCATCTTAGACCCCGGTAGGGCCAGAATGTTTGGCAGCCCAAAAAAGCCCTAAAAATGCATCTCAGGCCTCCAAAAATCTACAAAACTTTGGAGCCATGAAAAAGGCGTTTCCAGGCATCCTAGATCCCCTAAAGTCCAGAAAATGTTTGCGGCCCGAAAAATATGTCACAGAGCTCCAAATGTCCCCAAAATATCGGCAGCTTGAAAAAGACCTTAATCCGCATCCTAGAACCCTGAAATTCTCAAAAATATTTTCAGCCCAAAAAAGCCATGTTAGACCCCAGTAGGACGAGAATGTTTGGCATCCCAAAAAAGCCATACAAATGCCACTCAGTCCTCCAAAAATCTACAAAACTTTGGAGCCCCGAAAAAGGCATTTCCAGGCATCATAGACCCCCTAAAGTCCAGAAAATGTTGGCAGCCTGAAACATGTGTCACAGAGCTCCAAATGTCCCAAAAAACATCGGCAGCCTGAAAAAGCCCTTGATCCACATCCTAGAACCCTGAAATTCCCAAAAATATTTTCGCCCCAAAAAAGCCATTTTAGAGTCCGGTAGGACCAGAATGTTTGGCAGCCCAATAAAGCCCTAACAATGTATCTCAGGCCTCCAAAAATCTACAAAACTTTGGAGGTATGAAAAAGGCATTTCCAGTCATTCTAAACCCCCTAAAGCCCATAAAATGTTGGCAGCCCGAAACATGTGTCACAGAGCTCCAAATGTCCCAAAAACATCGGCAGCCTGAAAAGACCTTAATCGACATCCTAGAACCCTGAAATTCCCAAAAAATATTTTTACCTCAAAAAAGCCATGTCAGTGCATAGTAGGACCAGAATGTTTGGCAGCCCAAAAAAGCCCTAAAAATGCCACTCAGGCCTCCAAAAATCTACAAAACTTTGGAGCCCCGAAAAAGGCATTTCTAGGCATCCTTGACCCCCTAAAGTCCAGAAAATGTTGGCAGCCTGAAACATGTGTCACAGAGCTCCAAATGTCCCAAAAAACATCGGCAGCCTGAAAAAGCCCTTAATCCACATCCTAGAACCCTGAAATTCCCAAAAATATTTTCGCCCCAAAAAAGCCATTTTAGAGTCCTGTAGGACCAGAATGTTTGGCAGCCCAAAAAAGCCCTAAAAATGCATCTCAGGCCTCCAAAAATCTACAAAACTTTGGAGGCCAGAAAAAGGCGTTTCCAATCATCCTAGACCCCCTAAAGTCCAGAAAATGTTGGCGGCCCGAAAAATATGTCACAGAGCTCCAAATGTCCCCAAAACATCGGCAGCCTGAAAAAAACCTTAATCCGCATCCTAGAACACTGAAATTCCCAAAGATATTTTCGCCCCAAAAAAGCCATTTTAGAGCCCTGTAGGACCAGAATGTTTGGCAGCCCAAAAAAGCCCTAAAAATGCATCTCAGGCCTCCAAAAATCTACAAAACTTTGGAGGCCAGAAAAAGGCGTTTCCAATCATCCTAGACCCCCTAAAGTCCAGAAAATGTTGGCGGCCCGAAAAATATGTCACAGAGCTCCAAATGTCCCAAAAACATCGGCAGCCTGAAAAAGACCTTAATCTGCATCCTAGAACCCTGAAATTCTCAAAAATATTTTCAGCCCAAAAAAGCCATTTTAGACCCCGGTAGACCAGAATGTTTGGCAGCCCAAAAAAGCCCTAAAAATGCCACTCAGGCCTCCAAAAATCTACAAAACTTTGGAGCCCCGAAAAAGGCATTTCTAGGCATCCTAGACCCCCTAAAGTCCAGAAAATGTTGGCAGCCCTAAACAAGTGACACAGAGCTCCAAATGTCTCAAAAACATTGGCAGCCTGAAAAAGACCTTAATCGGCATCCTAGAACCCTGGAATTCCCAAAACTATTTTCGCCCCAAAAAAGACATTTTAGATCCCTGTAGGACCAGAATGTTTGGCAGCCCAGAAAAGCCATCCTAGAACCCTGAAATTCTCAAAAATATTTTCAGCCCAAAAAAGCCATGTTAGACCCCAGTAGGACGAGAATGTTTGGCATCCCAAAAAAGCCATAAAAATGCCACTCAGTCCTCCAAAAATCTACAAAACTTTGGAGCCCCGAAAAAGGCATTTCCAGGCATCGTAGACCCCCTAAAGTCCAGAAAATGTTGGCAGCCTGAAACATGTGTCACAGAGCTCCAAATGTCCCAAAAAACATCGGCAGCCTGAAAAAGCCCTTGATCCACATCCTAGAACCCTGAAATTCCCAAAAATATTTTCGCCCCAAAAAAGCCATTTTAGAGTCCTGTAGGACCAGAATGTTTGGCAGCCCAAAAAAGCCCTAACAATGTATCTCAGGCCTCCAAAAATCTACAAAACTTTGGAGGTATGAAAAAGGCATTTTCAGTCATTCTAGACCCCCTAAAGCCCATAAAATGTTGGCAGCCCGAAACATGTGTCACAGTGCTCCAAATGTCCCAAAAACATCGGCAGCCTGAAAAGACCTTAATCGACATCCTAGAACCCTGAAATTCCCAAAAAATATTTTTACCTCAAAAAAGCCATTTCAGTGCATAGTAGGACCAGAATGTTTGGCAGCCCAAAAAAGCCCTAAAAATGCCACTCAGGCCTCCAAAAATCTACAAAACTTTGGAGCCCCGAAAAAGGCATTTCTAGGCATCCTAGACCCCCTAA
The DNA here is from genome assembly GCF_040938575.1 of Ambystoma mexicanum. Taxonomy (NCBI): domain Eukaryota; kingdom Metazoa; phylum Chordata; class Amphibia; order Caudata; family Ambystomatidae; genus Ambystoma; species Ambystoma mexicanum. The sequence continues at coordinate 217,405,673 of NC_090941.1, forward strand.
AGTCCAGAAAATGTTGGCAGCCCGAAACAAGTGTCACAGAGCTCCAAATGTCTCAAAAACATTGGCAGCCTGAAAAAGACCTTAATCGGCATCCTAGAACCCTGAAATTCCCAAAACTATTTTCGCCCCAAAAAAGACATTTTAGATCCCTGTAGGACCAGAATGTTTGGCAGCCCAAAAAAGCCCTAAAAATGCATCTCAGGCCTCCAAAAATCTACAAAACTTTGGAGGCCAGAAACAGGTGTTTCCAGGCATCCCAGACCCCCTAAAATCCAGAAAATGTGGGCGGCCCTAAAGATGTGTCACAGAGCTCCAAAAGTCCCCAAAACATCGGCAGCCTGAAAAAGACCTTAATCCACATCCTAGAACCCTGAAATTCTCAAAACTATTTTTCAGCCCAAAAAAGCCATCTTAGACCCGGTAGTACCAGAATGTTTGGCAGCCCAAAAAAGCCCTAAAAATGCCACTCAGGGCTCCAAAAATCTACAAAACTTTGGAGCCCCGAAAAAGGCATTTCCAGGCATCCTAGTTCCCCTAAAGTCCAGAAAATGTTGGCAGCCCGAAACAAGTGTCACAGAGCTCCAAATGTCCCAAAAACACTGGCAGCCTGAAAAAGACCTTAATCTGCATCCTAGAACCCTGAAATTCTCAAAAATATTTTCAGCCCAAAAAAGCCATCTTAGACCCCGGTAGGGCCAGAATGTTTGGCAGCCCAAAAAAGCCCTAAAAATGCATCTCAGGCCTCCAAAAATCTACAAAACTTTGGAGCCACGAAAAAGGCGTTTCCAGGCATCCTAGACCCCCTAAAGTCCAGAAAATGTTTGCGGCCCGAAAAATATGTCACAGAGCTCCAAATGTCCCCAAAATATCGGCAGCCTGAAAAAGACCTTGATCCACATCCTAGAACCCTGAAATTCCCAAAAATATTTTCGCCCCAAAAAAGCCATTTTAGAGTCCTGTAGGACCAGAATGTTTGGCAGCCCAAAAAAGCCCTAACAATGTATCTCAGGCCTCCAAAAATCTACAAAACTTTGGAGGTATGAAAAAGGCATTTTCAGTCATTCTAGACCCCCTAAAGCCCATAAAATGTTGGCAGCCCGAAACATGTGTCACAGTGCTCCAAATGTCCCAAAAACATCGGCAGCCTGAAAAGACCTTAATCGACATCCTAGAACCCTGAAATTCCCAAAAAATATTTTTACCTCAAAAAAGCCATTTCAGTGCATAGTAGGACCAGAATGTTTGGCAGCCCAAAAAAGCCCTAAAAATGCCACTCAGGCCTCCAAAAATCTACAAAACTTTGGAGCCCCGAAAAAGGCATTTCTAGGCATCCTAGACCCCCTAAAGTCCAGAAAATGTTGGCAGCCCGAAACAAGTGTCACAGAGCTCCAAATGTCTCAAAAACATTGGCAGCCTGAAAAAGACCTTAATCGGCATCCTAGAACCCTGAAATTCCCAAAACTATTTTCGCCCCAAAAAAGACATTTTAGATCCCTGTAGGACCAGAATGTTTGGCAGCCCAAAAAAGCCCTAAAAATGCATCTCAGGCCTCCAAAAATCTACAAAACTTTGGAGGCCAGAAACAGGTGTTTCCAGGCATCCCAGACCCCCTAAAATCCAGAAAATGTGGGCGGCCCTAAAGATGTGTCACAGAGCTCCAAAAGTCCCCAAAACATCGGCAGCCTGAAAAAGACCTTAATCCACATCCTAGAACCCTGAAATTCTCAAAACTATTTTTCAGCCCAAAAAAGCCATCTTAGACCCGGTAGTACCAGAATGTTTGGCAGCCCAAAAAAGCCCTAAAAATGCCACTCAGGGCTCCAAAAATCTACAAAACTTTGGAGCCCCGAAAAAGGCATTTCCAGGCATCCTAGTTCCCCTAAAGTCCAGAAAATGTTGGCAGCCCGAAACAAGTGTCACAGAGCTCCAAATGTCCCAAAAACACTGGCAGCCTGAAAAAGACCTTAATCTGCATCCTAGAACCCTGAAATTCTCAAAAATATTTTCAGCCCAAAAAAGCCATCTTAGACCCCGGTAGGGCCAGAATGTTTGGCAGCCCAAAAAAGCCCTAAAAATGCATCTCAGGCCTCCAAAAATCTACAAAACTTTGGAGCCACGAAAAAGGCGTTTCCAGGCATCCTAGACCCCCTAAAGTCCAGAAAATGTTTGCGGCCCGAAAAATATGTCACAGAGCTCCAAATGTCCCCAAAATATCGGCAGCCTGAAAAAGACCTTAATCCGCATCCTAGAACCCTGAAATTCTCAAAAATATTTTCAGCCCAAAAAAGCCATGTTAGACCCCAGTAGGACGAGAATGTTTGGCATCCCAAAAAAGCCATAAAAATGCCACTCAGTCCTCCAAAAATCTACAAAACTTTGGAGCCCCGAAAAAGGCATTTCCAGGCATCGTAGACCCCCTAAAGTCCAGAAAATGTTGGCAGCCTGAAACATGTGTCACAGAGCTCCAAATGTCCCAAAAAACATCGGAAGCCTGAAAAAGCCCTTGATCCACATCCTAGAACCCTGAAATTCCCAAAAATATTTTCGCCCCAAAAAAGCCATTTTAGAGTCCTGTAGGACCAGAATGTTTGGCAGCCCAAAAAAGCCCTAACAATGTATCTCAGGCCTCCAAAAATCTACAAAACTTTGGAGGTATGAAAAAGGCATTTCCAGTCATTCTAGACCCCCTAAAGCCCATAAAATGTTGGCAGCCCGAAACATGTGTCACAGAGCTCCAAATGTCCCAAAAACATTGGCAGCCTGAAAAAGACCTTAATCCGCATCCTAGAACCCTGAAATTCCTTAAAAATATTTTCGCCCCAAAAAAGCCATTTTAGAGCCTTGTAGGGCCAGAATGTTTGGCAGCCCAAAAAAGCCCTAAAAATGCATCTCAGGCCTCCAAAAATCTACAAAACTTTGGAGCCACGAAAAAGGCGTTTCCAGGCATCCTAGACCCCCTAAAGTCCAGAAAATGTTGGCGGCCCGAAAAATATGTCACAGAGCTCCAAATGTCCCCAAAACATCGGCAGCCTGAAAAAAACCTTAATCCGCATCCTAGAACACTGAAATTCCCAAAGATATTTTCGCCCCAAAAAAGCCATTTTAGAGCCCTGTAGGACCAGAATGTTTGGCAGCCCAAAAACGCCCTAAAAATGCATCTCAGGCCTCCAAAAATCTACAAAACTTTGGAGGCCAGAAAAAGGCGTTTCCAATCATCCTAGACCCCCTAAAGTCCAGAAAATGTTGGCGGCCCGAAAAATATGTCACAGAGCTCCAAATGTCCCAAAAACATCGGCAGCCTGAAAAAGACCTTAATCTGCATCCTAGAACCCTGAAATTCCCAAAGATATTTTCAGCCCAAAAAAGCCATTTTAGACCCCGGTAGACCAGAATGTTTGGCAGCCCAAAAAAGCCCTAAAAATGCCACTCAGGCCTCCAAAAATCTACAAAACTTTGGAGCCCCGAAAAAGGCATTTCTAGGCATCCTAGACCCCCTAAAGTCCAGAAAATGTTGGCAGCCCGAAACAAGTTTCACAGAGCTCCAAATGTCTCAAAAACATTGGCAGCCTGAAAAAGACCTTAATCGGCATCCTAGAACCCTGAAATTCCCAAAACTATTTTTGCCCCAAAAAAGACATTTTAGATCCCTGTAGGACCAGAATGTTTGGCAGCCCAAAAAAGCCCTAAAAATGCATCTCAGGCCTCCAAAAATCTACAAAACTTTGGAGGCCAGAAACAGGTGTTTCCAGGCATCCCAGACCCCCTAAAATCCAGAAAATGTGGGCGGCCCGAAAGATGTGTCACAGAGCTCCAAAAGTCCCCAAAACATCGGCAGCCTGAAAAAGACCTTAATCCACATCCTAGAACCCTGAAATTCTCAAAAATATTTTCAGCCCAAAAAAGCCATCTTAGACCCGGTAGTACCAGAATGTTTGGCAGCCCAAAAAAGCCCTAAAAATGCCACTCAGGCCTCCAAAAATCTACAAAACTTTGGAGCCCCGAAAAAGGCATTTCCAGGCATCCTAGTTCCCCTAAAGTCCAGAAAATGTTGGCAGCCCGAAACAAGTGTCACAGAGCTCCAAATGTCTCAAAAACATTGGCAGCCTGAAAAAGACCTTAATCGGCATCCTAGAACCCTGAAATTCCCAAAACTATTTTCGCCCCAAAAAAGACATTTTAGATCCCTGTAGGACCAGAATGTTTGGCAGCCCAAAAAAGCCCTAAAAATGCATCTCAGGCCTCCAAAAATCTACAAAACTTTGGAGGCCAGAAACAGGTGTTTCCAGTCATCCCAGACCCCCTAAAATCCAGAAAATGTGGGCGGCCCTAAAGATGTGTCACAGAGCTCCAAAAGTCCCCAAAACATCGGCAGCCTGAAAAAGACCTTAATCCACATCCTAGAACCCTGAAATTCTCAAAAATATTTTCAGCCCAAAAAAGCCATCTTAGACCCCGGTAGGGCCAGAATGTTTGGCAGCCCAAAAAAGCCCTAAAAATGCATCTCAGGCCTCCAAAAATCTACAAAACTTTGGAGCCACGAAAAAGGCGTTTCCAGGCATCCTAGACCCCCTAAAATCCAGAAAATGTTTGCGGCCCAAAAAATATGTCACAGAGCTCCAAATGTCCCCAAAATATCGGCAGCCTGAAAAAGACCTTAATCCGCATCCTAGAACCCTGAAATTCTCAAAAATATTTTCAGCCCAAAAAAGCCATGTTAGACCCCAGTAGGACGAGAATGTTTGGCATCCCAAAAAAGCCATAAAAATGCCACTCAGTCCTCCAAAAATCTACAAAACTTTGGAGCCCCGAAAAAGGCATTTCCACGCATCGCAGACCCCCTAAAGTCCAGAAAATGTTGGCAGCCTGAAACATGTGTCACAGAGCTCCAAATGTCCCAAAAAACATCGGCAGCCTGAAAAAGCCCTTGATCCACATCCTAGAACCCTGAAATTCCCAAAAATATTTTCGCCCCAAAAAAGCCATTTTAGAGTCCTGTAGGACCAGAATGTTTGGCAGCCCAAAAAAGCCCTAACAATGTATCTCAGGCCTCCAAAAATCTACAAAACTTTGGAGGTATGAAAAAGGCATTTCCAGTCATTCTAGACCCCCTAAAGCCCATAAAATGTTGGCAGCCCGAAACATGTGTCACAGAGCTCCAAATGTCCCAAAAACATCGGCAGCCTGAAAAGACCTTAATCGACATCCTAGAACCCTGAAATTCCCAAAAAATATTTTTACCTCAAAAAAGCCATTTCAGTGCATAGTAGGACCAGAATGTTTGGCAGCTCAAAAAAGCCCTAAAAATGCATCTCAGGCCCTCAAAGATCTACAAAACTTTGGAGGCCAGAAAAAGGCATTTCCAGGCATACTAGACCCACTAAAGTCCAGAAAATGTTGTCGGCCCGAAGTATGTGTCACAGAGCTCCAAATGTCCCAAAAACATTGGCAGCCTGAAAAAGACCTTAATCCGCATCCTAGAACCCTGAAATTCCTTAAAAATATTTTCGCCCCAAAAAAGCCATTTTAGAGCCTTGTAGGGCCAGAATGTTTGGCAGCCCAAAAAAGCCCTAAAAATGCATCTCAGGCCTCCAAAAATCTACAAAACTTTGGAGCCACGAAAAAGGCGTTTCCAGGCATCCTAGACCCCCTAAAGTCCAGAAAATGTTGGCGGCCCGAAAAATATGTCACAGAGCTCCAAATGTCCCCAAAACATCGGCAGCCTGAAAAAAACCTTAATCCGCATCCTAAAACACTGAAATTCCCAAAGATATTTTCGCCCCAAAAAAGCCATTTTAGAGCCCTGTAGGACCAGAATGTTTCGCAGCCCAAAAACGCCCTAAAAATGCATCTCAGGCCTCCAAAAATCTACAAAACTTTGGAGGCCAGAAAAAGGCGTTTCCAATCATCCTAGACCCCCTAAAGTCCAGAAAATGTTGGCGGCCCGAAAAATATGTCACAGAGCTCCAAATGTCCCAAAAACATCGGCAGCCTGAAAAAGACCTTAATCTGCATCCTAGAACCCTGAAATTCTCAAAAATATTTTCAGCCCAAAAAAGCCATTTTAGACCCCGGTAGACCAGAATGTTTGGCAGCCCAAAAAAGCCCTAAAAATGCCACTCAGGCCTCCAAAAATCTACAAAACTTTGGAGCCCCGAAAAAGGCATTTCTAGGCATCCTAGACCCCCTAAAGTCCAGAAAATGTTGGCAGCCCGAAACAAGTTTCACAGAGCTCCAAATGTCTCAAAAACATTGGCAGCCTGAAAAAGACCTTAATCGGCATCCTAGAACCCTGAAATTCCCAAAACTATTTTCGCCCCTAAAAAGACATTTTAGATCCCTGTAGGACCAGAATGTTTGGCAGCCCAAAAAAGCCCTAAAAATGCATCTCAGGCCTCCAAAAATCTACAAAACTTTGGAGGCCAGAAACAGGTGTTTCCAGGCATCCCAGACCCCCTAAAATCCAGAAAATGTGGGCGGCCCGAAAGATGTGTCACAGAGCTCCAAAAGTCCCCAAAACATCGGCAGGCTGAAAAGACCTTAATCCACATCCTAGAACCCTGAAATTCTCAAAAATATTTTCAGCCCAAAAAAGCCATCTTAGACCCGGTAGTACCAGAATGTTTGGCAGCCCAAAAAAGCCCTAAAAATGCCACTCAGGCCTCCAAAAATCTACAAAACTTTGGAGCCCCGAAAAAGGCATTTCCAGGCATCCTAGTTCCCCTAAAGTCCAGAAAATGTTGGCAGCCCGAAACAAGTGTCACAGAGCTCCAAATGTCTCAAAAACATTGGCAGCCTGAAAAAGACCTTAATCGGCATCCTAGAACCCTGAAATTCCCAAAACTATTTTCGCCCCAAAAAAGACATTTTAGATCCCTGTAGGACCAGAATGTTTGGCAGCCCAAAAAAGCCCTAAAAATGCATCTCAGGCCTCCAAAAATCTACAAAACTTTGGAGGCCAGAAACAGGTGTTTCCAGGCATCCCAGACCCCCTAAAATCCAGAAAATGTGGGCGGCCCTAAAGATGTGTCACAGAGCTCCAAAAGTCCCCAAAACATCGGCAGCCTGAAAAGACCTTAATCCACATCCTAGAACCCTGAAATTCTCAAAAATATTTTTCAGCCCAAAAAAGGCATCTTAGACCCGGTAGTACCAGAATGTTTGGCAGCCCAAAAAAGCCCTAAAAATGCCACTCAGGGCTCCAGAAATCTACAAAACTTTGGAGCCCCGAAAAAGGCATTTCCAGGCATCCTAGTTCCCCTAAAGTCCAGAAAATGTTGGCAGCCCGAAACAAGTGTCACAGAGCTCCAAATGTCCCAAAAACACTGGCAGCCTGAAAAAGACCTTAATCTGCATCCTAGAACCCTGAAATTCTCAAAAATATTTTCAGCCCAAAAAAGCCATCTTAGACCCCGGTAGGGCCAGAATGTTTGGCAGCCCAAAAAAGCCCTAAAAATGCATCTCAGGCCTCCAAAAATCTACAAAACTTTGGAGCCACGTAAAAGGCGTTTCCAGGCATCCTAGACCCCCTAAAGTCCAGAAAATGTTTGCGGCCCAAAAAATATGTCACAGAGCTCCAAATGTCCCCAAAATATCGGCAGCCTGAAAAAGACCTTAATCCGCATCCTAGAACCCTGAAATTCTCAAAAATATTTTCAGCCCAAAAAAGCCATGTTAGACCCCAGTAGGACGAGAATGTTTGGCATCCCAAAAAAGCCATAAAAATGCCACTCAGTCCTCCAAAAATCTACAAAACTTTGGAGCCCCGAAAAAGGCATTTCCACGCATCGTAGACCCCCTAAAGTCCAGAAAATGTTGGCAGCCTGAAACATGTGTCACAGAGCTCCAAATGTCCCAAAAAACATCGGCAGCCTGAAAAAGCCCTTGATCCACATCCTAGAACCCTGAAATTCTCAAAAATATTTTCGCCCCAAAAAAGCCATTTTAGAGTCCTGTAGGACCAGAATGTTTGGCAGCCCAAAAAAGCCCTAACAATGTATCTCAGGCCTCCAAAAATCTACAAAACTTTGGAGGTATGAAAAAGGCATTTCCAGTCATTCTAGACCCCCTAAAGCCCATAAAATGTTGGCAGCCCGAAACATGTGTCACAGAGCTCCAAATGTCCCAAAAACATCGGCAGCCTGAAAAGACCTTAATCGACATCCTAGAACCCTGAAATTCCCAAAAAAATTTTTTACCTCAAAAAAGCCATTTCAGTGCATAGTAGGACCAGAATGTTTGGCAGCTCAAAAAAGCCCTAAAAATGCATCTCAGGCCCTCAAAGATCTACAAAACTTTGGAGGCCAGAAAAAGGCATTTCCAGGCATCCTAGACCCACTAAAGTCCAGAAAATGTTGTCGGCCCGAAGTATGTGTCACAGAGCTCCAAATGTCCCAAAAACATTGGCAGCCTGAAAAAGACCTTAATCCGCATCCTAGAACCCTGAAATTCCTTAAAAATATTTTCGCCCCAAAAAAGCCATTTTAGAGCCTTGTAGGGCCAGAATGTTTGGCAGCTCAAAAAAGCCCTAAAAATGCATCTCAGGCCTCCAAAAATCTACAAAACTTTGGAGCCACGAAAAAGGCGTTTCCAGGCATCCTAGACCCCCTAAAGTCCAGAAAATGTTGGCGGCCCGAAAAATATGTCACAGAGCTCCAAATGTCCCCAAAACATCGGCAGCCTGAAAAAAACCTTAATCCGCATCCTAGAAGACTGAAATTCCCAAAGATATTTTCGCCCCAAAAAAGCCATTTTAGAGCCCTGTAGGACCAGAATGTTTGGCAGCCCAAAAACGCCCTAAAAATGCATCTCAGGCCTCCAAAAATCTACAAAACTTTGGAGGCCAGAAAAAGGCGTTTCCAATCATCCTAGACCCCCTAAAGTCCAGAAAATGTTGGCGGCCCGAAAAATATGTCACAGAGCTCCAAATGTCCCAAAAACATCGGCAGCCTGAAAAAGACCTTAATCTGCATCCTAGAACCCTGAAATTCTCAAAAATATTTTCAGCCCAAAAAAGCCATTTTAGACCCCGGTAGACCAGAATGTTTGGCAGCCCAAAAAAGCCCTAAAAATGCCACTCAGGCCTCCAAAAATCTACAAAACTTTGGAGCCCCGAAAAAGGCATTTCTAGGCATCCTAGACCCCCTAAAGTCCAGAAAATGTTGGCAGCCCGAAACAAGTTTCACAGAGCTCCAAATGTCTCAAAAAACATTGGCAGCCTGAAAAAGACCTTAATCGGCATCCTAGAACCCTGAAATTCACAAAACTATTTTCGCCCCAAAAAAGACATTTTAGATCCCTGTAGGACCAGAATGTTTGGCAGCCCAAAAAAGCCCTAAAAATGCATCTCAGGCCTCCAAAAATCTACAAAACTTTGGAGGCCAGAAACAGGTGTTTCCAGGCATCCCAGACCCCCTAAAATCCAGAAAATGTGGGCGGCCCGAAAGATGTGTCACAGAGCTCCAAAAGTCCCCAAAACATCGGCAGCCTGAAAAAGACCTTAATCCACATCCTAGAACCCTGAAATTCTCAAAAATATTTTCAGCCCAAAAAAGCCATCTTAGACCCGGTAGTACCAGAATGTTTGGCAGCCCAAAAAAGCCCTAAAAATGCCACTCAGGCCTCCAAAAATCTACAAAACTTTGGAGCCCCGAAAAAGGCATTTCCAGGCATCCTAGACCCCCTAAAGTCCAGAAAATGTTGGCAGCCCGAAACAAGTGTCACAGAGCTCCAAATGTGCCAAAAACATTGGCAGCCTGAAAAAGACCTTAATCCGCATACTAGAACCCTGAAATTCCCAAAAATATTTTCGCCCCAAAAAAGACATTTTAGATCCCTGTAGGACCAGAATGTTTGGCAGCCCAAAAAAGCCCTAAAAATGCATCTCAGGCCTCCAAAAATCTACAAAACTTTGGAGGCCAGAAACAGGTGTTTCCGGGCATCCTAGAGCCCCTAAAATCCAGAAAATGTGGGCGGCCCGAAAGATGTGTCACAGAGCTCCAAAAGTCCCCAAAACATCGGCAGCCTGAAAAAGACCTTAATCCACATCCTAGAACCCTGAAATTCTCAAAAATATTTTCAGCCCAAAAAAGCCATCTTAGACCCGGTAGTACCAGAATGTTTGGCAGCCCAAAAAAGCCCTAAAAATGCCACTCAGGCCTCCAAAAATCTACAAAACTTTGGAGCCCCGAAAAAGGCATTTCCAGGCATCCTAGACCCCCTAAAGTCCAGAAAATGTTGGCAGCCCGAAACAAGTGTCACAGAGCTCCAATGTCCCAAAAACACTGGCAGCCTGAAAAAGTCCTTAATCTGCATCCTAGAACCCTGAAATTCTCAAAAATATTTTCAGCCCAAAAAAGCCATCTTAGACCCCGGTAGGACCAGAATGTTTGGCAGCCCAAAAAAGCCCTAAAAATGCATCTCAGGCCTCCAAAAATCTACAAAACTTTGGAGCCACGAAAAAGGCGTTTCCAGGCATCCTAGACCCCCTAAAGTCCAGAAAATGTTAGCGGCCTGAAAAATATGTCACAGAGCTCCAAATGTCCCCAAAATATCGGCAGCCTGAAAAAGACCTTAATCTGCATCCTAGAACCCTGAAATTCTCAAAAATATTTTCAGCCCAAAAAAGCCATGTTAGACCCCAGTAGGACGAGAATGTTTGGCATCCCAAAAAATCCATAAAAATGCCACTCAGTCCTCCAAAAATCTACAAAACTTTGGAGCCCCGAAAAAGGCATTTCCAGGCATCCTAGATCCCCTAAAGTCCAGAAAATGTTGGCAGCCCGAAACAAGTGTCACAGAGCTCCAATGTCCCAAAAACACTGGCAGCCTGAAAAAGACCTTAATCTGCATCCTAGAACCCTGAAATTCTCAAAAATATTTTCAGCCCAAAAAATCCATCTTAGACCCCAGTAGGACCAGAATGTTTGGCATCCCAAAAAAGCCATAAAAATGCCACTCAGTCCTCCAAAAATCTACAAAACTTTGGAGCCCCGAAAAAGGCATTTCCAGGCATCCTAGACCCCCTAAAGTCCAGAAAATGTTGGCAGCCTGAAACATGTGTCATGGAGCTCCAAATGTCCCAAAAACATTGGCAGCCTGAAAAAGACCTTAATCCGCATCCTAGAACCCTGAAATTCCCAAAAATATTTTCGCCCCAAAAAAGCCATTTTAGAGCCCTGTAGGACCAGAATGTTTGGCAGCCCAAAAAAGTCCTAAAAATGTACCTCAGGCCTCCAAAAATCTACAAAACTTTGGAGCTACGAAAAAGGCATTTCCAGTCGTTCTAGACCCCCTAAAGCCCATAAATGTTGGCAGCCCGAAACATGTGTCACAGAGCTCCAAATGTCCCAAAAACATCGGCAGCCTGAAAAAGACTTTAATCGACATTCTAGAACCCTGAAATTCCCCAAAAATATTTTTACCCCAAAAAAGCCATCTTAGTGCATGGTAGGACCAGAATGTTTGGCAGCTCAAAAAAGCCCTAAAAATGCCACTCAGGCCTCCAAAAATCTACAAAACTTTGGAGCCACGAAAAAGGCGTTTCCCTGCATCCTAGACCACCTAAAGTCCAGAAAATGTTGGCAGCCCGAAAGATGTGTCACAGCGCTCCAAATGTCCCAAAAACATCGGCAGCCTGAAAAAGACCTTAATCCACATCCTAGAACCCTGAAATTCCCAAAAATAAATAAGTCCCAAAAAAAGCCATCTTAGACTCTGGTAGGACCAGAATGTTTGGCAGAATAAAAAAGCCCTAAAAATGCATCTCAGGTCTCCAAAAATCTACAAAACTTTGGAGCCCCGAAAAAGGCATTTTCAGGCATCCTAGACCCCCTAAAGTCCAGAAAATGTTGGCGGCCCGAAAAATATGTCACAGAGCTCCAAATGTCCCAAAAACATTGGCAGCCTGAAAAAGACCTTAATCTGCATCCTAGAACCCTGAAATTCTCAAAAATATTTTCAGCCCAAAAAAGCCATTTTAGACTCTGGTAGACCAGAATGTTTGGCAGCCCAAAAAAGCCCTAAAAATGCCACTCAGGCCTCCAAAAATCTACAAAACTTTGGAGCCCCGAAAAAGGCATTTCTAGGCATCCTAGACCCCCTAAAGTCCAGAAAATGTTGGCAGCCCGAAACAAGTGTCACAGAGCTCCAAATGTCTCAAAAACATTGGCAGCCTGAAAAAGACCTTAATCGGCATCCTAGAACCCTGAAATTCCCAAAACTATTTCCGCCCCAAAAAAGACATTTTAGATCCCTGTAGGACCAGAATGTTTGGCAGCCCAAAAAAGCCCTAAAAATGCATCTCAGGCCTCCAAAAATCTACAAAACTTTGGAGGCCAGAAACAGGTGTTTCCAGGCATGCCAGACCCCCTAAAATCCAGAAAATGTGGGCGGCCCTAAAGATGTGTCACAGAGCTCCAAAAGTCCCCAAAACATCGGCAGCCTGAAAAAGACCTTAATCCACATCCTAGAACCCTGAAATTCTCAAAAATATTTTTCAGCCCAAAAAAGCCATCTTAGACCCGGTAGTACCAGAATGTTTGGCAGCCCAAAAAAGCCCTAAAAATGCCACTCAGGGCTCCAAAAATCTACAAAACTTTGGAGCCCCGAAAAAGGCATTTCCAGGCATCCTAGTTCCCCTAAAGTCCAGAAAATGTTGGCAGCCCGAAACAAGTGTCACAGAGCTCCAAATGTCCCAAAAACACTGGCAGCCTGAAAAAGACCTTAATCTGCATCCTAGAACCCTGAAATTCTCAAAAATATTTTCAGCCCAAAAAAGCCATCTTAGACCCCGGTAGGGCCAGAATGTTTGGCAGCCCAAAAAAGCCCTAAAAATGCATCTCAGGCCTCCAAAAATCTACAAAACTTTGGAGCCACGAAAAAGGCGTTTCCAGGCATCCTAGACCCCCTAAAGTCCAGAAAATGTTTGCGGCCCGAAAAATATGTCACAGAGCTCCAAATGTCCCCAAAATATCGGCAGCCTGAAAAAGACCTTAATCCGCATCCTAGAACCCTGAAATTCTCAAAAATATTTTCAGCCCAAAAAAGCCATGTTAGACCCCAGTAGGACGAGAATGTTTGGCATCCCAAAAAAGCCATAAAAATGCCACTCAGTCCTCCAAAAATCTACAAAACTTTGGAGCCCCAAAAAAGACATTTCCAGGCATCGTAGACCCCCTAAAGTCCAGAAAATGTTGGCAGCCTGAAACATGTGTCACAGAGCTCCAAATGTCCCAAAAAACATCGGCAGCCTGAAAAAGCCCTTGATCCACATCCTAGAACCCTGAAATTCCCAAAAATATTTTCGCCCCAAAAAAGCCATTTTAGAGTCCTGTAGGACCAGAATGTTTGGCAGCCCAAAAAAGCCCTAACAATGTATCTCAGGCCTCCAAAAATCTACAAAACTTTGGAGGTATGAAAAAGGCATTTCCAGTCATTCTAGACCCCCTAAAGCCCATAAAATGTTGGCAGCCCGAAACATGTGTCACAGAGCTCCAAATGTCCCAAAAACATCGGCAGCCTGAAAAGACCTTAATCGACATCCTAGAACCCTGAAATTCCCAAAAAATATTTTTACCTCAAAAAAGCCATTTCAGTGCATAGTAGGGCCAGAATGTTTGGCAGCCCAAAAAAGCCCTAAAAATGCCACTCAGGCCTCCAAAAATCTACAAAACTTTGGAGCCCCGAAAAAGGCATTTCTAGGCATCCTAGACCCCCTAAAGTCCAGAAAATGTTGGCAGCTCGAAACAAGTGTCACAGAGCTCCAAATGTCTCAAAAACATTGGCAGCCTGAAAAAGACCTTAATCGGCATCCTAGAACCCTGAAATTCCCAAAACTATTTTCGCCCCAAAAAAGACATTTTAGATCCCTGTAGGACCAGAATGTTTGGCAGCCCAAAAAAGCCATCCTAGAACCCTGAAATTCTCAAAAATATTTTCAGCCCAAAAAAGCCATGTTAGACCCCAGTAGGACGAGAATGTTTGGCATCCCAAAAAAGCCATAAAAATACCACTCAGTCCTCCAAAAATCTACAAAACTTTGGAGCCCCGAAAAAGGCATTTCCAGGCATCGTAGACCCCCTAAAGTCCAGAAAATGTTGGCAGCCTGAAACATGTGTCACAGAGCTCCAAATGTCCCAAAAAACATCGGCAGCCTGAAAAAGCCCTTGATCCACATCCTAGAACCCTGAAATTCCCAAAAATATTTTCGCCCCAAAAAAGCCATTTTAGAGTCCTGTAGGACCAGAATGTTTGGCAGCCCAAAAAAGCCCTAACAATGTATCTCAGGCCTCCAAAAATCTACAAAACTTTGGAGGTATGAAAAAGGCATTTCCAGTCATTCTAGACCCCCTAAAGCCCATAAAATGTTGGCAGCCCGAAACATGTGTCACAGAGCTCCAAATGTCCCAAAAACATCGGCAGCCTGAAAAGACCTTAATCGACATCCTAGAACCCTGAAATTCCCAAAAAATATTTTTACCTCAAAAAAGCCATTTCAGTGCATAGTAGGACCAGAATGTTTGGCAGCCCAAAAAAGCCCTAAAAATGCCACTCAGGCCTCCAAAAATCTACAAAACTTTGGAGCCCCGAAAAAGGCATTTCTAGGCATCCTAGACCCCCTAAAGTCCAGAAAATGTTGGCAGCCCGAAACAAGTGTCACAGAGCTCCAAATGTCTCAAAAACATTGGCAGCCTGAAAAAGACCTTAATCGGCATCCTAGAACCCTGAAATTGCCAAAACTATTTTCGCCCCAAAAAAGACATTTTAGATCCCTGTAGGACCAGAATGTTTGGCAGCCCAAAAAAGCCCTAAAAATGCATCTCAGGCCTCCAAAAATCTACAAAACTTTGGAGGCCAGAAACAGGTGTTTCCAGGCATCCCAGACCCCCTAAAATCCAGAAAATGTGGGCGGCCCTAAAGATGTGTCACAGAGCTCCAAAAGTCCCCAAAACATCGGCAGCCTGAAAAAGTCCTTAATCCACATCCTAGAACCCTGAAATTCTCAAAAATATTTTTCAGCCCAAAAAAGCCATCTTAGACCCGGTAGTACCAGAATGTTTGGCAGCCCAAAAAAGCCCTAAAAATGCCACTCAGGGCTCCAAAAATCTACAAAACTTTGGAGCCCCGAAAAAGGCATTTCCAGGCATCCTAGTTCCCCTAAAGTCCAGAAAATGTTGGCAGCCCGAAACAAGTGTCACAGAGCTCCAAATGTCCCAAAAACACTGGCAGCCTGAAAAAGACCTTAATCTGCATCCTAGAACCCTGAAATTCTCAAAAATATTTTCAGCCCAAAAAAGCTATCTTAGACCCCGGTAGGGCCAGAATGTTTGGCAGCCCAAAAAAGCCCTAAAAATGCATCTCAGGCCTCCAAAAATCTACAAAACTTTGGAGCCACGAAAAAGGCGTTTCCAGGCATCCTAGACCCCCTAAAGTCCAGAAAATGTTTGCGGCCCGAAAAATATGTCACAGAGCTCCAAATGTCCCCAAAATATCGGCAGCCTGAAAAAGACCTTAATCCGCATCCTAGAACCCTGAAATTCTCAAAAATATTTTCAGCCCAAAAGAGCCATGTTAGACCCCAGTAGGACGAGAATGTTTGGCATCCCAAAAAAGCCATAAAAATGACACTCAGTCCTCCAAAAATCTACAAAACTTTGGAGCCCCGAAAAAGGCATTTCCAGGCATCGTAGACCCCCTAAAGTCCAGAAAATGTTGGCAGCCCGAAACATGTGTCACAGAGCTCCAAATGTCCCAAAAACATCGGCAGCCTGAAAAAGACCTTAATCGACATCCTAGAACCCTGAAATTCCCCAAAAATATTTTTACCTCAAAAAAGCCATTTCAGTGCATAGTAGGACCAGAATGTTTGGCAGCTCAAAAAAGCCCTAAAAATGCATCTCAGGCCCTCAAAGATCTACAAAACTTTGGAGGCCAGATAAAGGCATTTCCAGGCATCCTAGACCCACTAAAGTCCAGAAAATGTTGTCGGCCCGAAGTATGTGTCACAGAGCTCCAAATGCCCCAAAAACATTGGCAGCCTGAAAAAGACCTTAATCCGCATCCTAGAACCCTGAAATTCCTTAAAAATATTTTCGCCCCAAAAAAGCCATTTTAGAGCCTTGTAGGGCCAGAATGTTTGGCAGCCCAAAAAAGCCCTAAAAATGCATCTCAGGCCTCCAAAAATCTACAAAACTTTGGAGCCACGAAAAAGGCGTTTCCAGGCATCCTAGACCCCCTAAAGTCCAGAAAATGTTGGCGGCCCGAAAAATATGTCACAGAGCTCCAAATGTCCCCAAAACATCGGCAGCCTGAAAAAAACCTTAATCCGCATCCTAGAACACTGAAATTCCCAAAGATATTTTCGCCCCAAAAAAGCCATTTTAGAGCCCTGTAGGACCAGAATGTTTGGCAGCCCAAAAAAGCCCTAAAAATGCATCTCAGGCCTCCAAAAATCTACAAAACTTTGGAGGTATGAAAAAGGCATTTCCAGTCATTCTAGACCCCCTAAAGCCTATAAAATGTTGGCAGCCCGAAACATGTGTCACAGAGCTCCAAATGTCCCAAAAACATCGGCAGCCTGAAAAGACCTTAATCGACATCCTAGAACCCTGAAATTCCCAAAAAATATTTTTACCTCAAAAAAGCCATTTCAGTGCATAGTAGGACCAGAATGTTTGGCAGCCCAAAAAAGCCCTAAAAATGCCACTCAGGCCTCCAAAAATCTACAAAACTTTGGAGCCCCGAAAAAGGCATTTCTAGGCATCCTATACCCCCTAAAGTCCAGAAAATGTTGGCAGCCCGAAACAAGTGTCACAGAGCTCCAAATGTCTCAAAAACATTGGCAGCCTGAAAAAGACCTTAATCGGCATCCTAGAACCCTGAAATTCCCAAAACTATTTTCGCCCCAAAAAAGACATTTTAGATCCCTGTAGGACCAGAATGTTTGGCAGCCCAAAAAAGCCCTAAAAATGCATCTCAGGCCTCCAAAAATCTACAAAACTTTGGAAGCCAGAAACCGGTGTTTCCAGGCATCCCAGACCCCCTAAAATCCAGAAAATGTGGGCGGCCCTAAAGATGTGTCACAGAGCTCCAAAAGTCCCCAAAACATCGGCAGCCTGAAAAAGACCTTAATCCACATCCTAGAACCCTGAAATTCTCAAAAATATTTTTCAGCCCAAAAAAGCCATCTTAGACCCGGTAGTACCAGAATGTTTGGCAGCCCAAAAAAGCCCTAAAAATGCCACTCAGGGCTCCAAAAATCTACAAAACTTTGGAGCCCCGAAAAAGGCATTTCCAGGCATCCTAGTTCCCCTAAAGTCCAGAAAATGTTGGCAGCCCGAAACAAGTGTCACAGAGCTCCAAATGTTCCAAAAACACTGGCAGCCTGAAAAAGACCTTAATCTGCATCGTAGAACCCTGAAATTCTCAAAAATATTTTCAGCCCAAAAAAGCCATCTTAGACCCCGGTAGGGCCAGAATGTTTGGCAGCCCAAAAAAGCCCTAAAAATGCATCTCAGGCCTCCAAAAATCTACAAAACTTTGGAGCCACGAAAAAGGCGTTTCCAGGCATCCTAGACCCCCTAAAGTCCAGAAAATGTTTGCGGCCCGAAAAATATGTCACAGAGCTCCAAATGTCCCCAAAATATCGGCAGCCTGAAAAAGACCTTAATCCGCATCCTAGAACCCTGAAATTCTCAAAAATATTTTCAGCCCAAAAGAGCCATGTTAGACCCCAGTAGGACGAGAATGTTTGGCATCCCAAAAAAGCCATAAAAATGACACTCAGTCCTCCAAAAATCTACAAAACTTTGGAGCCCCGAAAAAGGCATTTCCAGGCATCGTAGACCCCCTAAAGTCCAGAAAATGTTGGCAGCCTGAAACATGTGTCACAGAGCTCCAAATGTCCCAAAAAACATCGGCAGCCTGAAAAAGCCCTTGATCCACATCCTAGAACCCTGAAATTCCCAAAAATATTTTCGCCCCAAAAAAGCCATTTTAGAGTCCTGTAGGACCAGAATGTTTGGCAGCCCAAAAAAGCCCTAACAATGTATCTCAGGCCTCCAAAAATCTACAAAACTTTGGAGCTATGAAAAAGGCATTTCCAGTCATTCTAGACCCCCTAAAGCCCATAAAATGTTGGCAGCCCGAAACATGTGTCACAGAGCTCCAAATGTCCCAAAAACATCGGCAGCCTGAAAAGACCTTAATCGACATCCTAGAACCCTGAAATTCCCCAAAAATAGTTTTACCTCAAAAAAGCCATTTCAGTGCATAGTAGGACCAGAATGTTTGGCAGCTCAAAAAAGCCCTAAAAATGCATCTCAGGCCCTCAAAGATCTACAAAACTTTGGAGGCCAGAAAAAGGCATTTCCAGGCATCCTAGACCCACTAAAGTCCAGAAAATGTTGTCGGCCCGAAGTATGTGTCACAGAGCTCCAAATGTCCCAAAAACATTGGCAGCCTGAAAAAGACCTTAATCCGCATCCTAGAACCCTGAAATTCCTTAAAAATATTTTCGCCCCAAAAAAGCCATTTTAGAGCCTTGTAGGGCCAGAATGTTTGGCAGCCCAAAAAAGCCCTAAAAATGCATCTCAGGCCTCCAAAAATCTACAAAACTTTGGAGCCACGAAAAAGGCGTTTCCAGGCATCCTAGACCCCCTAAAGTCCAGAAAATGTTGGCGGCCCGAAAAATATGTCACAGAGCTCCAAATGTCCCCAAAACATCGGCAGCCTGAAAAAAACCTTAATCCGCATCCTAGAACACTGAAATTCCCAAAGATATTTTCGCCCCAAAAAAGCCATTTTAGAGCCCTGTAGGACCAGAATGTTTGGCAGCCCAAAAAAGCCCTAAAAATGCATCTCAGGCCTCCAAAAATCTACAAAACTTTGGAGGCCAGAAACAGGTGTTTCCAGGCATCCCAGACCCCCTAAAATCCAGAAAATGTGGGCGGCCCTAAAGATGTGTCACAGAGCTCCAAAAGTCCCCAAAACATCGGCAGCCTGAAAAAGACCTTAATCCACATCCTAGAACCCTGAAATTCTCAAAAATATTTTTCAGCCCAAAAAAGCCATCTTAGACCCGGTAGTACCAGAATGTTTGGCAGCCCAAAAAAGCCCTAAAAATGCCACTCAGGCCTCCAAAAATCTACAAAACTTTGGAGTCCCGAAAAAGGCATTTCTAGGCATCCTAGACCCCCTAAAGTCCAGAAAATGTTGGCAGCCCGAAACAAGTGTCACAGAGCTCCAAATGTCCCAAAAACATTGGCAGCCTGAAAAAGACCTTAATCCGCACCCTAGAACCCTGAAATTCCCAAAAACATTTTCGCCCCAAAAAAGCCATTTTAGAGCCTTGTAGGGCCAGAATGTTTGGCATCCCAAAAAAGCCCTAAAAATGCATCTCAGGCCTCCAAAAATCTACAAAACTTTGGAACCACGAAAAAGGCGTTTCCAGGCATCCTAGAACCCCTAAAGTCCAGAAAATGTTGGCAGCCCGAAACAAGTGTCACAGAGCCCCAAATGTCCCAAAAACATTGGCAGCCTGAAAAAGACCTTAATCCGCATCCTAGAACCTTGAAATTCCCAAAAATATTTTCGCCCCAAAAAAGCCATTTTAGAGCCTTGTAGGGCCAGAATGTTTGGCAGCCCAAAAAAGCCGTAAGAATGCATCTCAGGCCTCCAAAAATCTACAAAACTTTGGAGCCACGAAAAAGGCGTTTCCAGGCATCCTAGACCCCCTAAAGTCCAGAAAATGTTGGCGGCCCGAAAAATATGTCACAGAGCTCCAAATGTCCCCAAAACATCGGCAGCCTGAAAAAAACCTTAATCCGCATCCTAGAACACTGAAATTCCCAAAGATATTTTCGCCCCAAAAAAGCCATTTTAGAGCCCGGTAGACCAGAATGTTTGGCAGCCCAAAAAAGCCCTAAAAATGCCACTCAGGCCTCCAAAAATCTACAAAACTTTGGAGCCCCGAAAAAGGCATTTCTAGGCATCCTAGACCCCAAAAGTCCAGAAAATGTTGGCAGCCCGAAACAAGTGTCACAGAGCTCCAAATGTCTCAAAAACATTGGCAGCCTGAAAAAGACCTTAATCTGCATCCTAGAACCCTGAAATTCCCAAAAATATTTTCGCCCCAAAAAAGCCATTTTAGAGTCCTGTAGGACCAGAATGTTTGGCAGCCCAAAAAAGCCCTAACAATGTATCTCAGGCCTCCAAAAATCTACAAAACTTTGGAGGTATGAAAAAGGCATTTCCAGTCATTCTAGACCCCCTAAAGCCCATAAAATGTTGGCAGCCCGAAACATGTGTCACAGAGCTCCAAATGTCCCAAAAACACTGGCAGCCTGAAAAAGACCTTAATCTGCATCCTAGAACCCTGAAATTCTCAAAAATATTTTCAGCCCAAAAAAGCCATCTTAGACCCCGGTAGGGCCAGAATGTTTGGCAGCCCAAAAAAGCCCTAAAAATGCATCTCAGGCCTCCAAAAATCTACAAAACTTTGGAGCCATGAAAAAGGCGTTTCCAGGCATCCTAGATCCCCTAAAGTCCAGAAAATGTTTGCGGCCCGAAAAATATGTCACAGAGCTCCAAATGTCCCCAAAATATCGGCAGCTTGAAAAAGACCTTAATCCGCATCCTAGAACCCTGAAATTCTCAAAAATATTTTCAGCCCAAAAAAGCCATGTTAGACCCCAGTAGGACGAGAATGTTTGGCATCCCAAAAAAGCCATACAAATGCCACTCAGTCCTCCAAAAATCTACAAAACTTTGGAGCCCCGAAAAAGGCATTTCCAGGCATCATAGACCCCCTAAAGTCCAGAAAATGTTGGCAGCCTGAAACATGTGTCACAGAGCTCCAAATGTCCCAAAAAACATCGGCAGCCTGAAAAAGCCCTTGATCCACATCCTAGAACCCTGAAATTCCCAAAAATATTTTCGCCCCAAAAAAGCCATTTTAGAGTCCGGTAGGACCAGAATGTTTGGCAGCCCAAAAAAGCCCTAACAATGTATCTCAGGCCTCCAAAAATCTACAAAACTTTGGAGGTATGAAAAAGGCATTTCCAGTCATTCTAAACCCCCTAAAGCCCATAAAATGTTGGCAGCCCGAAACATGTGTCACAGAGCTCCAAATGTCCCAAAAACATCGGCAGCCTGAAAAGACCTTAATCGACATCCTAGAACCCTGAAATTCCCAAAAAATATTTTTACCTCAAAAAAGCCATGTCAGTGCATAGTAGGACCAGAATGTTTGGCAGCCCAAAAAAGCCCTAAAAATGCCACTCAGGCCTCCAAAAATCTACAAAACTTTGGAGCCCCGAAAAAGGCATTTCTAGGCATCCTTGACCCCCTAAAGTCCAGAAAATGTTGGCAGCCTGAAACATGTGTCACAGAGCTCCAAATGTCCCAAAAAACATCGGCAGCCTGAAAAAGCCCTTAATCCACATCCTAGAACCCTGAAATTCCCAAAAATATTTTCGCCCCAAAAAAGCCATTTTAGAGTCCTGTAGGACCAGAATGTTTGGCAGCCCAAAAAAGCCCTAAAAATGCATCTCAGGCCTCCAAAAATCTACAAAACTTTGGAGGCCAGAAAAAGGCGTTTCCAATCATCCTAGACCCCCTAAAGTCCAGAAAATGTTGGCGGCCCGAAAAATATGTCACAGAGCTCCAAATGTCCCCAAAACATCGGCAGCCTGAAAAAAACCTTAATCCGCATCCTAGAACACTGAAATTCCCAAAGATATTTTCGCCCCAAAAAAGCCATTTTAGAGCCCTGTAGGACCAGAATGTTTGGCAGCCCAAAAAAGCCCTAAAAATGCATCTCAGGCCTCCAAAAATCTACAAAACTTTGGAGGCCAGAAAAAGGCGTTTCCAATCATCCTAGACCCCCTAAAGTCCAGAAAATGTTGGCGGCCCGAAAAATATGTCACAGAGCTCCAAATGTCCCAAAAACATCGGCAGCCTGAAAAAGACCTTAATCTGCATCCTAGAACCCTGAAATTCTCAAAAATATTTTCAGCCCAAAAAAGCCATTTTAGACCCCGGTAGACCAGAATGTTTGGCAGCCCAAAAAAGCCCTAAAAATGCCACTCAGGCCTCCAAAAATCTACAAAACTTTGGAGCCCCGAAAAAGGCATTTCTAGGCATCCTAGACCCCCTAAAGTCCAGAAAATGTTGGCAGCCCTAAACAAGTGACACAGAGCTCCAAATGTCTCAAAAACATTGGCAGCCTGAAAAAGACCTTAATCGGCATCCTAGAACCCTGGAATTCCCAAAACTATTTTCGCCCCAAAAAAGACATTTTAGATCCCTGTAGGACCAGAATGTTTGGCAGCCCAGAAAAGCCATCCTAGAACCCTGAAATTCTCAAAAATATTTTCAGCCCAAAAAAGCCATGTTAGACCCCAGTAGGACGAGAATGTTTGGCATCCCAAAAAAGCCATAAAAATGCCACTCAGTCCTCCAAAAATCTACAAAACTTTGGAGCCCCGAAAAAGGCATTTCCAGGCATCGTAGACCCCCTAAAGTCCAGAAAATGTTGGCAGCCTGAAACATGTGTCACAGAGCTCCAAATGTCCCAAAAAACATCGGCAGCCTGAAAAAGCCCTTGATCCACATCCTAGAACCCTGAAATTCCCAAAAATATTTTCGCCCCAAAAAAGCCATTTTAGAGTCCTGTAGGACCAGAATGTTTGGCAGCCCAAAAAAGCCCTAACAATGTATCTCAGGCCTCCAAAAATCTACAAAACTTTGGAGGTATGAAAAAGGCATTTTCAGTCATTCTAGACCCCCTAAAGCCCATAAAATGTTGGCAGCCCGAAACATGTGTCACAGTGCTCCAAATGTCCCAAAAACATCGGCAGCCTGAAAAGACCTTAATCGACATCCTAGAACCCTGAAATTCCCAAAAAATATTTTTACCTCAAAAAAGCCATTTCAGTGCATAGTAGGACCAGAATGTTTGGCAGCCCAAAAAAGCCCTAAAAATGCCACTCAGGCCTCCAAAAATCTACAAAACTTTGGAGCCCCGAAAAAGGCATTTCTAGGCATCCTAGACCCCCTAAAGTCCAGAAAATGTTGGCAGCCCGAAACAAGTGTCACAGAGCTCCAAATGTCTCAAAAACATTGGCAGCCTGAAAAAGACCTTAATCGGCATCCTAGAACCCTGAAATTCCCAAAACTATTTTCGCCCCAAAAAAGACATTTTAGATCCCTGTAGGACCAGAATGTTTGGCAGCCCAAAAAAGCCCTAAAAATGCATCTCAGGCCTCCAAAAATCTACAAAACTTTGGAGGCCAGAAACAGGTGTTTCCAGGCATCCCAGACCCCCTAAAATCCAGAAAATGTGGGCGGCCCTAAAGATGTGTCACAGAGCTCCAAAAGTCCCCAAAACATCGGCAGCCTGAAAAAGACCTTAATTCACATCCTAGAACCCTGAAATTCTCAAAACTATTTTTCAGCCCAAAAAAGCCATCTTAGACCCGGTAGTACCAGAATGTTTGGCAGCCCAAAAAAGCCCTAAAAATGCCACTCAGGGCTCCAAAAATCTACAAAACTTTGGAGCCCCGAAAAAGGCATTTCCAGGCATCCTAGTTCCCCTAAAGTCCAGAAAATGTTGGCAGCCCGAAACAAGTGTCACAGAGCTCCAAATGTCCCAAAAACACTGGCAGCCTGAAAAAGACCTTAATCTGCATCCTAGAACCCTGAAATTCTCAAAAATATTTTCAGCCCAAAAAAGCCATCTTAGACCCCGGTAGGGCCAGAATGTTTGGCAGCCCAAAAAAGCCCTAAAAATGCATCTCAGGCCTCCAAAAATCTACAAAACTTTGGAGCCACGAAAAAGGCGTTTCCAGGCATCCTAGACCCCCTAAAGTCCAGAAAATGTTAGCGGCCTGAAAAATATGTCACAGAGCTCCAAATGTCCCCAAAATATCGGCAGCCTGAAAAAGACCTTAATCTGCATCCTAGAACCCTGAAATTCTCAAAAATATTTTCAGCCCAAAAAAGCCATGTTAGACCCCAGTAGGACGAGAATGTTTGGCATCCCAAAAAATCCATAAAAATGCCACTCAGTCCTCCAAAAATCTACAAAACTTTGGAGCCCCGAAAAAGGCATTTCCAGGCATCCTAGATCCCCTAAAGTCCAGAAAATGTTGGCAGCCCGAAACAAGTGTCACAGAGCTCCAATGTCCCAAAAACACTGGCAGCCTGAAAAAGACCTTAATCTGCATCCTAGAACCCTGAAATTCTCAAAAATATTTTCAGCCCAAAAAATCCATCTTAGACCCCAGTAGGACCAGAATGTTTGGCATCCCAAAAAAGCCATAAAAATGCCACTCAGTCCTCCAAAAATCTACAAAACTTTGGAGCCCCGAAAAAGGCATTTCCAGGCATCCTAGACCCCCTAAAGTCCAGAAAATGTTGGCAGCCTGAAACATGTGTCATGGAGCTCCAAATGTCCCAAAAACATTGGCAGCCTGAAAAAGACCTTAATCCGCATCCTAGAACCCAGAAATTCCCAAAAATATTTTCGCCCCAAAAAAGCCATTTTAGAGCCCTGTAGGACCAGAATGTTTGGCAGCCCAAAAAAGTCCTAAAAATGTACCTCAGGCCTCCAAAAATCTACAAAACTTTGGAGCTACGAAAAAGGCATTTCCAGTCGTTCTAGACCCCCTAAAGCCCATAAATGTTGGCAGCCCGAAACATGTGTCACAGAGCTCCAAATGTCCCAAAAACATCGGCAGCCTGAAAAAGACTTTAATCGACATTCTAGAACCCTGAAATTCCCCAAAAATATTTTTACCCCAAAAAAGCCATCTTAGTGCATGGTAGGACCAGAATGTTTGGCAGCTCAAAAAAGCCCTAAAAATGCCACTCAGGCCTCCAAAAATCTACAAAACTTTGGAGCCACGAAAAAGGCGTTTCCCTGCATCCTAGACCACCTAAAGTCCAGAAAATGTTGGCAGCCCGAAAGATGTGTCACAGAGCTCCAAATGTCCCAAAAACATCGGCAGCCTGAAAAAGACCTTAATCCACATCCTAGAACCCTGAAATTCCCAAAAATAAATAAGTCCCAAAAAAAGCCATCTTAGACTCTGGTAGGACCAGAATGTTTGGCAGAATAAAAAAGCCCTAAAAATGCATCTCAGGTCTCCAAAAATCTACAAAACTTTGGAGCCCCGAAAAAGGCATTTTCAGGCATCCTAGACCCCCTAAAGTCCAGAAAATGTTGGCGGCCCGAAAAATATGTCACAGAGCTCCAAATGTCCCAAAAACATTGGCAGCCTGAAAAAGACCTTAATCTGCATCCTAGAACCCTGAAATTCTCAAAAATATTTTCAGCCCAAAAAAGCCATTTTAGACTCTGGTAGACCAGAATGTTTGGCAGCCCAAAAAAGCCCTAAAAATGCCACTCAGGCCTCCAAAAATCTACAAAACTTTGGAGCCCCGAAAAAGGCATTTCTAGGCATCCTAGACCCCCTAAAGTCCAGAAAATGTTGGCAGCCCGAAACAAGTGTCACAGAGCTCCAAATGTCTCAAAAACATTGGCAGCCTGAAAAAGACCTTAATCGGCATCCTAGAACCCTGAAATTCCCAAAACTATTTCCGCCCCAAAAAAGACATTTTAGATCCCTGTAGGACCAGAATGTTTGGCAGCCCAAAAAAGCCCTAAAAATGCATCTCAGGCCTCCAAAAATCTACAAAACTTTGGAGGCCAGAAACAGGTGTTTCCAGGCATGCCAGACCCCCTAAAATCCAGAAAATGTGGGCGGCCCTAAAGATGTGTCACAGAGCTCCAAAAGTCCCCAAAACATCGGCAGCCTGAAAAAGACCTTAATCCACATCCTAGAACCCTGAAATTCTCAAAAATATTTTTCAGCCCAAAAAAGCCATCTTAGACCCGGTAGTACCAGAATGTTTGGCAGCCCAAAAAAGCCCTAAAAATGCCACTCAGGGCTCCAAAAATCTACAAAACTTTGGAGCCCCGAAAAAGGCATTTCCAGGCATCCTAGTTCCCCTAAAGTCCAGAAAATGTTGGCAGCCCGAAACAAGTGTCACAGAGCTCCAAATGTCCCAAAAACACTGGCAGCCTGAAAAAGACCTTAATCTGCATCCTAGAACCCTGAAATTCTCAAAAATATTTTCAGCCCAAAAAAGCCATCTTAGACCCCGGTAGGGCCAGAATGTTTGGCAGCCCAAAAAAGCCCTAAAAATGCATCTCAGGCCTCCAAAAATCTACAAAACTTTGGAGCCACGAAAAAGGCGTTTCCAGGCATCCTAGACCCCCTAAAGTCCAGAAAATGTTTGCGGCCCGAAAAATATGTCACAGAGCTCCAAATGTCCCCAAAATATCGGCAGCCTGAAAAAGACCTTAATCCGCATCCTAGAACCCTGAAATTCTCAAAAATATTTTCAGCCCAAAAAAGCCATGTTAGACCCCAGTAGGACGAGAATGTTTGGCATCCCAAAAAAGCCATAAAAATGCCACTCAGTCCTCCAAAAATCTACAAAACTTTGGAGCCCCAAAAAAGGCATTTCCAGGCATCGTAGACCCCCTAAAGTCCAGAAAATGTTGGCAGCCTGAAACATGTGTCACAGAGCTCCAAATGTCCCAAAAAACATCGGCAGCCTGAAAAAGCCCTTGATCCACATCCTAGAACCCTGAAATTCCCAAAAATATTTTCGCCCCAAAAAAGCCATTTTAGAGTCCTGTAGGACCAGAATGTTTGGCAGCCCAAAAAAGCCCTAACAATGTATCTCAGGCCTCCAAAAATCTACAAAACTTTGGAGGTATGAAAAAGGCATTTCCAGTCATTCTAGACCCCCTAAAGCCCATAAAATGTTGGCAGCCCGAAACATGTGTCACAGAGCTCCAAATGTCCCAAAAACATCGGCAGCCTGAAAAGACCTTAATCGACATCCTAGAACCCTGAAATTCCCAAAAAATATTTTTACCTCAAAAAAGCCATTTCAGTGCATAGTAGGGCCAGAATGTTTGGCAGCCCAAAAAAGCCCTAAAAATGCCACTCAGGCCTCCAAAAATCTACAAAACTTTGGAGCCCCGAAAAAGGCATTTCTAGGCATCCTAGACCCCCTAAAGTCCAGAAAATGTTGGCAGCTCGAAACAAGTGTCACAGAGCTCCAAATGTCTCAAAAACATTGGCAGCCTGAAAAAGACCTTAATCGGCATCCTAGAACCCTGAAATTCCCAAAACTATTTTCGCCCCAAAAAAGACATTTTAGATCCCTGTAGGACCAGAATGTTTGGCAGCCCAAAAAAGCCATCCTAGAACCCTGAAATTCTCAAAAATATTTTCAGCCCAAAAAAGCCATGTTAGACCCCAGTAGGACGAGAATGTTTGGCATCCCAAAAAAGCCATAAAAATACCACTCAGTCCTCCAAAAATCTACAAAACTTTGGAGCCCCGAAAAAGGCATTTCCAGGCATCGTAGACCCCCTAAAGTCCAGAAAATGTTGGCAGCCTGAAACATGTGTCACAGAGCTCCAAATGTCCCAAAAAACATCGGCAGCCTGAAAAAGCCCTTGATCCACATCCTAGAACCCTGAAATTCCCAAAAATATTTTCGCCCCAAAAAAGCCATTTTAGAGTCCTGTAGGACCAGAATGTTTGGCAGCCCAAAAAAGCCCTAACAATGTATCTCAGGCCTCCAAAAATCTACAAAACTTTGGAGGTATGAAAAAGGCATTTCCAGTCATTCTAGACCCCCTAAAGCCCATAAAATGTTGGCAGCCCGAAACATGTGTCACAGAGCTCCAAATGTCCCAAAAACATCGGCAGCCTGAAAAGACCTTAATCGACATCCTAGAACCCTGAAATTCCCAAAAAATATTTTTACCTCAAAAAAGCCATTTCAGTGCATAGTAGGACCAGAATGTTTGGCAGCCCAAAAAAGCCCTAAAAATGCCACTCAGGCCTCCAAAAATCTACAAAACTTTGGAGCCCCGAAAAAGGCATTTCTAGGCATCCTAGACCCCCTAAAGTCCAGAAAATGTTGGCAGCCCGAAACAAGTGTCACAGAGCTCCAAATGTCTCAAAAACATTGGCAGCCTGAAAAAGACCTTAATCGGCATCCTAGAACCCTGAAATTGCCAAAACTATTTTCGCCCCAAAAAAGACATTTTAGATCCCTGTAGGACCAGAATGTTTGGCAGCCCAAAAAAGCCCTAAAAATGCATCTCAGGCCTCCAAAAATCTACAAAACTTTGGAGGCCAGAAACAGGTGTTTCCAGGCATCCCAGACCCCCTAAAATCCAGAAAATGTGGGCGGCCCTAAAGATGTGTCACAGAGCTCCAAAAGTCCCCAAAACATCGGCAGCCTGAAAAAGTCCTTAATCCACATCCTAGAACCCTGAAATTCTCAAAAATATTTTTCAGCCCAAAAAAGCCATCTTAGACCCGGTAGTACCAGAATGTTTGGCAGCCCAAAAAAGCCCTAAAAATGCCACTCAGGGCTCCAAAAATCTACAAAACTTTGGAGCCCCGAAAAAGGCATTTCCAGGCATCCTAGTTCCCCTAAAGTCCAGAAAATGTTGGCAGCCCGAAACAAGTGTCACAGAGCTCCAAATGTCCCAAAAACACTGGCAGCCTGAAAAAGACCTTAATCTGCATCCTAGAACCCTGAAATTCTCAAAAATATTTTCAGCCCAAAAAAGCTATCTTAGACCCCGGTAGGGCCAGAATGTTTGGCAGCCCAAAAAAGCCCTAAAAATGCATCTCAGGCCTCCAAAAATCTACAAAACTTTGGAGCCACGAAAAAGGCGTTTCCAGGCATCCTAGACCCCCTAAAGTCCAGAAAATGTTTGCGGCCCGAAAAATATGTCACAGAGCTCCAAATGTCCCCAAAATATCGGCAGCCTGAAAAAGACCTTAATCCGCATCCTAGAACCCTGAAATTCTCAAAAATATTTTCAGCCCAAAAGAGCCATGTTAGACCCCAGTAGGACGAGAATGTTTGGCATCCCAAAAAAGCCATAAAAATGACACTCAGTCCTCCAAAAATCTACAAAACTTTGGAGCCCCGAAAAAGGCATTTCCAGGCATCGTAGACCCCCTAAAGTCCAGAAAATGTTGGCAGCCCGAAACATGTGTCACAGAGCTCCAAATGTCCCAAAAACATCGGCAGCCTGAAAAAGACCTTAATCGACATCCTAGAACCCTGAAATTCCCCAAAAATATTTTTACCTCAAAAAAGCCATTTCAGTGCATAGTAGGACCAGAATGTTTGGCAGCTCAAAAAAGCCCTAAAAATGCATCTCAGGCCCTCAAAGATCTACAAAACTTTGGAGGCCAGATAAAGGCATTTCCAGGCATCCTAGACCCACTAAAGTCCAGAAAATGTTGTCGGCCCGAAGTATGTGTCACAGAGCTCCAAATGCCCCAAAAACATTGGCAGCCTGAAAAAGACCTTAATCCGCATCCTAGAACCCTGAAATTCCTTAAAAATATTTTCGCCCCAAAAAAGCCATTTTAGAGCCTTGTAGGGCCAGAATGTTTGGCAGCCCAAAAAAGCCCTAAAAATGCATCTCAGGCCTCCAAAAATCTACAAAACTTTGGAGCCACGAAAAAGGCGTTTCCAGGCATCCTAGACCCCCTAAAGTCCAGAAAATGTTGGCGGCCCGAAAAATATGTCACAGAGCTCCAAATGTCCCCAAAACATCGGCAGCCTGAAAAAAACCTTAATCCGCATCCTAGAACACTGAAATTCCCAAAGATATTTTCGCCCCAAAAAAGCCATTTTAGAGCCCTGTAGGACCAGAATGTTTGGCAGCCCAAAAAAGCCCTAAAAATGCATCTCAGGCCTCCAAAAATCTACAAAACTTTGGAGGTATGAAAAAGGCATTTCCAGTCATTCTAGACCCCCTAAAGCCTATAAAATGTTGGCAGCCCGAAACATGTGTCACAGAGCTCCAAATGTCCCAAAAACATCGGCAGCCTGAAAAGACCTTAATCGACATCCTAGAACCCTGAAATTCCCAAAAAATATTTTTACCTCAAAAAAGCCATTTCAGTGCATAGTAGGACCAGAATGTTTGGCAGCCCAAAAAAGCCCTAAAAATGCCACTCAGGCCTCCAAAAATCTACAAAACTTTGGAGCCCCGAAAAAGGCATTTCTAGGCATCCTATACCCCCTAAAGTCCAGAAAATGTTGGCAGCCCGAAACAAGTGTCACAGAGCTCCAAATGTCTCAAAAACATTGGCAGCCTGAAAAAGACCTTAATCGGCATCCTAGAACCCTGAAATTCCCAAAACTATTTTCGCCCCAAAAAAGACATTTTAGATCCCTGTAGGACCAGAATGTTTGGCAGCCCAAAAAAGCCCTAAAAATGCATCTCAGGCCTCCAAAAATCTACAAAACTTTGGAAGCCAGAAACCGGTGTTTCCAGGCATCCCAGACCCCCTAAAATCCAGAAAATGTGGGCGGCCCTAAAGATGTGTCACAGAGCTCCAAAAGTCCCCAAAACATCGGCAGCCTGAAAAAGACCTTAATCCACATCCTAGAACCCTGAAATTCTCAAAAATATTTTTCAGCCCAAAAAAGCCATCTTAGACCCGGTAGTACCAGAATGTTTGGCAGCCCAAAAAAGCCCTAAAAATGCCACTCAGAGCTCCAAAAATCTACAAAACTTTGGAGCCCCGAAAAAGGCATTTCCAGGCATCCTAGTTCCCCTAAAGTCCAGAAAATGTTGGCAGCCCGAAACAAGTGTCACAGAGCTCCAAATGTTCCAAAAACACTGGCAGCCTGAAAAAGACCTTAATCTGCATCCTAGAACCCTGAAATTCTCAAAAATATTTTCAGCCCAAAAAAGCCATCTTAGACCCCGGTAGGGCCAGAATGTTTGGCAGCCCAAAAAAGCCCTAAAAATGCATCTCAGGCCTCCAAAAATCTACAAAACTTTGGAGCCACGAAAAAGGCGTTTCCAGGCATCCTAGACCCCCTAAAGTCCAGAAAATGTTTGCGGCCCGAAAAATATGTCACAGAGCTCCAAATGTCCCCAAAATATCGGCAGCCTGAAAAAGACCTTAATCCGCATCCTAGAACCCTGAAATTCTCAAAAATATTTTCAGCCCAAAAGAGCCATGTTAGACCCCAGTAGGACGAGAATGTTTGGCATCCCAAAAAAGCCATAAAAATGACACTCAGTCCTCCAAAAATCTACAAAACTTTGGAGCCCCGAAAAAGGCATTTCCAGGCATCGTAGACCCCCTAAAGTCCAGAAAATGTTGGCAGCCTGAAACATGTGTCACAGAGCTCCAAATGTCCCAAAAAACATCGGCAGCCTGAAAAAGCCCTTGATCCACATCCTAGAACCCTGAAATTCCCAAAAATATTTTCGCCCCAAAAAAGCCATTTTAGAGTCCTGTAGGACCAGAATGTTTGGCAGCCCAAAAAAGCCCTAACAATGTATCTCAGGCCTCCAAAAATCTACAAAACTTTGGAGCTATGAAAAAGGCATTTCCAGTCATTCTAGACCCCCTAAAGCCCATAAAATGTTGGCAGCCCGAAACATGTGTCACAGAGCTCCAAATGTCCCAAAAACATCGGCAGCCTGAAAAGACCTTAATCGACATCCTAGAACCCTGAAATTCCCCAAAAATAGTTTTACCTCAAAAAAGCCATTTCAGTGCATAGTAGGACCAGAATGTTTGGCAGCTCAAAAAAGCCCTAAAAATGCATCTCAGGCCCTCAAAGATCTACAAAACTTTGGAGGCCAGAAAAAGGCATTTCCAGGCATCCTAGACCCACTAAAGTCCAGAAAATGTTGTCGGCCCGAAGTATGTGTCACAGAGCTCCAAATGTCCCAAAAACATTGGCAGCCTGAAAAAGACCTTAATCCGCATCCTAGAACCCTGAAATTCCTTAAAAATATTTTCGCCCCAAAAAAGCCATTTTAGAGCCTTGTAGGGCCAGAATGTTTGGCAGCCCAAAAAAGCCCTAAAAATGCATCTCAGGCCTCCAAAAATCTACAAAACTTTGGAGCCACGAAAAAGGCGTTTCCAGGCATCCTAGACCCCCTAAAGTCCAGAAAATGTTGGCGGCCCGAAAAATATGTCACAGAGCTCCAAATGTCCCCAAAACATCGGCAGCCTGAAAAAAACCTTAATCCGCATCCTAGAACACTGAAATTCCCAAAGATATTTTCGCCCCAAAAAAGCCATTTTAGAGCCCTGTAGGACCAGAATGTTTGGCAGCCCAAAAAAGCCCTAAAAATGCATCTCAGGCCTCCAAAAATCTACAAAACTTTGGAGGCCAGAAACAGGTGTTTCCAGGCATCCCAGACCCCCTAAAATCCAGAAAATGTGGGCGGCCCTAAAGATGTGTCACAGAGCTCCAAAAGTCCCCAAAACATCGGCAGCCTGAAAAAGACCTTAATCCACATCCTAGAACCCTGAAATTCTCAAAAATATTTTTCAGCCCAAAAAAGCCATCTTAGACCCGGTAGTACCAGAATGTTTGGCAGCCCAAAAAAGCCCTAAAAATGCCACTCAGGCCTCCAAAAATCTACAAAACTTTGGAGCCCCGAAAAAGGCATTTCTAGGCATCCTAGACCCCCTAAAGTCCAGAAAATGTTGGCAGCCCGAAACAAGTGTCACAGAGCTCCAAATGTCCCAAAAACATTGGCAGCCTGAAAAAGACCTTAATCCGCATCCTAGAACCCTGAAATTCCCAAAAACATTTTCGCCCCAAAAAAGCCATTTTAGAGCCTTGTAGGGCCAGAATGTTTGGCATCCCAAAAAAGCCCTAAAAATGCATCTCAGGCCTCCAAAAATCTACAAAACTTTGGAACCACGAAAAAGGCGTTTCCAGGCATCCTAGAACCCCTAAAGTCCAGAAAATGTTGGCAGCCCGAAACAAGTGTCACAGAGCCCCAAATGTCCCAAAAACATTGGCAGCCTGAAAAAGACCTTAATCCGCATCCTAGAACCTTGAAATTCCCAAAAATATTTTCGCCCCAAAAAAGCCATTTTAGAGCCTTGTAGGGCCAGAATGTTTGGCAGCCCAAAAAAGCCGTAAGAATGCATCTCAGGCCTCCAAAAATCTACAAAACTTTGGAGCCACGAAAAAGGCGTTTCCAGGCATCCTAGACCCCCTAAAGTCCAGAAAATGTTGGCGGCCCGAAAAATATGTCACAGAGCTCCAAATGTCCCCAAAACATCGGCAGCCTGAAAAAAACCTTAATCGATATCCTAGAACACTGAAATTCCCAAAGATATTTTCGCCCCAAAAAAGCCATTTTAGAGCCCGGTAGACCAGAATGTTTGGCAGCCCAAAAAAGCCCTAAAAATGCCACTCAGGCCTCCAAAAATCTACAAAACTTTGGAGCCCCGAAAAAGGCATTTCTAGGCATCCTAGACCCCAAAAGTCCAGAAAATGTTGGCAGCCCGAAACAAGTGTCACAGAGCTCCAAATGTCTCAAAAACATTGGCAGCCTGAAAAAGACCTTAATCTGCATCCTAGAACCCTGAAATTCCCAAAAATATTTTCGCCCCAAAAAAGCCATTTTAGAGTCCTGTAGGACCAGAATGTTTGGCAGCCCAAAAAAGCCCTAACAATGTATCTCAGGCCTCCAAAAATCTACAAAACTTTGGAGGTATGAAAAAGGCATTTCCAGTCATTCTAGACCCCCTAAAGCCCATAAAATGTTGGCAGCCCGAAACATGTGTCACAGAGCTCCAAATGTCCCAAAAACACTGGCAGCCTGAAAAAGACCTTAATCTGCATCCTAGAACCCTGAAATTCTCAAAAATATTTTCAGCCCAAAAAAGCCATCTTAGACCCCGGTAGGGCCAGAATGTTTGGCAGCCCAAAAAAGCCCTAAAAATGCATCTCAGGCCTCCAAAAATCTACAAAACTTTGGAGCCATGAAAAAGGCGTTTCCAGGCATCCTAGATCCCCTAAAGTCCAGAAAATGTTTGCGGCCCGAAAAATATGTCACAGAGCTCCAAATGTCCCCAAAATATCGGCAGCTTGAAAAAGACCTTAATCCGCATCCTAGAACCCTGAAATTCTCCAAAATATTTTCAGCCCAAAAAAGCCATGTTAGACCCCAGTAGGACGAGAATGTTTGGCATCCCAAAAAAGCCATACAAATGCCACTCAGTCCTCCAAAAATCTACAAAACTTTGGAGCCCCGAAAAAGGCATTTCCAGGCATCATAGACCCCCTAAAGTCCAGAAAATG
Organism: Ambystoma mexicanum; assembly: GCF_040938575.1. Classification (NCBI taxonomy): domain Eukaryota; kingdom Metazoa; phylum Chordata; class Amphibia; order Caudata; family Ambystomatidae; genus Ambystoma; species Ambystoma mexicanum. The sequence goes on from NC_090941.1 coordinate 217,439,870, forward strand.
TTGGCAGCCTGAAACATGTGTCACAGAGCTCCAAATGTCCCAAAAAACATCGGCAGCCTGAAAAAGCCCTTGATCCACATCCTAGAACCCTGAAATTCCCAAAAATATTTTCGCCCCAAAAAAGCCATTTTAGAGTCCGGTAGGACCAGAATGTTTGGCAGCCCAAAAAAGCCCTAACAATGTATCTCAGGCCTCCAAAAATCTACAAAACTTTGGAGGTATGAAAAAGGCATTTCCAGTCATTCTAAACCCCCTAAAGCCCATAAAATGTTGGCAGCCCGAAACATGTGTCACAGAGCTCCAAATGTCCCAAAAACATCGGCAGCCTGAAAAGACCTTAATCGACATCCTAGAACCCTGAAATTCCCAAAAAATATTTTTACCTCAAAAAAGCCATGTCAGTGCATAGTAGGACCAGAATGTTTGGCAGCCCAAAAAAGCCCTAAAAATGCCACTCAGGCCTCCAAAAATCTACAAAACTTTGGAGCCCCGAAAAAGGCATTTCTAGGCATCCTTGACCCCCTAAAGTCCAGAAAATGTTGGCAGCCTGAAACATGTGTCACAGAGCTCCAAATGTCCCAAAAAACATCGGCAGCCTGAAAAAGCCCTTAATCCACATCCTAGAACCCTGAAATTCCCAAAAATATTTTCGCCCCAAAAAAGCCATTTTAGAGTCCTGTAGGACCAGAATGTTTGGCAGCCCAAAAAAGCCCTAAAAATGCATCTCAGGCCTCCAAAAATCTACAAAACTTTGGAGGCCAGAAAAAGGCGTTTCCAATCATCCTAGACCCCCTAAAGTCCAGAAAATGTTGGCGGCCCGAAAAATATGTCACAGAGCTCCAAATGTCCCCAAAACATCGGCAGCCTGAAAAAAACCTTAATCCGCATCCTAGAACACTGAAATTCCCAAAGATATTTTCGCCCCAAAAAAGCCATTTTAGAGCCCTGTAGGACCAGAATGTTTGGCAGCCCAAAAAAGCCCTAAAAATGCATCTCAGGCCTCCAAAAATCTACAAAACTTTGGAGGCCAGAAAAAGGCGTTTCCAATCATCCTAGACCCCCTAAAGTCCAGAAAATGTTGGCGGCCCGAAAAATATGTCACAGAGCTCCAAATGTCCCAAAAACATCGGCAGCCTGAAAAAGACCTTAATCTGCATCCTAGAACCCTGAAATTCTCAAAAATATTTTCAGCCCAAAAAAGCCATTTTAGACCCCGGTAGACCAGAATGTTTGGCAGCCCAAAAAAGCCCTAAAAATGCCACTCAGGCCTCCAAAAATCTACAAAACTTTGGAGCCCCGAAAAAGGCATTTCTAGGCATCCTAGACCCCCTAAAGTCCAGAAAATGTTGGCAGCCCTAAACAAGTGACACAGAGCTCCAAATGTCTCAAAAACATTGGCAGCCTGAAAAAGACCTTAATCGGCATCCTAGAACCCTGGAATTCCCAAAACTATTTTCGCCCCAAAAAAGACATTTTAGATCCCTGTAGGACCAGAATGTTTGGCAGCCCAGAAAAGCCATCCTAGAACCCTGAAATTCTCAAAAATATTTTCAGCCCAAAAAAGCCATGTTAGACCCCAGTAGGACGAGAATGTTTGGCATCCCAAAAAAGCCATAAAAATGCCACTCAGTCCTCCAAAAATCTACAAAACTTTGGAGCCCCGAAAAAGGCATTTCCAGGCATCGTAGACCCCCTAAAGTCCAGAAAATGTTGGCAGCCTGAAACATGTGTCACAGAGCTCCAAATGTCCCAAAAAACATCGGCAGCCTGAAAAAGCCCTTGATCCACATCCTAGAACCCTGAAATTCCCAAAAATATTTTCGCCCCAAAAAAGCCATTTTAGAGTCCTGTAGGACCAGAATGTTTGGCAGCCCAAAAAAGCCCTAACAATGTATCTCAGGCCTCCAAAAATCTACAAAACTTTGGAGGTATGAAAAAGGCATTTTCAGTCATTCTAGACCCCCTAAAGCCCATAAAATGTTGGCAGCCCGAAACATGTGTCACAGTGCTCCAAATGTCCCAAAAACATCGGCAGCCTGAAAAGACCTTAATCGACATCCTAGAACCCTGAAATTCCCAAAAAATATTTTTACCTCAAAAAAGCCATTTCAGTGCATAGTAGGACCAGAATGTTTGGCAGCCCAAAAAAGCCCTAAAAATGCCACTCAGGCCTCCAAAAATCTACAAAACTTTGGAGCCCCGAAAAAGGCATTTCTAGGCATCCTAGACCCCCTAAAGTCCAGAAAATGTTGGCAGCCCGAAACAAGTGTCACAGAGCTCCAAATGTCTCAAAAACATTGGCAGCCTGAAAAAGACCTTAATCGGCATCCTAGAACCCTGAAATTCCCAAAACTATTTTCGCCCCAAAAAAGACATTTTAGATCCCTGTAGGACCAGAATGTTTGGCAGCCCAAAAAAGCCCTAAAAATGCATCTCAGGCCTCCAAAAATCTACAAAACTTTGGAGGCCAGAAACAGGTGTTTCCAGGCATCCCAGACCCCCTAAAATCCAGAAAATGTGGGCGGCCCTAAAGATGTGTCACAGAGCTCCAAAAGTCCCCAAAACATCGGCAGCCTGAAAAAGACCTTAATCCACATCCTAGAACCCTGAAATTCTCAAAACTATTTTTCAGCCCAAAAAAGCCATCTTAGACCCGGTAGTACCAGAATGTTTGGCAGCCCAAAAAAGCCCTAAAAATGCCACTCAGGGCTCCAAAAATCTACAAAACTTTGGAGCCCCGAAAAAGGCATTTCCAGGCATCCTAGTTCCCCTAAAGTCCAGAAAATGTTGGCAGCCCGAAACAAGTGTCACAGAGCTCCAAATGTCCCAAAAACACTGGCAGCCTGAAAAAGACCTTAATCTGCATCCTAGAACCCTGAAATTCTCAAAAATATTTTCAGCCCAAAAAAGCCATCTTAGACCCCGGTAGGGCCAGAATGTTTGGCAGCCCAAAAAAGCCCTAAAAATGCATCTCAGGCCTCCAAAAATCTACAAAACTTTGGAGCCACGAAAAAGGCGTTTCCAGGCATCCTAGACCCCCTAAAGTCCAGAAAATGTTTGCGGCCCGAAAAATATGTCACAGAGCTCCAAATGTCCCCAAAATATCGGCAGCCTGAAAAAGACCTTGATCCACATCCTAGAACCCTGAAATTCCCAAAAATATTTTCGCCCCAAAAAAGCCATTTTAGAGTCCTGTAGGACCAGAATGTTTGGCAGCCCAAAAAAGCCCTAACAATGTATCTCAGGCCTCCAAAAATCTACAAAACTTTGGAGGTATGAAAAAGGCATTTTCAGTCATTCTAGACCCCCTAAAGCCCATAAAATGTTGGCAGCCCGAAACATGTGTCACAGTGCTCCAAATGTCCCAAAAACATCGGCAGCCTGAAAAGACCTTAATCGACATCCTAGAACCCTGAAATTCCCAAAAAATATTTTTACCTCAAAAAAGCCATTTCAGTGCATAGTAGGACCAGAATGTTTGGCAGCCCAAAAAAGCCCTAAAAATGCCACTCAGGCCTCCAAAAATCTACAAAACTTTGGAGCCCCGAAAAAGGCATTTCTAGGCATCCTAGACCCCCTAAAGTCCAGAAAATGTTGGCAGCCCGAAACAAGTGTCACAGAGCTCCAAATGTCTCAAAAACATTGGCAGCCTGAAAAAGACCTTAATCGGCATCCTAGAACCCTGAAATTCCCAAAACTATTTTCGCCCCAAAAAAGACATTTTAGATCCCTGTAGGACCAGAATGTTTGGCAGCCCAAAAAAGCCCTAAAAATGCATCTCAGGCCTCCAAAAATCTACAAAACTTTGGAGGCCAGAAACAGGTGTTTCCAGGCATCCCAGACCCCCTAAAATCCAGAAAATGTGGGCGGCCCTAAAGATGTGTCACAGAGCTCCAAAAGTCCCCAAAACATCGGCAGCCTGAAAAAGACCTTAATCCACATCCTAGAACCCTGAAATTCTCAAAACTATTTTTCAGCCCAAAAAAGCCATCTTAGACCCGGTAGTACCAGAATGTTTGGCAGCCCAAAAAAGCCCTAAAAATGCCACTCAGGGCTCCAAAAATCTACAAAACTTTGGAGCCCCGAAAAAGGCATTTCCAGGCATCCTAGTTCCCCTAAAGTCCAGAAAATGTTGGCAGCCCGAAACAAGTGTCACAGAGCTCCAAATGTCCCAAAAACACTGGCAGCCTGAAAAAGACCTTAATCTGCATCCTAGAACCCTGAAATTCTCAAAAATATTTTCAGCCCAAAAAAGCCATCTTAGACCCCGGTAGGGCCAGAATGTTTGGCAGCCCAAAAAAGCCCTAAAAATGCATCTCAGGCCTCCAAAAATCTACAAAACTTTGGAGCCACGAAAAAGGCGTTTCCAGGCATCCTAGACCCCCTAAAGTCCAGAAAATGTTTGCGGCCCGAAAAATATGTCACAGAGCTCCAAATGTCCCCAAAATATCGGCAGCCTGAAAAAGACCTTAATCCGCATCCTAGAACCCTGAAATTCTCAAAAATATTTTCAGCCCAAAAAAGCCATGTTAGACCCCAGTAGGACGAGAATGTTTGGCATCCCAAAAAAGCCATAAAAATGCCACTCAGTCCTCCAAAAATCTACAAAACTTTGGAGCCCCGAAAAAGGCATTTCCAGGCATCGTAGACCCCCTAAAGTCCAGAAAATGTTGGCAGCCTGAAACATGTGTCACAGAGCTCCAAATGTCCCAAAAAACATCGGAAGCCTGAAAAAGCCCTTGATCCACATCCTAGAACCCTGAAATTCCCAAAAATATTTTCGCCCCAAAAAAGCCATTTTAGAGTCCTGTAGGACCAGAATGTTTGGCAGCCCAAAAAAGCCCTAACAATGTATCTCAGGCCTCCAAAAATCTACAAAACTTTGGAGGTATGAAAAAGGCATTTCCAGTCATTCTAGACCCCCTAAAGCCCATAAAATGTTGGCAGCCCGAAACATGTGTCACAGAGCTCCAAATGTCCCAAAAACATCGGCAGCCTGAAAAGACCTTAATCGACATCCTAGAACCCTGAAATTCCCAAAAAATATTTTTACCTCAAAAAAGCCATTTCAGTGCATAGTAGGACCAGAATGTTTGGCAGCTCAAAAAAGCCCTAAAAATGCATCTCAGGCCCTCAAAGATCTACAAAACTTTGGAGGCCAGAAAAAGGCATTTCCAGGCATCCTAGACACACTAAAGTCCAGAAAATGTTGTCGGCCCGAAGTATGTGTCACAGAGCTCCAAATGTCCCAAAAACATTGGCAGCCTGAAAAAGACCTTAATCCGCATCCTAGAACCCTGAAATTCCTTAAAAATATTTTCGCCCCAAAAAAGCCATTTTAGAGCCTTGTAGGGCCAGAATGTTTGGCAGCCCAAAAAAGCCCTAAAAATGCATCTCAGGCCTCCAAAAATCTACAAAACTTTGGAGCCACGAAAAAGGCGTTTCCAGGCATCCTAGACCCCCTAAAGTCCAGAAAATGTTGGCGGCCCGAAAAATATGTCACAGAGCTCCAAATGTCCCCAAAACATCGGCAGCCTGAAAAAAACCTTAATCCGCATCCTAGAACACTGAAATTCCCAAAGATATTTTCGCCCCAAAAAAGCCATTTTAGAGCCCTGTAGGACCAGAATGTTTGGCAGCCCAAAAACGCCCTAAAAATGCATCTCAGGCCTCCAAAAATCTACAAAACTTTGGAGGCCAGAAAAAGGCGTTTCCAATCATCCTAGACCCCCTAAAGTCCAGAAAATGTTGGCGGCCCGAAAAATATGTCACAGAGCTCCAAATGTCCCAAAAACATCGGCAGCCTGAAAAAGACCTTAATCTGCATCCTAGAACCCTGAAATTCCCAAAGATATTTTCAGCCCAAAAAAGCCATTTTAGACCCCGGTAGACCAGAATGTTTGGCAGCCCAAAAAAGCCCTAAAAATGCCACTCAGGCCTCCAAAAATCTACAAAACTTTGGAGCCCCGAAAAAGGCATTTCTAGGCATCCTAGACCCCCTAAAGTCCAGAAAATGTTGGCAGCCCGAAACAAGTTTCACAGAGCTCCAAATGTCTCAAAAACATTGGCAGCCTGAAAAAGACCTTAATCGGCATCCTAGAACCCTGAAATTCCCAAAACTATTTTTGCCCCAAAAAAGACATTTTAGATCCCTGTAGGACCAGAATGTTTGGCAGCCCAAAAAAGCCCTAAAAATGCATCTCAGGCCTCCAAAAATCTACAAAACTTTGGAGGCCAGAAACAGGTGTTTCCAGGCATCCCAGACCCCCTAAAATCCAGAAAATGTGGGCGGCCCGAAAGATGTGTCACAGAGCTCCAAAAGTCCCCAAAACATCGGCAGCCTGAAAAAGACCTTAATCCACATCCTAGAACCCTGAAATTCTCAAAAATATTTTCAGCCCAAAAAAGCCATCTTAGACCCGGTAGTACCAGAATGTTTGGCAGCCCAAAAAAGCCCTAAAAATGCCACTCAGGCCTCCAAAAATCTACAAAACTTTGGAGCCCCGAAAAAGGCATTTCCAGGCATCCTAGTTCCCCTAAAGTCCAGAAAATGTTGGCAGCCCGAAACAAGTGTCACAGAGCTCCAAATGTCTCAAAAACATTGGCAGCCTGAAAAAGACCTTAATCGGCATCCTAGAACCCTGAAATTCCCAAAACTATTTTCGCCCCAAAAAAGACATTTTAGATCCCTGTAGGACCAGAATGTTTGGCAGCCCAAAAAAGCCCTAAAAATGCATCTCAGGCCTCCAAAAATCTACAAAACTTTGGAGGCCAGAAACAGGTGTTTCCAGTCATCCCAGACCCCCTAAAATCCAGAAAATGTGGGCGGCCCTAAAGATGTGTCACAGAGCTCCAAAAGTCCCCAAAACATCGGCAGCCTGAAAAAGACCTTAATCCACATCCTAGAACCCTGAAATTCTCAAAAATATTTTCAGCCCAAAAAAGCCATCTTAGACCCCGGTAGGGCCAGAATGTTTGGCAGCCCAAAAAAGCCCTAAAAATGCATCTCAGGCCTCCAAAAATCTACAAAACTTTGGAGCCACGAAAAAGGCGTTTCCAGGCATCCTAGACCCCCTAAAATCCAGAAAATGTTTGCGGCCCAAAAAATATGTCACAGAGCTCCAAATGTCCCCAAAATATCGGCAGCCTGAAAAAGACCTTAATCCGCATCCTAGAACCCTGAAATTCTCAAAAATATTTTCAGCCCAAAAAAGCCATGTTAGACCCCAGTAGGACGAGAATGTTTGGCATCCCAAAAAAGCCATAAAAATGCATCTCAGGCCTCCAAAAATCTACAAAACTTTGGAGCCACGAAAAAGGCGTTTCCAGGCATCCTAGACCCCCTAAAGTCCAGAAAATGTTTGCGGCCCGAAAAATATGTCACAGAGCTCCAAATGTCCCCAAAATATCGGCAGCCTGAAAAAGACCTTAATCCGCATCCTAGAACCCTGAAATTCTCAAAAATATTTTCAGCCCAAAAAAGCCATCTTAGACCCCGGTAGGGCCAGAATGTTTGGCAGCCCAAAAAAGCCCTAAAAATGCATCTCAGGCCTCCAAAAATCTACAAAACTTTGGAGCCACGAAAAAGGCGTTTCCAGGCATCCTAGACCCCCTAAAGTCCAGAAAATGTTTGCGGCCCGAAAAATATGTCACAGAGCTCCAAATGTCCCCAAAATATCGGCAGCCTGAAAAAGACCTTAATCCGCATCCTAGAACCCTGAAATTCTCAAAAATATTTTCAGCCCAAAAAAGCCATGTTAGACCCCAGTAGGACGAGAATGTTTGGCATCCCAAAAAAGCCATAAAAATGCCACTCAGTCCTCCAAAAATCTACAAAACTTTGGAGCCCCGAAAAAGGCATTTCCAGGCATCGTAGACCCCCTAAAGTCCAGAAAATGTTGGCAGCCTGAAACATGTGTCACAGAGCTCCAAATGTCCCAAAAAACATCGGAAGCCTGAAAAAGCCCTTGATCCACATCCTAGAACCCTGAAATTCCCAAAAATATTTTCGCCCCAAAAAAGCCATTTTAGAGTCCTGTAGGACCAGAATGTTTGGCAGCCCAAAAAAGCCCTAACAATGTATCTCAGGCCTCCAAAAATCTACAAAACTTTGGAGGTATGAAAAAGGCATTTCCAGTCATTCTAGACCCCCTAAAGCCCATAAAATGTTGGCAGCCCGAAACATGTGTCACAGAGCTCCAAATGTCCCAAAAACATCGGCAGCCTGAAAAGACCTTAATCGACATCCTAGAACCCTGAAATTCCCAAAAAATATTTTTACCTCAAAAAAGCCATTTCAGTGCATAGTAGGACCAGAATGTTTGGCAGCTCAAAAAAGCCCTAAAAATGCATCTCAGGCCCTCAAAGATCTACAAAACTTTGGAGGCCAGAAAAAGGCATTTCCAGGCATCCTAGACACACTAAAGTCCAGAAAATGTTGTCGGCCCGAAGTATGTGTCACAGAGCTCCAAATGTCCCAAAAACATTGGCAGCCTGAAAAAGACCTTAATCCGCATCCTAGAACCCTGAAATTCCTTAAAAATATTTTCGCCCCAAAAAAGCCATTTTAGAGCCTTGTAGGGCCAGAATGTTTGGCAGCCCAAAAAAGCCCTAAAAATGCATCTCAGGCCTCCAAAAATCTACAAAACTTTGGAGCCACGAAAAAGGCGTTTCCAGGCATCCTAGACCCCCTAAAGTCCAGAAAATGTTGGCGGCCCGAAAAATATGTCACAGAGCTCCAAATGTCCCCAAAACATCGGCAGCCTGAAAAAAACCTTAATCCGCATCCTAGAACACTGAAATTCCCAAAGATATTTTCGCCCCAAAAAAGCCATTTTAGAGCCCTGTAGGACCAGAATGTTTGGCAGCCCAAAAACGCCCTAAAAATGCATCTCAGGCCTCCAAAAATCTACAAAACTTTGGAGGCCAGAAAAAGGCGTTTCCAATCATCCTAGACCCCCTAAAGTCCAGAAAATGTTGGCGGCCCGAAGTATGTGTCACAGAGCTCCAAATGTCCCAAAAACATTGGCAGCCTGAAAAAGACCTTAATCTGCATCCTAGAACCCTGAAATTCCCAAAGATATTTTCAGCCCAAAAAAGCCATTTTAGAGCCTTGTAGGGCCAGAATGTTTGGCAGCTCAAAAAAGCCCTAAAAATGCATCTCAGGCCTCCAAAAATCTACAAAACTTTGGAGCCACGAAAAAGGCGTTTCCAGGCATCCTAGACCCCCTAAAGTCCAGAAAATGTTGGCGGCCCGAAAAATATGTCACAGAGCTCCAAATGTCCCAAAAACATTGGCAGCCTGAAAAAGACCTTAATCCGCATCCTAGAACACTGAAATTCCTTAAAAATATTTTCGCCCCAAAAAAGCCATTTTAGAGCCTTGTAGGGCCAGAATGTTTGGCAGCCCAAAAAAGCCCTAAAAATGCATCTCAGGCCTCCAAAAATCTACAAAACTTTGGAGCCACGAAAAAGGCGTTTCCAGGCATCCTAGACCCCCTAAAGTCCAGAAAATGTTGGCGGCCCGAAAAATATGTCACAGAGCTCCAAATGTCCCCAAAACATCGGCAGCCTGAAAAAAACCTTAATCCGCATCCTAAAACACTGAAATTCCCAAAGATATTTTCGCCCCAAAAAAGCCATTTTAGAGCCCTGTAGGACCAGAATGTTTCGCAGCCCAAAAACGCCCTAAAAATGCATCTCAGGCCTCCAAAAATCTACAAAACTTTGGAGGCCAGAAAAAGGCGTTTCCAATCATCCTAGACCCCCTAAAGTCCAGAAAATGTTGGCGGCCCGAAAAATATGTCACAGAGCTCCAAATGTCCCAAAAACATCGGCAGCCTGAAAAAGACCTTAATCTGCATCCTAGAACCCTGAAATTCTCAAAAATATTTTCAGCCCAAAAAAGCCATTTTAGACCCCGGTAGACCAGAATGTTTGGCAGCCCAAAAAAGCCCTAAAAATGCCACTCAGGCCTCCAAAAATCTACAAAACTTTGGAGCCCCGAAAAAGGCATTTCTAGGCATCCTAGACCCCCTAAAGTCCAGAAAATGTTGGCAGCCCGAAACAAGTTTCACAGAGCTCCAAATGTCTCAAAAACATTGGCAGCCTGAAAAAGACCTTAATCGGCATCCTAGAACCCTGAAATTCCCAAAACTATTTTCGCCCCAAAAAAGACATTTTAGATCCCTGTAGGACCAGAATGTTTGGCAGCCCAAAAAAGCCCTAAAAATGCATCTCAGGCCTCCAAAAATCTACAAAACTTTGGAGGCCAGAAACAGGTGTTTCCAGGCATCCCAGACCCCCTAAAATCCAGAAAATGTGGGCGGCCCGAAAGATGTGTCACAGAGCTCCAAAAGTCCCCAAAACATCGGCAGCCTGAAAAGACCTTAATCCACATCCTAGAACCCTGAAATTCTCAAAAATATTTTCAGCCCAAAAAAGCCATCTTAGACCCGGTAGTACCAGAATGTTTGGCAGCCCAAAAAAGCCCTAAAAATGCCACTCAGGCCTCCAAAAATCTACAAAACTTTGGAGCCCCGAAAAAGGCATTTCCAGGCATCCTAGTTCCCCTAAAGTCCAGAAAATGTTGGCAGCCCGAAACAAGTGTCACAGAGCTCCAAATGTCTCAAAAACATTGGCAGCCTGAAAAAGACCTTAATCGGCATCCTAGAACCCTGAAATTCCCAAAACTATTTTCGCCCCAAAAAAGACATTTTAGATCCCTGTAGGACCAGAATGTTTGGCAGCCCAAAAAAGCCCTAAAAATGCATCTCAGGCCTCCAAAAATCTACAAAACTTTGGAGGCCAGAAACAGGTGTTTCCAGGCATCCCAGACCCCCTAAAATCCAGAAAATGTGGGCGGCCCTAAAGATGTGTCACAGAGCTCCAAAAGTCCCCAAAACATCGGCAGCCTGAAAAGACCTTAATCCACATCCTAGAACCCTGAAATTCTCAAAAATATTTTTCAGCCCAAAAAAGCCATCTTAGACCCGGTAGTACCAGAATGTTTGGCAGCCCAAAAAAGCCCTAAAAATGCCACTCAGGGCTCCAGAAATCTACAAAACTTTGGAGCCCCGAAAAAGGCATTTCCAGGCATCCTAGTTCCCCTAAAGTCCAGAAAATGTTGGCAGCCCGAAACAAGTGTCACAGAGCTCCAAATGTCCCAAAAACACTGGCAGCCTGAAAAAGACCTTAATCTGCATCCTAGAACCCTGAAATTCTCAAAAATATTTTCAGCCCAAAAAAGCCATCTTAGACCCCGGTAGGGCCAGAATGTTTGGCAGCCCAAAAAAGCCCTAAAAATGCATCTCAGGCCTCCAAAAATCTACAAAACTTTGGAGCCACGTAAAAGGCGTTTCCAGGCATCCTAGACCCCCTAAAGTCCAGAAAATGTTTGCGGCCCAAAAAATATGTCACAGAGCTCCAAATGTCCCCAAAATATCGGCAGCCTGAAAAAGACCTTAATCCGCATCCTAGAACCCTGAAATTCTCAAAAATATTTTCAGCCCAAAAAAGCCATGTTAGACCCCAGTAGGACGAGAATGTTTGGCATCCCAAAAAAGCCATAAAAATGCCACTCAGTCCTCCAAAAATCTACAAAACTTTGGAGCCCCGAAAAAGGCATTTCCACGCATCGTAGACCCCCTAAAGTCCAGAAAATGTTGGCAGCCTGAAACATGTGTCACAGAGCTCCAAATGTCCCAAAAAACATCGGCAGCCTGAAAAAGCCCTTGATCCACATCCTAGAACCCTGAAATTCTCAAAAATATTTTCGCCCCAAAAAAGCCATTTTAGAGTCCTGTAGGACCAGAATGTTTGGCAGCCCAAAAAAGCCCTAACAATGTATCTCAGGCCTCCAAAAATCTACAAAACTTTGGAGGTATGAAAAAGGCATTTCCAGTCATTCTAGACCCCCTAAAGCCCATAAAATGTTGGCAGCCCGAAACATGTGTCACAGAGCTCCAAATGTCCCAAAAACATCGGCAGCCTGAAAAGACCTTAATCGACATCCTAGAACCCTGAAATTCCCAAAAAATATTTTTACCTCAAAAAAGCCATTTCAGTGCATAGTAGGACCAGAATGTTTGGCAGCTCAAAAAAGCCCTAAAAATGCATCTCAGGCCCTCAAAGATCTACAAAACTTTGGAGGCCAGAAAAAGGCATTTCCAGGCATCCTAGACCCACTAAAGTCCAGAAAATGTTGTCGGCCCGAAGTATGTGTCACAGAGCTCCAAATGTCCCAAAAACATTGGCAGCCTGAAAAAGACCTTAATCCGCATCCTAGAACCCTGAAATTCCTTAAAAATATTTTCGCCCCAAAAAAGCCATTTTAGAGCCTTGTAGGGCCAGAATGTTTGGCAGCTCAAAAAAGCCCTAAAAATGCATCTCAGGCCTCCAAAAATCTACAAAACTTTGGAGCCACGAAAAAGGCGTTTCCAGGCATCCTAGACCCCCTAAAGTCCAGAAAATGTTGGCGGCCCGAAAAATATGTCACAGAGCTCCAAATGTCCCCAAAACATCGGCAGCCTGAAAAAAACCTTAATCCGCATCCTAGAACACTGAAATTCCCAAAGATATTTTCGCCCCAAAAAAGCCATTTTAGAGCCCTGTAGGACCAGAATGTTTGGCAGCCCAAAAACGCCCTAAAAATGCATCTCAGGCCTCCAAAAATCTACAAAACTTTGGAGGCCAGAAAAAGGCGTTTCCAATCATCCTAGACCCCCTAAAGTCCAGAAAATGTTGGCGGCCCGAAAAATATGTCACAGAGCTCCAAATGTCCCAAAAACATCGGCAGCCTGAAAAAGACCTTAATCTGCATCCTAGAACCCTGAAATTCTCAAAAATATTTTCAGCCCAAAAAAGCCATTTTAGACCCCGGTAGACCAGAATGTTTGGCAGCCCAAAAAAGCCCTAAAAATGCCACTCAGGCCTCCAAAAATCTACAAAACTTTGGAGCCCCGAAAAAGGCATTTCTAGGCATCCTAGACCCCCTAAAGTCCAGAAAATGTTGGCAGCCCGAAACAAGTTTCACAGAGCTCCAAATGTCTCAAAAAACATTGGCAGCCTGAAAAAGACCTTAATCGGCATCCTAGAACCCTGAAATTCACAAAACTATTTTCGCCCCAAAAAAGACATTTTAGATCCCTGTAGGACCAGAATGTTTGGCAGCCCAAAAAAGCCCTAAAAATGCATCTCAGGCCTCCAAAAATCTACAAAACTTTGGAGGCCAGAAACAGGTGTTTCCAGGCATCCCAGACCCCCTAAAATCCAGAAAATGTGGGCGGCCCGAAAGATGTGTCACAGAGCTCCAAAAGTCCCCAAAACATCGGCAGCCTGAAAAAGACCTTAATCCACATCCTAGAACCCTGAAATTCTCAAAAATATTTTCAGCCCAAAAAAGCCATCTTAGACCCGGTAGTACCAGAATGTTTGGCAGCCCAAAAAAGCCCTAAAAATGCCACTCAGGCCTCCAAAAATCTACAAAACTTTGGAGCCCCGAAAAAGGCATTTCCAGGCATCCTAGACCCCCTAAAGTCCAGAAAATGTTGGCAGCCCGAAACAAGTGTCACAGAGCTCCAAATGTGCCAAAAACATTGGCAGCCTGAAAAAGACCTTAATCCGCATACTAGAACCCTGAAATTCCCAAAAATATTTTCGCCCCAAAAAAGACATTTTAGATCCCTGTAGGACCAGAATGTTTGGCAGCCCAAAAAAGCCCTAAAAATGCATCTCAGGCCTCCAAAAATCTACAAAACTTTGGAGGCCAGAAACAGGTGTTTCCGGGCATCCTAGAGCCCCTAAAATCCAGAAAATGTGGGCGGCCCGAAAGATGTGTCACAGAGCTCCAAAAGTCCCCAAAACATCGGCAGCCTGAAAAAGACCTTAATCCACATCCTAGAACCCTGAAATTCTCAAAAATATTTTCAGCCCAAAAAAGCCATCTTAGACCCGGTAGTACCAGAATGTTTGGCAGCCCAAAAAAGCCCTAAAAATGCCACTCAGGCCTCCAAAAATCTACAAAACTTTGGAGCCCCGAAAAAGGCATTTCCAGGCATCCTAGACCCCCTAAAGTCCAGAAAATGTTGGCAGCCCGAAACAAGTGTCACAGAGCTCCAATGTCCCAAAAACACTGGCAGCCTGAAAAAGACCTTAATCTGCATCCTAGAACCCTGAAATTCTCAAAAATATTTTCAGCCCAAAAAAGCCATCTTAGACCCCGGTAGGACCAGAATGTTTGGCAGCCCAAAAAAGCCCTAAAAATGCATCTCAGGCCTCCAAAAATCTACAAAACTTTGGAGCCACGAAAAAGGCGTTTCCAGGCATCCTAGACCCCCTAAAGTCCAGAAAATGTTAGCGGCCTGAAAAATATGTCACAGAGCTCCAAATGTCCCCAAAATATCGGCAGCCTGAAAAAGACCTTAATCTGCATCCTAGAACCCTGAAATTCTCAAAAATATTTTCAGCCCAAAAAAGCCATGTTAGACCCCAGTAGGACGAGAATGTTTGGCATCCCAAAAAATCCATAAAAATGCCACTCAGTCCTCCAAAAATCTACAAAACTTTGGAGCCCCGAAAAAGGCATTTCCAGGCATCCTAGATCCCCTAAAGTCCAGAAAATGTTGGCAGCCCGAAACAAGTGTCACAGAGCTCCAATGTCCCAAAAACACTGGCAGACTGAAAAAGACCTTAATCTGCATCCTAGAACCCTGAAATTCTCAAAAATATTTTCAGCCCAAAAAATCCATCTTAGACCCCAGTAGGACCAGAATGTTTGGCATCCCAAAAAAGCCATAAAAATGCCACTCAGTCCTCCAAAAATCTACAAAACTTTGGAGCCCCGAAAAAGGCATTTCCAGGCATCCTAGACCCCCTAAAGTCCAGAAAATGTTGGCAGCCTGAAACATGTGTCATGGAGCTCCAAATGTCCCAAAAACATTGGCAGCCTGAAAAAGACCTTAATCCGCATCCTAGAACCCAGAAATTCCCAAAAATATTTTCGCCCCAAAAAAGCCATTTTAGAGCCCTGTAGGACCAGAATGTTTGGCAGCCCAAAAAAGTCCTAAAAATGTACCTCAGGCCTCCAAAAATCTACAAAACTTTGGAGCTACGAAAAAGGCATTTCCAGTCGTTCTAGACTCCCTAAAGCCCATAAATGTTGGCAGCCCGAAACATGTGTCACAGAGCTCCAAATGTCCCAAAAACATCGGCAGCCTGAAAAAGACTTTAATCGACATTCTAGAACCCTGAAATTCCCCAAAAATATTTTTACCCCAAAAAAGCCATCTTAGTGCATGGTAGGACCAGAATGTTTGGCAGCTCAAAAAAGCCCTAAAAATGCCACTCAGGCCTCCAAAAATCTACAAAACTTTGGAGCCACGAAAAAGGCGTTTCCCTGCATCCTAGACCACCTAAAGTCCAGAAAATGTTGGCAGCCCGAAAGATGTGTCACAGAGCTCCAAATGTCCCAAAAACATCGGCAGCCTGAAAAAGACCTTAATCCACATCCTAGAACCCTGAAATTCCCAAAAATAAATAAGTCCCAAAAAAAGCCATCTTAGACTCTGGTAGGACCAGAATGTTTGGCAGAATAAAAAAGCCCTAAAAATGCATCTCAGGTCTCCAAAAATCTACAAAACTTTGGAGCCCCGAAAAAGGCATTTTCAGGCATCCTAGACCCCCTAAAGTCCAGAAAATGTTGGCGGCCCGAAAAATATGTCACAGAGCTCCAAATGTCCCAAAAACATTGGCAGCCTGAAAAAGACCTTAATCTGCATCCTAGAACCCTGAAATTCTCAAAAATATTTTCAGCCCAAAAAAGCCATTTTAGACTCTGGTAGACCAGAATGTTTGGCAGCCCAAAAAAGCCCTAAAAATGCCACTCAGGCCTCCAAAAATCTACAAAACTTTGGAGCCCCGAAAAAGGCATTTCTAGGCATCCTAGACCCCCTAAAGTCCAGAAAATGTTGGCAGCCCGAAACAAGTGTCACAGAGCTCCAAATGTCTCAAAAACATTGGCAGCCTGAAAAAGACCTTAATCGGCATCCTAGAACCCTGAAATTCCCAAAACTATTTCCGCCCCAAAAAAGACATTTTAGATCCCTGTAGGACCAGAATGTTTGGCAGCCCAAAAAAGCCCTAAAAATGCATCTCAGGCCTCCAAAAATCTACAAAACTTTGGAGGCCAGAAACAGGTGTTTCCAGGCATGCCAGACCCCCTAAAATCCAGAAAATGTGGGCGGCCCTAAAGATGTGTCACAGAGCTCCAAAAGTCCCCAAAACATCGGCAGCCTGAAAAAGACCTTAATCCACATCCTAGAACCCTGAAATTCTCAAAAATATTTTTCAGCCCAAAAAAGCCATCTTAGACCCGGTAGTACCAGAATGTTTGGCAGCCCAAAAAAGCCCTAAAAATGCCACTCAGGGCTCCAAAAATCTACAAAACTTTGGAGCCCCGAAAAAGGCATTTCCAGGCATCCTAGTTCCCCTAAAGTCCAGAAAATGTTGGCAGCCCGAAACAAGTGTCACAGAGCTCCAAATGTCCCAAAAACACTGGCAGCCTGAAAAAGACCTTAATCTGCATCCTAGAACCCTGAAATTCTCAAAAATATTTTCAGCCCAAAAAAGCCATCTTAGACCCCGGTAGGGCCAGAATGTTTGGCAGCCCAAAAAAGCCCTAAAAATGCATCTCAGGCCTCCAAAAATCTACAAAACTTTGGAGCCCCAAAAAAGGCATTTCCAGGCATCGTAGACCCCCTAAAGTCCAGAAAATGTTGGCAGCCTGAAACATGTGTCACAGAGCTCCAAATGTCCCAAAAAACATCGGCAGCCTGAAAAAGCCCTTGATCCACATCCTAGAACCCTGAAATTCCCAAAAATATTTTCGCCCCAAAAAAGCCATTTTAGAGTCCTGTAGGACCAGAATGTTTGGCAGCCCAAAAAAGCCCTAACAATGTATCTCAGGCCTCCAAAAATCTACAAAACTTTGGAGGTATGAAAAAGGCATTTCCAGTCATTCTAGACCCCCTAAAGCCCATAAAATGTTGGCAGCCCGAAACATGTGTCACAGAGCTCCAAATGTCCCAAAAACATCGGCAGCCTGAAAAGACCTTAATCGACATCCTAGAACCCTGAAATTCCCAAAAAATATTTTTACCTCAAAAAAGCCATTTCAGTGCATAGTAGGGCCAGAATGTTTGGCAGCCCAAAAAAGCCCTAAAAATGCCACTCAGGCCTCCAAAAATCTACAAAACTTTGGAGCCCCGAAAAAGGCATTTCTAGGCATCCTAGACCCCCTAAAGTCCAGAAAATGTTGGCAGCTCGAAACAAGTGTCACAGAGCTCCAAATGTCTCAAAAACATTGGCAGCCTGAAAAAGACCTTAATCGGCATCCTAGAACCCTGAAATTCCCAAAACTATTTTCGCCCCAAAAAAGACATTTTAGATCCCTGTAGGACCAGAATGTTTGGCAGCCCAAAAAAGCCATCCTAGAACCCTGAAATTCTCAAAAATATTTTCAGCCCAAAAAAGCCATGTTAGACCCCAGTAGGACGAGAATGTTTGGCATCCCAAAAAAGCCATAAAAATACCACTCAGTCCTCCAAAAATCTACAAAACTTTGGAGCCCCGAAAAAGGCATTTCCAGGCATCGTAGACCCCCTAAAGTCCAGAAAATGTTGGCAGCCTGAAACATGTGTCACAGAGCTCCAAATGTCCCAAAAAACATCGGCAGCCTGAAAAAGCCCTTGATCCACATCCTAGAACCCTGAAATTCCCAAAAATATTTTCGCCCCAAAAAAGCCATTTTAGAGTCCTGTAGGACCAGAATGTTTGGCAGCCCAAAAAAGCCCTAACAATGTATCTCAGGCCTCCAAAAATCTACAAAACTTTGGAGGTATGAAAAAGGCATTTCCAGTCATTCTAGACCCCCTAAAGCCCATAAAATGTTGGCAGCCCGAAACATGTGTCACAGAGCTCCAAATGTCCCAAAAACATCGGCAGCCTGAAAAGACCTTAATCGACATCCTAGAACCCTGAAATTCCCAAAAAATATTTTTACCTCAAAAAAGCCATTTCAGTGCATAGTAGGACCAGAATGTTTGGCAGCCCAAAAAAGCCCTAAAAATGCCACTCAGGCCTCCAAAAATCTACAAAACTTTGGAGCCCCGAAAAAGGCATTTCTAGGCATCCTAGACCCCCTAAAGTCCAGAAAATGTTGGCAGCCCGAAACAAGTGTCACAGAGCTCCAAATGTCTCAAAAACATTGGCAGCCTGAAAAAGACCTTAATCGGCATCCTAGAACCCTGAAATTGCCAAAACTATTTTCGCCCCAAAAAAGACATTTTAGATCCCTGTAGGACCAGAATGTTTGGCAGCCCAAAAAAGCCCTAAAAATGCATCTCAGGCCTCCAAAAATCTACAAAACTTTGGAGGCCAGAAACAGGTGTTTCCAGGCATCCCAGACCCCCTAAAATCCAGAAAATGTGGGCGGCCCTAAAGATGTGTCACAGAGCTCCAAAAGTCCCCAAAACATCGGCAGCCTGAAAAAGTCCTTAATCCACATCCTAGAACCCTGAAATTCTCAAAAATATTTTTCAGCCCAAAAAAGCCATCTTAGACCCGGTAGTACCAGAATGTTTGGCAGCCCAAAAAAGCCCTAAAAATGCCACTCAGGGCTCCAAAAATCTACAAAACTTTGGAGCCCCGAAAAAGGCATTTCCAGGCATCCTAGTTCCCCTAAAGTCCAGAAAATGTTGGCAGCCCGAAACAAGTGTCACAGAGCTCCAAATGTCCCAAAAACACTGGCAGCCTGAAAAAGACCTTAATCTGCATCCTAGAACCCTGAAATTCTCAAAAATATTTTCAGCCCAAAAAAGCTATCTTAGACCCCGGTAGGGCCAGAATGTTTGGCAGCCCAAAAAAGCCCTAAAAATGCATCTCAGGCCTCCAAAAATCTCCAAAACTTTGGAGCCACGAAAAAGGCGTTTCCAGGCATCCTAGACCCCCTAAAGTCCAGAAAATGTTTGCGGCCCGAAAAATATGTCACAGAGCTCCAAATGTCCCCAAAATATCGGCAGCCTGAAAAAGACCTTAATCCGCATCCTAGAACCCTGAAATTCTCAAAAATATTTTCAGCCCAAAAGAGCCATGTTAGACCCCAGTAGGACGAGAATGTTTGGCATCCCAAAAAAGCCATAAAAATGACACTCAGTCCTCCAAAAATCTACAAAACTTTGGAGCCCCGAAAAAGGCATTTCCAGGCATCGTAGACCCCCTAAAGTCCAGAAAATGTTGGCAGCCCGAAACATGTGTCACAGAGCTCCAAATGTCCCAAAAACATCGGCAGCCTGAAAAGACCTTAATCGACATCCTAGAACCCTGAAATTCCCCAAAAATATTTTTACCTCAAAAAAGCCATTTCAGTGCATAGTAGGACCAGAATGTTTGGCAGCTCAAAAAAGCCCTAAAAATGCATCTCAGGCCCTCAAAGATCTACAAAACTTTGGAGGCCAGATAAAGGCATTTCCAGGCATCCTAGACCCACTAAAGTCCAGAAAATGTTGTCGGCCCGAAGTATGTGTCACAGAGCTCCAAATGCCCCAAAAACATTGGCAGCCTGAAAAAGACCTTAATCCGCATCCTAGAACCCTGAAATTCCTTAAAAATATTTTCGCCCCAAAAAAGCCATTTTAGAGCCTTGTAGGGCCAGAATGTTTGGCAGCCCAAAAAAGCCCTAAAAATGCATCTCAGGCCTCCAAAAATCTACAAAACTTTGGAGCCACGAAAAAGGCGTTTCCAGGCATCCTAGACCCCCTAAAGTCCAGAAAATGTTGGCGGCCCGAAAAATATGTCACAGAGCTCCAAATGTCCCCAAAACATCGGCAGCCTGAAAAAAACCTTAATCAGCATCCTAGAACACTGAAATTCCCAAAGATATTTTCGCCCCAAAAAAGCCATTTTAGAGCCCTGTAGGACCAGAATGTTTGGCAGCCCAAAAAAGCCCTAAAAATGCATCTCAGGCCTCCAAAAATCTACAAAACTTTGGAGGTATGAAAAAGGCATTTCCAGTCATTCTAGACCCCCTAAAGCCTATAAAATGTTGGCAGCCCGAAACATGTGTCACAGAGCTCCAAATGTCCCAAAAACATCGGCAGCCTGAAAAGACCTTAATCGACATCCTAGAACCCTGAAATTCCCAAAAAATATTTTTACCTCAAAAAAGCCATTTCAGTGCATAGTAGGACCAGAATGTTTGGCAGCCCAAAAAAGCCCTAAAAATGCCACTCAGGCCTCCAAAAATCTACAAAACTTTGGAGCCCCGAAAAAGGCATTTCTAGGCATCCTATACCCCCTAAAGTCCAGAAAATGTTGGCAGCCCGAAACAAGTGTCACAGAGCTCCAAATGTCTCAAAAACATTGGCAGCCTGAAAAAGACCTTAATCGGCATCCTAGAACCCTGAAATTCCCAAAACTATTTTCGCCCCAAAAAAGACATTTTAGATCCCTGTAGGACCAGAATGTTTGGCAGCCCAAAAAAGCCCTAAAAATGCATCTCAGGCCTCCAAAAATCTACAAAACTTTGGAAGCCA
This sequence comes from Ambystoma mexicanum, assembly GCF_040938575.1. Classification (NCBI taxonomy): domain Eukaryota; kingdom Metazoa; phylum Chordata; class Amphibia; order Caudata; family Ambystomatidae; genus Ambystoma; species Ambystoma mexicanum. The sequence goes on from NC_090941.1 coordinate 217,460,458, forward strand.
GAAACCGGTGTTTCCAGGCATCCCAGACCCCCTAAAATCCAGAAAATGTGGGCGGCCCTAAAGATGTGTCACAGAGCTCCAAAAGTCCCCAAAACATCGGCAGCCTGAAAAAGACCTTAATCCACATCCTAGAACCCTGAAATTCTCAAAAATATTTTTCAGCCCAAAAAAGCCATCTTAGACCCGGTAGTACCAGAATGTTTGGCAGCCCAAAAAAGCCCTAAAAATGCCACTCAGGGCTCCAAAAATCTACAAAACTTTGGAGCCCCGAAAAAGGCATTTCCAGGCATCCTAGTTCCCCTAAAGTCCAGAAAATGTTGGCAGCCCGAAACAAGTGTCACAGAGCTCCAAATGTTCCAAAAACACTGGCAGCCTGAAAAAGACCTTAATCTGCATCCTAGAACCCTGAAATTCTCAAAAATATTTTCAGCCCAAAAAAGCCATCTTAGACCCCGGTAGGGCCAGAATGTTTGGCAGCCCAAAAAAGCCCTAAAAATGCATCTCAGGCCTCCAAAAATCTACAAAACTTTGGAGCCACGAAAAAGGCGTTTCCAGGCATCCTAGACCCCCTAAAGTCCAGAAAATGTTTGCGGCCCGAAAAATATGTCACAGAGCTCCAAATGTCCCCAAAATATCGGCAGCCTGAAAAAGACCTTAATCCGCATCCTAGAACCCTGAAATTCTCAAAAATATTTTCAGCCCAAAAGAGCCATGTTAGACCCCAGTAGGACGAGAATGTTTGGCATCCCAAAAAAGCCATAAAAATGACACTCAGTCCTCCAAAAATCTACAAAACTTTGGAGCCCCGAAAAAGGCATTTCCAGGCATCGTAGACCCCCTAAAGTCCAGAAAATGTTGGCAGCCTGAAACATGTGTCACAGAGCTCCAAATGTCCCAAAAAACATCGGCAGCCTGAAAAAGCCCTTGATCCACATCCTAGAACCCTGAAATTCCCAAAAATATTTTCGCCCCAAAAAAGCCATTTTAGAGTCCTGTAGGACCAGAATGTTTGGCAGCCCAAAAAAGCCCTAACAATGTATCTCAGGCCTCCAAAAATCTACAAAACTTTGGAGCTATGAAAAAGGCATTTCCAGTCATTCTAGACCCCCTAAAGCCCATAAAATGTTGGCAGCCCGAAACATGTGTCACAGAGCTCCAAATGTCCCAAAAACATCGGCAGCCTGAAAAGACCTTAATCGACATCCTAGAACCCTGAAATTCCCCAAAAATAGTTTTACCTCAAAAAAGCCATTTCAGTGCATAGTAGGACCAGAATGTTTGGCAGCTCAAAAAAGCCCTAAAAATGCATCTCAGGCCCTCAAAGATCTACAAAACTTTGGAGGCCAGAAAAAGGCATTTCCAGGCATCCTAGACCCACTAAAGTCCAGAAAATGTTGTCGGCCCGAAGTATGTGTCACAGAGCTCCAAATGTCCCAAAAACATTGGCAGCCTGAAAAAGACCTTAATCCGCATCCTAGAACCCTGAAATTCCTTAAAAATATTTTCGCCCCAAAAAAGCCATTTTAGAGCCTTGTAGGGCCAGAATGTTTGGCAGCCCAAAAAAGCCCTAAAAATGCATCTCAGGCCTCCAAAAATCTACAAAACTTTGGAGCCACGAAAAAGGCGTTTCCAGGCATCCTAGACCCCCTAAAGTCCAGAAAATGTTGGCGGCCCGAAAAATATGTCACAGAGCTCCAAATGTCCCCAAAACATCGGCAGCCTGAAAAAAACCTTAATCCGCATCCTAGAACACTGAAATTCCCAAAGATATTTTCGCCCCAAAAAAGCCATTTTAGAGCCCTGTAGGACCAGAATGTTTGGCAGCCCAAAAAAGCCCTAAAAATGCATCTCAGGCCTCCAAAAATCTACAAAACTTTGGAGGCCAGAAACAGGTGTTTCCAGGCATCCCAGACCCCCTAAAATCCAGAAAATGTGGGCGGCCCTAAAGATGTGTCACAGAGCTCCAAAAGTCCCCAAAACATCGGCAGCCTGAAAAAGACCTTAATCCACATCCTAGAACCCTGAAATTCTCAAAAATATTTTTCAGCCCAAAAAAGCCATCTTAGACCCGGTAGTACCAGAATGTTTGGCAGCCCAAAAAAGCCCTAAAAATGCCACTCAGGCCTCCAAAAATCTACAAAACTTTGGAGCCCCGAAAAAGGCATTTCTAGGCATCCTAGACCCCCTAAAGTCCAGAAAATGTTGGCAGCCCGAAACAAGTGTCACAGAGCTCCAAATGTCCCAAAAACATTGGCAGCCTGAAAAAGACCTTAATCCGCATCCTAGAACCCTGAAATTCCCAAAAACATTTTCGCCCCAAAAAAGCCATTTTAGAGCCTTGTAGGGCCAGAATGTTTGGCATCCCAAAAAAGCCCTAAAAATGCATCTCAGGCCTCCAAAAATCTACAAAACTTTGGAACCACGAAAAAGGCGTTTCCAGGCATCCTAGAACCCCTAAAGTCCAGAAAATGTTGGCAGCCCGAAACAAGTGTCACAGAGCCCCAAATGTCCCAAAAACATTGGCAGCCTGAAAAAGACCTTAATCCGCATCCTAGAACCTTGAAATTCCCAAAAATATTTTCGCCCCAAAAAAGCCATTTTAGAGCCTTGTAGGGCCAGAATGTTTGGCAGCCCAAAAAAGCCGTAAGAATGCATCTCAGGCCTCCAAAAATCTACAAAACTTTGGAGCCACGAAAAAGGCGTTTCCAGGCATCCTAGACCCCCTAAAGTCCAGAAAATGTTGGCGGCCCGAAAAATATGTCACAGAGCTCCAAATGTCCCCAAAACATCGGCAGCCTGAAAAAAACCTTAATCCGCATCCTAGAACACTGAAATTCCCAAAGATATTTTCGCCCCAAAAAAGCCATTTTAGAGCCCGGTAGACCAGAATGTTTGGCAGCCCAAAAAAGCCCAAAAAAGGCCTCCAAAAATCTACAAAACTTTGGAGCCCCGAAAAAGGCATTTCTAGGCATCCTAGACCCCAAAAGTCCAGAAAATGTTGGCAGCCCGAAACAAGTGTCACAGAGCTCCAAATGTCTCAAAAACATTGGCAGCCTGAAAAAGACCTTAATCTGCATCCTAGAACCCTGAAATTCCCAAAACTATTTTCGCCCCAAAAAAGACATTTTAGATCCCTGTAGGACCAAAATGTTTGGCAGCCCAAAAAAGCCCTAAAAATGCATCTCAGGCCTCCAAAAATCTACAAAACTTTGGAGGCCAGAAACAGGTGTTTCCAGGCATCCCAGACCCCCTAAAGTCCAAAAAATGTTGGCAGCCCGAAACAAGTGTCACAGAGCTCCAAATGTCCCAAAAACATTGGCAGCCTGAAAAAGACCTTAATCCGCATACTAGAACCCTGAAATTCCCAAAAATATTTTCGCCCCAAAAAAGACATTTTAGATCCCTGTAGGACCAGAATGTTTGGCAGCCCAAAAAAGCCCTAAAAATGCATCTCAGGCCTCGAAAAATCTACAAAACTTTGGAGGCCAGAAACAGGTGTTTCCGGGCATCCTAGAGCCCCTAAAATCCAGAAAATGTGGGCGGCCCGAAAGATGTGTCACAGAGCTCCAAAAGTCCCCAAAACATCGGCAGCCTGAAAAAGACCTTAATCCACATCCTAGAACCCTGAAATTCTCAAAAATATTTTCAGCCCAAAAAAGCCATCTTAGACCAGGTAGTACCAGAATGTTTGGCAGCCCAAAAAAGCCCTAAAAATGCCACTCAGGCCTCCAAAAATCTACAAAACTTTGGAGCCCCGAAAAAGGCATTTCTAGACATCCTAGACCCCCTAAAGTCCAGAAAATGTTGGCAGCCCGAAACAAGTTTCACAGAGCTCCAAATGTCTCAAAAACATTGGCAGCCTGAAAAAGACCTTAATCGGCATCCTAGAATCCTGAAATTCACAAAACTATTTTCGCCCCAAAAAAGACATTTTAGATCCCTGTAGGACCAGAATGTTTGGCAGCCCAAAAAAGCCCTAAAAATGCATCTCAGGCCTCCAAAAATCTACAAAACTTTGGAGGCCAGAAACAGGTGTTTCCAGGCATCCCAGACCCCCTAAAGTCCAGAAAATGTTTGCGGCCCGAAAAATATGTCACAGAGCTCCAAATGTCCCCAAAATATCGGCAGCCTGAAAAAGACCTTAATCCGCATCCTAGAACCCTGAAATTCTCAAAAATATTTTCAGCCCAAAAAAGCCATGTTAGACCCCAGTAGGACGAGAATGTTTGGCATCCCAAAAAAGCCATAAAAATGCCACTCAGTCCTCCAAAAATCTACAAAACTTTGGAGCCCCGAAAAAGGCATTTCCAGGCATCGTAGACCCCCTAAAGTCCAGAAAATGTTGGCAGCCTGAAACATGTGTCACAGAGCTCCAAATGTCCCAAAAAACATCGGCAGCCTGAAAAAGCCCTTGATCCACATCCTAGAACCCTGAAATTCCCAAAAATATTTTCGCCACAAAAAAGCCATTTTAGAGTCCTGTAGGACCAGAATGTTTGGCAGCCCAAAAAAGCCCTAACAATGTATCTCAGGCCTCCAAAAATCTACAAAACTTTGGAGGTATGAAAAAGGCATTTCCAGTCATTCTAGACCCCCTAAAGCCCATAAAATGTTGGCAGCCCGAAACATGTGTCACAGAGCTCCAAATGTCCCAAAAACATTGGCAGCCTGAAAAGACCTTAATCGACATCCTAGAACCCTGAAATTCCCAAAAAATATTTTTACCTCAAAAAAGCCATTTCAGTGCATAGTAGGACCAGAATGTTTGGCAGCTCAAAAAAGCCCTAAAAATGCATCTCAGGCCCTCAAAGATCTACAAAACTTTGGAGGCCAGAAAAAGGCATTTCCAGGCATCCTAGACCGACTAAAGTCCAGAAAATGTTGTCGGCCCGAAGTATGTGTCACAGAGCTCCAAATGTCCCAAAAACATTGGCAGCCTGAAAAAGACCTTAATCCGCATCCTAGAACCCTGAAATTCCTTAAAAATATTTTCGCCCCAAAAAAGCCATTTTAGAGCCTTGTAGGGCCAGAATGTTTGGCAGCCCAAAAAAGCCCTAAAAATGCATCTCAGGCCTCCAAAAATCTACAAAACTTTGGAGCCACGAAAAAGGCGTTTCCAGGCATCCTAGACCCCCTAAAGTCCAGAAAATGTTGGCGGCCCGAAACATGTGTCACAGAGCTCCAAAAGTCCCCAAAACATCGGCAGCCTGAAAAAGTCCTTAATCCACATCCTAGAACCCTGAAATTCTCAAAAATATTTTTCAGCCCAAAAAAGCCATCTTAGACCCGGTAGTACCAGAATGTTTGGCAGCCCAAAAAAGCCCTAAAAATGCCACTCAGGGCTCCAAAAATCTACAAAACTTTGGAGCCCCGAAAAAGGCATTTCCAGGCATCCTAGTTCCCCTAAAGTCCAGAAAATGTTGGCAGCCCGAAACAAGTGTCACAGAGCTCCAAATGTCCCAAAAACACTGGCAGCCTGAAAAAGACCTTAATCTGCATCCTAGAACCCTGAAATTCTCAAAAATATTTTCAGCCCAAAAAAGCTATCTTAGACCCCGGTAGGGCCAGAATGTTTGGCAGCCCAAAAAAGCCCTAAAAATGCATCTCAGGCCTCCAAAAATCTCCAAAACTTTGGAGCCACGAAAAAGGCGTTTCCAGGCATCCTAGACCCCCTAAAGTCCAGAAAATGTTTGCGGCCCGAAAAATATGTCACAGAGCTCCAAATGTCCCCAAAATATCGGCAGCCTGAAAAAGACCTTAATCCGCATCCTAGAACCCTGAAATTCTCAAAAATATTTTCAGCCCAAAAGAGCCATGTTAGACCCCAGTAGGACGAGAATGTTTGGCATCCCAAAAAAGCCATAAAAATGACACTCAGTCCTCCAAAAATCTACAAAACTTTGGAGCCCCGAAAAAGGCATTTCCAGGCATCGTAGACCCCCTAAAGTCCAGAAAATGTTGGCAGCCCGAAACATGTGTCACAGAGCTCCAAATGTCCCAAAAACATCGGCAGCCTGAAAAGACCTTAATCGACATCCTAGAACCCTGAAATTCCCCAAAAATATTTTTACCTCAAAAAAGCCATTTCAGTGCATAGTAGGACCAGAATGTTTGGCAGCTCAAAAAAGCCCTAAAAATGCATCTCAGGCCCTCAAAGATCTACAAAACTTTGGAGGCCAGATAAAGGCATTTCCAGGCATCCTAGACCCACTAAAGTCCAGAAAATGTTGTCGGCCCGAAGTATGTGTCACAGAGCTCCAAATGCCCCAAAAACATTGGCAGCCTGAAAAAGACCTTAATCCGCATCCTAGAACCCTGAAATTCCTTAAAAATATTTTCGCCCCAAAAAAGCCATTTTAGAGCCTTGTAGGGCCAGAATGTTTGGCAGCCCAAAAAAGCCCTAAAAATGCATCTCAGGCCTCCAAAAATCTACAAAACTTTGGAGCCACGAAAAAGGCGTTTCCAGGCATCCTAGACCCCCTAAAGTCCAGAAAATGTTGGCGGCCCGAAAAATATGTCACAGAGCTCCAAATGTCCCCAAAACATCGGCAGCCTGAAAAAAACCTTAATCAGCATCCTAGAACACTGAAATTCCCAAAGATATTTTCGCCCCAAAAAAGCCATTTTAGAGCCCTGTAGGACCAGAATGTTTGGCAGCCCAAAAAAGCCCTAAAAATGCATCTCAGGCCTCCAAAAATCTACAAAACTTTGGAGGTATGAAAAAGGCATTTCCAGTCATTCTAGACCCCCTAAAGCCTATAAAATGTTGGCAGCCCGAAACATGTGTCACAGAGCTCCAAATGTCCCAAAAACATCGGCAGCCTGAAAAGACCTTAATCGACATCCTAGAACCCTGAAATTCCCAAAAAATATTTTTACCTCAAAAAAGCCATTTCAGTGCATAGTAGGACCAGAATGTTTGGCAGCCCAAAAAAGCCCTAAAAATGCCACTCAGGCCTCCAAAAATCTACAAAACTTTGGAGCCCCGAAAAAGGCATTTCTAGGCATCCTATACCCCCTAAAGTCCAGAAAATGTTGGCAGCCCGAAACAAGTGTCACAGAGCTCCAAATGTCTCAAAAACATTGGCAGCCTGAAAAAGACCTTAATCGGCATCCTAGAACCCTGAAATTCCCAAAACTATTTTCGCCCCAAAAAAGACATTTTAGATCCCTGTAGGACCAGAATGTTTGGCAGCCCAAAAAAGCCTTAAAAATGCATCTCAGGCCTCCAAAAATCTACAAAACTTTGGAAGCCAGAAACCGGTGTTTCCAGGCATCCCAGACCCCTTAAAATCCAGAAAATGTGGGCGGCCCTAAAGATGTGTCACAGAGCTCCAAAAGTCCCCAAAACATCGGCAGCCTGAAAAAGACCTTAATCCACATCCTAGAACCCTGAAATTCTCAAAAATATTTTTCAGCCCAAAAAAGCCATCTTAGACCCGGTAGTACCAGAATGTTTGGCAGCCCAAAAAAGCCCTAAAAATGCCACTCAGGGCTCCAAAAATCTACAAAACTTTGGAGCCCCGAAAAAGGCATTTCCAGGCATCCTAGTTCCCCTAAAGTCCAGAAAATGTTGGCAGCCCGAAACAAGTGTCACAGAGCTCCAAATGTTCCAAAAACACTGGCAGCCTGAAAAAGACCTTAATCTGCATCCTAGAACCCTGAAATTCTCAAAAATATTTTCAGCCCAAAAAAGCCATCTTAGACCCCGGTAGGGCCAGAATGTTTGGCAGCCCAAAAAAGCCCTAAAAATGCATCTCAGGCCTCCAAAAATCTACAAAACTTTGGAGCCACGAAAAAGGCGTTTCCAGGCATCCTAGACCCCCTAAAGTCCAGAAAATGTTTGCGGCCCGAAAAATATGTCACAGAGCTCCAAATGTCCCCAAAATATCGGCAGCCTGAAAAAGACCTTAATCCGCATCCTAGAACCCTGAAATTCTCAAAAATATTTTCAGCCCAAAAGAGCCATGTTAGACCCCAGTAGGACGAGAATGTTTGGCATCCCAAAAAAGCCATAAAAATGACACTCAGTCCTCCAAAAATCTACAAAACTTTGGAGCCCCGAAAAAGGCATTTCCAGGCATCGTAGACCCCCTAAAGTCCAGAAAATGTTGGCAGCCTGAAACATGTGTCACAGAGCTCCAAATGTCCCAAAAAACATCGGCAGCCTGAAAAAGCCCTTGATCCACATCCTAGAACCCTGAAATTCCCAAAAATATTTTCGCCCCAAAAAAGCCATTTTAGAGTCCTGTAGGACCAGAATGTTTGGCAGCCCAAAAAAGCCCTAACAATGTATCTCAGGCCTCCAAAAATCTACAAAACTTTGGAGCTATGAAAAAGGCATTTCCAGTCATTCTAGACCCCCTAAAGCCCATAAAATGTTGGCAGCCCGAAACATGTGTCACAGAGCTCCAAATGTCCCAAAAACATCGGCAGCCTGAAAAGACCTTAATCGACATCCTAGAACCCTGAAATTCCCCAAAAATAGTTTTACCTCAAAAAAGCCATTTCAGTGCATAGTAGGACCAGAATGTTTGGCAGCTCAAAAAAGCCCTAAAAATGCATCTCAGGCCCTCAAAGATCTACAAAACTTTGGAGGCCAGAAAAAGGCATTTCCAGGCATCCTAGACCCACTAAAGTCCAGAAAATGTTGTCGGCCCGAAGTATGTGTCACAGAGCTCCAAATGTCCCAAAAACATTGGCAGCCTGAAAAAGACCTTAATCCGCATCCTAGAACCCTGAAATTCCTTAAAAATATTTTCGCCCCAAAAAAGCCATTTTAGAGCCTTGTAGGGCCAGAATGTTTGGCAGCCCAAAAAAGCCCTAAAAATGCATCTCAGGCCTCCAAAAATCTACAAAACTTTGGAGCCACGAAAAAGGCGTTTCCAGGCATCCTAGACCCCCTAAAGTCCAGAAAATGTTGGCGGCCCGAAAAATATGTCACAGAGCTCCAAATGTCCCCAAAACATCGGCAGCCTGAAAAAAACCTTAATCCGCATCCTAGAACACTGAAATTCCCAAAGATATTTTCGCCCCAAAAAAGCCATTTTAGAGCCCTGTAGGACCAGAATGTTTGGCAGCCCAAAAAAGCCCTAAAAATGCATCTCAGGCCTCCAAAAATCTACAAAACTTTGGAGGCCAGAAACAGGTGTTTCCAGGCATCCCAGACCCCCTAAAATCCAGAAAATGTGGGCGGCCCTAAAGATGTGTCACAGAGCTCCAAAAGTCCCCAAAACATCGGCAGCCTGAAAAAGACCTTAATCCACATCCTAGAACCCTGAAATTCTCAAAAATATTTTTCAGCCCAAAAAAGCCATCTTAGACCCGGTAGTACCAGAATGTTTGGCAGCCCAAAAAAGCCCTAAAAATGCCACTCAGGCCTCCAAAAATCTACAAAACTTTGGAGCCCCGAAAAAGGCATTTCTAGGCATCCTAGACCCCCTAAAGTCCAGAAAATGTTGGCAGCCCGAAACAAGTGTCACAGAGCTCCAAATGTCCCAAAAACATTGGCAGCCTGAAAAAGACCTTAATCCGCATCCTAGAACCCTGAAATTCCCAAAAACATTTTCGCCCCAAAAAAGCCATTTTAGAGCCTTGTAGGGCCAGAATGTTTGGCATCCCAAAAAAGCCCTAAAAATGCATCTCAGGCCTCCAAAAATCTACAAAACTTTGGAACCACGAAAAAGGCGTTTCCAGGCATCCTAGAACCCCTAAAGTCCAGAAAATGTTGGCAGCCCGAAACAAGTGTCACAGAGCCCCAAATGTCCCAAAAACATTGGCAGCCTGAAAAAGACCTTAATCCGCATCCTAGAACCTTGAAATTCCCAAAAATATTTTCGCCCCAAAAAAGCCATTTTAGAGCCTTGTAGGGCCAGAATGTTTGGCAGCCCAAAAAAGCCGTAAGAATGCATCTCAGGCCTCCAAAAATCTACAAAACTTTGGAGCCACGAAAAAGGCGTTTCCAGGCATCCTAGACCCCCTAAAGTCCAGAAAATGTTGGCGGCCCGAAAAATATGTCACAGAGCTCCAAATGTCCCCAAAACATCGGCAGCCTGAAAAAAACCTTAATCCGCATCCTAGAACACTGAAATTCCCAAAGATATTTTCGCCCCAAAAAAGCCATTTTAGAGCCCGGTAGACCAGAATGTTTGGCAGCCCAAAAAAGCCCAAAAAAGGCCTCCAAAAATCTACAAAACTTTGGAGCCCCGAAAAAGGCATTTCTAGGCATCCTAGACCCCAAAAGTCCAGAAAATGTTGGCAGCCCGAAACAAGTGTCACAGAGCTCCAAATGTCTCAAAAACATTGGCAGCCTGAAAAAGACCTTAATCTGCATCCTAGAACCCTGAAATTCCCAAAACTATTTTCGCCCCAAAAAAGACATTTTAGATCCCTGTAGGACCAAAATGTTTGGCAGCCCAAAAAAGCCCTAAAAATGCATCTCAGGCCTCCAAAAATCTACAAAACTTTGGAGGCCAGAAACAGGTGTTTCCAGGCATCCCAGACCCCCTAAAGTCCAAAAAATGTTGGCAGCCCGAAACAAGTGTCACAGAGCTCCAAATGTCCCAAAAACATTGGCAGCCTGAAAAAGACCTTAATCCGCATACTAGAACCCTGAAATTCCCAAAAATATTTTCGCCCCAAAAAAGACATTTTAGATCCCTGTAGGACCAGAATGTTTGGCAGCCCAAAAAAGCCCTAAAAATGCATCTCAGGCCTCGAAAAATCTACAAAACTTTGGAGGCCAGAAACAGGTGTTTCCGGGCATCCTAGAGCCCCTAAAATCCAGAAAATGTGGGCGGCCCGAAAGATGTGTCACAGAGCTCCAAAAGTCCCCAAAACATCGGCAGCCTGAAAAAGACCTTAATCCACATCCTAGAACCCTGAAATTCTCAAAAATATTTTCAGCCCAAAAAAGCCATTTTAGACCAGGTAGTACCAGAATGTTTGGCAGCCCAAAAAAGCCCTAAAAATGCCACTCAGGCCTCCAAAAATCTACAAAACTTTGGAGCCCCAAAAAAGGCATTTCCAGGCATCCTAGACCCCCTAAAATCCAGAAAATGTGACCGGCCCGAAAGATGTGTCACAGAGCTCCAAATGTCCCAAAAACACTGGCAGCCTGAAAAAGACCTTAATCCGCATCGTAGAACCCTGAAATTCTCAAAAATATTTTCAGCCCAAAAAAGCCATCTTAGACCCCGGAAGGACCAGAATGTTTGGCAGCCCAAAAAAGCCCTAAAAATGCCACTCAGGCCTCCAAAAATCTACAAAACTTTGGAGCCCCGAAAAAGGCATTTCTAGACATCCTAGACCCCCTAAAGTCCAGAAAATGTTGGCAGCCCGAAACAAGTTTCACAGAGCTCCAAATGTCTCAAAAACATTGGCAGCCTGAAAAAGACCTTAATCGGCATCCTAGAACCCTGAAATTCACAAAACTATTTTCGCCCCAAAAAAGACATTTTAGATCCCTGTAGGACCAGAATGTTTGGCAGCCCAAAAAAGCCCTAAAAATGCATCTCAGGCCTCCAAAAATCTACAAAACTTTGGAGGCCAGAAACAGGTGTTTCCAGGCATCCCAGACCCCCTAAAGTCCAGAAAATGTTTGCGGCCCGAAAAATATGTCACAGAGCTCCAAATGTCCCCAAAATATCGGCAGCCTGAAAAAGACCTTAATCCGCATCCTAGAACCCTGAAATTCTCAAAAATATTTTCAGCCCAAAAAAGCCATGTTAGACCCCAGTAGGACGAGAATGTTTGGCATCCCAAAAAAGCCATAAAAATGCCACTCAGTCCTCCAAAAATCTACAAAACTTTGGAGCCCCGAAAAAGGCATTTCCAGGCATCGTAGACCCCCTAAAGTCCAGAAAATGTTGGCAGCCTGAAACATGTGTCACAGAGCTCCAAATGTCCCAAAAAACATCGGCAGCCTGAAAAAGCCCTTGATCCACATCCTAGAACCCTGAAATTCCCAAAAATATTTTCGCCCCAAAAAAGCCATTTTAGAGTCCTGTAGGACCAGAATGTTTGGCAGCCCAAAAAAGCCCTAACAATGTATCTCAGGCCTCCAAAAATCTACAAAACTTTGGAGGTATGAAAAAGGCATTTCCAGTCATTCTAGACCCCCTAAAGCCCATAAAATGTTGGCAGCCCGAAACATGTGTCACAGAGCTCCAAATGTCCCAAAAACATTGGCAGCCTGAAAAGACCTTAATCGACATCCTAGAACCCTGAAATTCCCAAAAAATATTTTTACCTCAAAAAAGCCATTTCAGTGCATAGTAGGACCAGAATGTTTGGCAGCTCAAAAAAGCCCTAAAAATGCATCTCAGGCCCTCAAAGATCTACAAAACTTTGGAGGCCAGAAAAAGGCATTTCCAGGCATCCTAGACCGACTAAAGTCCAGAAAATGTTGTCGGCCCGAAGTATGTGTCACAGAGCTCCAAATGTCCCAAAAACATTGGCAGCCTGAAAAAGACCTTAATCCGCATCCTAGAACCCTGAAATTCCTTAAAAATATTTTCGCCCCAAAAAAGCCATTTTAGAGCCTTGTAGGGCCAGAATGTTTGGCAGCCCAAAAAAGCCCTAAAAATGCATCTCAGGCCTCCAAAAATCTACAAAACTTTGGAGCCACGAAAAAGGCGTTTCCAGGCATCCTAGACCCCCTAAAGTCCAGAAAATGTTGGCGGCCCGAAAAATATGTCACAGAGCTCCAAATGTCCCCAAAACATCGGCAGCCTGAAAAAAACCTTAATCCGCATCCTAGAACACTGAAATTCCCAAAGATATTTTCGCCCCAAAAAAGCCATTTTAGAGCCCTGTAGGACCAGAATGTTTGGCAGCCCAAAAACGCCCTAAAAATGCATCTCAGGCCTCCAAAAATCTACAAAACTTTGGAGGCCAGAAAAAGGCGTTTCCAATCATCCTAGACCCCCTAAAGTCCAGAAAATGTTGGTGGCCCGAAAAATATGTCACAGAGCTCCAAATGTCCCAAAAACATCGGCAGCCTGAAAAAGACCTTAATCTGCATCCTAGAACCCTGAAATTCTCAAAAATATTTTCAGCCCAAAAAAGCCATTTTAGACCCCGGTAGACCAGAATGTTTGGCAGCCCAAAAAAGCCCTAAAAATGCCACTCAGGCCTCCAAAAATCTACAAAACTTTGGAGCCCCGAAAAAGGCATTTCTAGGCATCCTAGACCCCCTAAAGTCCAGAAAATGTTGGCAGCCCGAAACAAGTTTCACAGAGCTCCAAATGTCTCAAAAACATTGGCAGCCTGAAAAAGACCTTAATCGGCATCCTAGAACCCTGAAATTCCCAAAACTATTTTCGCCCCAAAAAAGACATTTTAGATCCCTGTAGGACCAGAATGTTTGGCAGCCCAAAAAAGCCCTAAAAATGCATCTCAGGCCTCCAAAAATCTACAAAACTTTGGAGGCCAGAAACAGGTGTTTCCAGGCATCCCAGACCCCCTAAAATCCAGAAAATGTGGGCGGCCCTAAAGATGTGTCACAGAGCTCCAAAAGTCCCCAAAACATCGGCAGCCTGAAAAAGACTTTAATCCACATCCTAGAACCCTGAAATTCTCAAAAATATTTTTCAGCCCAAAAAAGCCATCTTAGACCCGGTAGTACCAGAATGTTTGGCAGCCCAAAAAAGCCCTAAAAATGCCACTCAGGGCTCCAAAAATCTACAAAACTTTGGAGCCCCGAAAAAGGCATTTCCAGGCATCCTAGTTCCCCTAAAGTCCAGAAAATGTTGGCAGCCCGAAACAAGTGTCACAGAGCTCCAAATGTCCCAAAAACACTGGCAGCCTGAAAAAGACCTTAATCTGCATCCTAGAACCCTGAAATTCTCAAAAATATTTTCAGCCCAAAAAAGCCATCTTAGACCCCGGTAGGGCCAGAATGTTTGGCAGCCCAAAAAAGCCCTAAAAATGCATCTCAGGCCTCCAAAAATCTACAAAACTTTGGAGCCACGAAAAAGGCGTTTCCAGGCATCCTAGACCCCCTAAAGTCCAGAAAATGTTTGCGGCCCAAAAAATATGTCACAGAGCTCCAAATGTCCCCAAAATATCGGCAGCCTGAAAAAGACCTTAATCCGCATCCTAGAACCCTGAAATTCTCAAAAATATTTTCAGCCCAAAAAAACCATGTTAGACCCCAGTAGGACGAGAATGTTTGGCATCCCAAAAAAGCCATAAAAATGCCACTCAGTCCTCCAAAAATCTACAAAACTTTGGAGCCCCGAAAAAGGCATTTCCACGCATCGTAGACCCCCTAAAGTCCAGAAAATGTTGGCAGCCTGAAACATGTGTCACAGAGCTCCAAATGTCCCAAAAAACATCGGCAGCCTCAAAAAGCCCTTGATCCACATCCTAGAACCCTGAAATTCCCAAAAATATTTTCGCCCCAAAAAAGCCATTTTAGAGTCCTGTAGGACCAGAATGTTTGGCAGCCCAAAAAAGCCCTAACAATGTATCTCAGGCCTCCAAAAATCTACAAAACTTTGGAGGTATGAAAAAGGCATTTCCAGTCATTCTAGACCCCCTAAAGCCCATAAAATGTTGGCAGCCCGAAACATGTGTCACAGAGCTCCAAATGTCCCAAGAACATCGGCAGCCTGAAAAGACCTTAATCGACATCCTAGAACCCTGAAATTCCCAAAAAATATTTTTACCTCAAAAAAGCCATTTCAGTGCATAGTAGGACCAGAATGTTTGGCAGCTCAAAAAAGCCCTAAAAATGCATCTCAGGCCCTCAAAGATCTACAAAACTTTGGAGGCCAGAAAAAGGCATTTCCAGGCATCCTAGACCCACTAAAGTCCAGAAAATGTTGTCGGCCCGAAGTATGTGTCACAGAGCTCCAAATGTCCCAAAAACATTGGCAGCCTGAAAAAGACCTTAATCCGCATCCTAGGACCCTGAAATTCCTTAAAAATATTTTCGCCCCAAAAAAGCCATTTTAGAGCCTTGTAGGGCCAGAATGTTTGGCAGCCCAAAAAAGCCCTAAAAATGCATCTCAGGCCTCCAAAAATCTACAAAACTTTGGAGCCACGAAAAAGGCGTTTCCAGGCATCCTAGACCCCCTAAAGTCCAGAAAATGTTGGCGGCCCGAAAAATATGTCACAGAGCTCCAAATGTCCCCAAAACATCGGCAGCCTGAAAAAAACCTTAATCCGTATCCTAGAACACTGAAATTCCCAAAGATATTTTCGCCCCAAAAAAGCCATTTTAGAGCCCTGTAGGACCAGAATGTTTGGCAGCCCAAAAACGCCGTAAAAATGCATCTCAGGCCTCCAAAAATCTACAAAACTTTGGAGGCCAGAAAAAGGCGTTTCCAATCATCCTAGACCCCCTAAAGTCCAGAAAATGTTGGCGGCCCGAAAAATATGTCACAGAGCTCCAAATGTCCCAAAAACATCGGCAGCCTGAAAAAGACCTTAATCTGCATCCTAGAACCCTGAAATTCTCAAAAATATTTTCAGCCCAAAAAAGCCATTTTAGACCCCGGTAGACCAGAATGTTTGGCAGCCCAAAAAAGCCCTAAAAATGCCACTCAGGCCTCCAAAAATCTACAAAACTTTGGAGCCCCGAAAAAGGCATTTCTAGGCATCCTAGACCCCCTAAAGTCCAGAAAATGTTGGCAGCCCGAAACAAGTTTCACAGAGCTCCAAATGTCTCAAAAACATTGGCAGCCTGAAAAAGACCTTAATCGGCATCCTAGAACCCTGAAATTCCCAAAACTATTTTCGCCCCAAAAAAGACATTTTAGATCCCTGTAGGACCAGAATGTTTGGCAGCCCAAAAAAGCCCTAAAAATGCATCTCAGGCCTCCAAAAATCTACAAAACTTTGGAGGCCAGAAACAGGTGTTTCCAGGCATCCCAGACCCCCTAAAATCCAGAAAATGTGGGCGGCCCGAAAGATGTGTCACAGAGCTCCAAAAGTCCCCAAAACATCGGCAGCCTGAAAAAGACCTTAATCCACATTCTAGAACCCTGAAATTCTCAAAAATATTTTCAGCCCAAAAAAGCCATCTTAGACCCGGTAGTACCAGAATGTTTGGCAGCCCAAAAAAGCCCTAAAAATGCCACTCAGGCCTCCAAAAATCTACAAAACTTTGGAGCCCCGAAAAAGGCATTTCCAGGCATCCTAGACCCCCTAAAGTCCAGAAAATGTTGGCAGCCCGAAACAAGTGTCACAGAGCTCCAAATGTGCCAAAAACATTGGCAGCCTGAAAAAGACCTTAATCCGCATACTAGAACCCTGAAATTCCCAAAAATATTTTTGCCCCAAAAAAGACATTTTAAATCCCTGTAGGACCAGAATGTTTGGCAGCCCAAAAAAGCCCTAAAAATGCATCTCAGGCCTCCAAAAATCTACAAAACTTTGGAGGCCAGAAACAGGTGTTTCCGGGCATCCTAGAGCCCCTAAAATCCAGAAAATGTGGGCGGCCCGAAAGATGTGTCACAGAGCTCCAAAAGTCCCCAAAACATCGGCAGCCTGAAAAAGACCTTAATCCACATCCTAGAACCCTGAAATTCTCAAAAATATTTTCAGCCCAAAAAAGCCATCTTAGACCCGGTAGTACCAGAATGTTTGGCAGCCCAAAAAAGCCCTAAAAATGCCACTCAGGCCTCCAAAAATCTACAAAACTTTGGAGCCCCGAAAAAGGCATTTCCAGGCATCCTAGACCCCCTAAAGTCCAGAAAATGTTGGCAGCCCGAAACAAGTGTCACAGAGCTCCAATGTCCCAAAAACACTGGCAGCCTGAAAAAGACCTTAATCTGCATCCTAGAACCCTGAAATTCTCAAAAATATTTTCAGCCCAAAAAAGCCATCTTAGACCCCGGTAGGACCAGAATGTTTGGCAGCCCAAAAAAGCCCTAAAAATGCATCTCAGGCCTCCAAAAATCTACAAAACTTTGGAGCCACGAAAAAGGCGTTTCCAGGCATCCTAGACCCCCTAAAGTCCAGAAAATGTTAGCGGCCTGAAAAATATGTCACAGAGCTCCAAATGTCCCCAAAATATCGGCAGCCTGAAAAAGACCTTAATCTGCATCCTAGAACCCTGAAATTCTCAAAAATATTTTCAGCCCAAAAAAGCCATGTTAGACCCCAGTAGGACGAGAATGTTTGGCATCCCAAAAAATCCATAAAAATGCCACTCAGTCCTCCAAAAATCTACAAAACTTTGGAGCCCCGAAAAAGGCATTTCCAGGCATCCTAGATCCCCTAAAGTCCAGAAAATGTTGGCAGCCCGAAACAAGTGTCACAGAGCTCCAATGTCCCAAAAACACTGGCAGCCTGAAAAAGACCTTAATCTGCATCCTAGAACCCTGAAATTCTCAAAAATATTTTCAGCCCAAAAAATCCATCTTAGACCCCAGTAGGACCAGAATGTTTGGCATCCCAAAAAAGCCATAAAAATGCCACTCAGTCCTCCAAAAATCTACAAAACTTTGGAGCCCCGAAAAAGGCATTTCCAGGCATCCTAGACCCCCTAAAGTCCAGAAAATGTTGGCAGCCTGAAACATGTGTCACGGAGCTCCAAATGTCCCAAAAACATTGGCAGCCTGAAAAAGACCTTAATCCGCATCCTAGAACCCTGAAATTCCCAAAAATATTTTCGCCCCAAAAAAGCCATTTTAGAGCCCTGTAGGACCAGAATGTTTGGCAGCCCAAAAAAGTCCTAAAAATGTACCTCAGGCCTCCAAAAATCTACAAAACTTTGGAGCTACGAAAAAGGCATTTCCAGTCGTTCTAGACCCCCTAAAGCCCATAAATGTTGGCAGCCCGAAACATGTGTCACAGAGCTCCAAATGTCCCAAAAACATCGGCAGCCTGAAAAAGACTTTAATCGACATTCTAGAACCCTGAAATTCCCCAAAAATATTTTTACCCCAAAAAAGCCATCTTAGTGCATGGTAGGACCAGAATGTTTGGCAGCTCAAAAAAGCCCTAAAAATGCCACTCAGGCCTCCAAAAATCTACAAAACTTTGGATCCACGAAAAAGACGTTTCCAGGCATCCTAGACCACCTAAAGTCCAGAAAATGTTGGCAGCCCGAAAGATGTGTCACAGAGCTCCAAATGTCCCAAAAACATCGGCAGCCTGAAAAAGACCTTAATCCACATCCTAGAACCCTGAAATTCCCAAAAATAAATAAGTCCCAAAAAAAGCCATCTTAGACTCTGGTAGGACCAGAATGTTTGGCAGAATAAAAAAGCCCTAAAAATGCATCTCAGGCCTCCAAAAATCTACAAAACTTTGGAGGCCAGAAACAGGTGTTTCCAGGCATCCCAGACCCCCTAAAATCCAGAAAATGTGGGCGGCCCTAAAGATGTGTCACAGAGCTCCAAAAGTCCCCAAAACATCGGCAGCCTGAAAAAGACCTTAATCCACATCCTAGAACCCTGAAATTCTCAAAAATATTTTTCAGCCCAAAAAAGCCATCTTAGACCCGGTAGTACCAGAATGTTTGGCAGCCCAAAAAAGCCCTAAAAATGCCACTCAGGCCTCCAAAAATCTACAAAACTTTGGAGCCCCGAAAAAGGCATTTCTAGGCATCCTAGACCCCCTAAAGTCCAGAAAATGTTGGCAGCCCGAAACAAGTGTCACAGAGCTCCAAATGTCCCAAAAACATTGGCAGCCTGAAAAAGACCTTAATCCGCATCCTAGAACCCTGAAATTCCCAAAAACATTTTCGCCCCAAAAAAGCCATTTTAGAGCCTTGTAGGGCCAGAATGTTTGGCAGCCCAAAAAAGCCCTAAAAATGCATCTCAGGCCTCCAAAAATCTACAAAACTTTGGAACCACGAAAAAGGCGTTTCCAGGCATCCTAGAACCCCTAAAGTCCAGAAAATGTTGGCAGCCCGAAACAAGTGTCACAGAGCCCCAAATGTCCCAAAAACATTGGCAGCCTGAAAAAGACCTTAATCCGCATCCTAGAACCTTGAAATTCCCAAAAATATTTTCGCCCCAAAAAAGCCATTTTAGAGCCTTGTAGGGCCAGAATGTTTGGCAGCCCAAAAAAGCCCTAAGAATGCATCTCAGGCCTCCAAAAATCTACAAAACTTTGGAGCCACGAAAAAGGCGTTTCCAGGCATCCTAGACCCCCTAAAGTCCAGAAAATGTTGGCGGCCCGAAAAATATGTCACAGAGCTCCAAATGTCCCCAAAACATCGGCAGCCTGAAAAAAACCTTAATCCGCATCCTAGAACACTGAAATTCCCAAAGATATTTTCGCCCCAAAAAAGCCATTTTAGAGCCCTGTAGGACCAGAATGTTTGGCAGCCCAAAAACGCCGTAAAAATGCATCTCAGGCCTCCAAAAATCTACAAAACTTTGGAGGCCAGAAAAAGGCGTTTCCAATCATCCTAGACCCCCTAAAGTCCAGAAAATGTTGGCGGCCCGAAAAATATGTCACAGAGCTCCAAATGTCCCAAAAACATCGGCAGCCTGAAAAAGACCTTAATCTGCATCCTAGAACCCTGAAATTCTCAAAAATATTTTCAGCCCAAAAAAGCCATTTTAGACCCCGGTAGACCAGAATGTTTGGCAGCCCAAAAAAGCCCTAAAAATGCCACTCAGGCCTCCAAAAATCTACAAAACTTTGGAGCCCCGAAAAAGGCATTTCTAGGCATCCTAGACCCCCTAAAGTCCAGAAAATGTTGGCAGCCCGAAACAAGTTTCACAGAGCTCCAAATGTCTCAAAAACATTGGCAGCCTGAAAAAGACCTTAATCGGCATCCTAGAACCCTGAAATTCCCAAAACTATTTTCGCCCCAAAAAAGACATTTTAGATCCCTGTAGGACCAGAATGTTTGGCAGCCCAAAAAAGCCCTAAAAATGCATCTCAGGCCTCCAAAAATCTACAAAACTTTGGAGGCCAGAAACAGGTGTTTCCAGGCATCCCAGACCCCCTAAAATCCAGAAAATGTGGGCGGCCCGAAAGATGTGTCACAGAGCTCCAAAAGTCCCCAAAACATCGGCAGCCTGAAAAAGACCTTAATCCACATTCTAGAACCCTGAAATTCTCAAAAATATTTTCAGCCCAAAAAAGCCATCTTAGACCCGGTAGTACCAGAATGTTTGGCAGCCCAAAAAAGCCCTAAAAATGCCACTCAGGCCTCCAAAAATCTACAAAACTTTGGAGCCCCGAAAAAGGCATTTCCAGGCATCCTAGACCCCCTAAAGTCCAGAAAATGTTGGCAGCCCGAAACAAGTGTCACAGAGCTCCAAATGTGCCAAAAACATTGGCAGCCTGAAAAAGACCTTAATCCGCATACTAGAACCCTGAAATTCCCAAAAATATTTTTGCCCCAAAAAAGACATTTTAAATCCCTGTAGGACCAGAATGTTTGGCAGCCCAAAAAAGCCCTAAAAATGCATCTCAGGCCTCCAAAAATCTACAAAACTTTGGAGGCCAGAAACAGGTGTTTCCGGGCATCCTAGAGCCCCTAAAATCCAGAAAATGTGGGCGGCCCGAAAGATGTGTCACAGAGCTCCAAAAGTCCCCAAAACATCGGCAGCCTGAAAAAGACCTTAATCCACATCCTAGAACCCTGAAATTCTCAAAAATATTTTCAGCCCAAAAAAGCCATCTTAGACCCGGTAGTACCAGAATGTTTGGCAGCCCAAAAAAGCCCTAAAAATGCCACTCAGGCCTCCAAAAATCTACAAAACTTTGGAGCCCCGAAAAAGGCATTTCCAGGCATCCTAGACCCCCTAAAGTCCAGAAAATGTTGGCAGCCCGAAACAAGTGTCACAGAGCTCCAATGTCCCAAAAACACTGGCAGCCTGAAAAAGACCTTAATCTGCATCCTAGAACCCTGAAATTCTCAAAAATATTTTCAGCCCAAAAAAGCCATCTTAGACCCCGGTAGGACCAGAATGTTTGGCAGCCCAAAAAAGCCCTAAAAATGCATCTCAGGCCTCCAAAAATCTACAAAACTTTGGAGCCACGAAAAAGGCGTTTCCAGGCATCCTAGACCCCCTAAAGTCCAGAAAATGTTAGCGGCCTGAAAAATATGTCACAGAGCTCCAAATGTCCCCAAAATATCGGCAGCCTGAAAAAGACCTTAATCTGCATCCTAGAACCCTGAAATTCTCAAAAATATTTTCAGCCCAAAAAAGCCATGTTAGACCCCAGTAGGACGAGAATGTTTGGCATCCCAAAAAATCCATAAAAATGCCACTCAGTCCTCCAAAAATCTACAAAACTTTGGAGCCCCGAAAAAGGCATTTCCAGGCATCCTAGATCCCCTAAAGTCCAGAAAATGTTGGCAGCCCGAAACAAGTGTCACAGAGCTCCAATGTCCCAAAAACACTGGCAGCCTGAAAAAGACCTTAATCTGCATCCTAGAACCCTGAAATTCTCAAAAATATTTTCAGCCCAAAAAATCCATCTTAGACCCCAGTAGGACCAGAATGTTTGGCATCCCAAAAAAGCCATAAAAATGCCACTCAGTCCTCCAAAAATCTACAAAACTTTGGAGCCCCGAAAAAGGCATTTCCAGGCATCCTAGACCCCCTAAAGTCCAGAAAATGTTGGCAGCCTGAAACATGTGTCACGGAGCTCCAAATGTCCCAAAAACATTGGCAGCCTGAAAAAGACCTTAATCCGCATCCTAGAACCCTGAAATTCCCAAAAATATTTTCGCCCCAAAAAAGCCATTTTAGAGCCCTGTAGGACCAGAATGTTTGGCAGCCCAAAAAAGTCCTAAAAATGTACCTCAGGCCTCCAAAAATCTACAAAACTTTGGAGCTACGAAAAAGGCATTTCCAGTCGTTCTAGACCCCCTAAAGCCCATAAATGTTGGCAGCCCGAAACATGTGTCACAGAGCTCCAAATGTCCCAAAAACATCGGCAGCCTGAAAAAGACTTTAATCGACATTCTAGAACCCTGAAATTCCCCAAAAATATTTTTACCCCAAAAAAGCCATCTTAGTGCATGGTAGGACCAGAATGTTTGGCAGCTCAAAAAAGCCCTAAAAATGCCACTCAGGCCTCCAAAAATCTACAAAACTTTGGATCCACGAAAAAGACGTTTCCAGGCATCCTAGACCACCTAAAGTCCAGAAAATGTTGGCAGCCCGAAAGATGTGTCACAGAGCTCCAAATGTCCCAAAAACATCGGCAGCCTGAAAAAGACCTTAATCCACATCCTAGAACCCTGAAATTCCCAAAAATAAATAAGTCCCAAAAAAAGCCATCTTAGACTCTGGTAGGACCAGAATGTTTGGCAGAATAAAAAAGCCCTAAAAATGCATCTCAGGCCTCCAAAAATCTACAAAACTTTGGAGGCCAGAAACAGGTGTTTCCAGGCATCCCAGACCCCCTAAAATCCAGAAAGTGTGGGCGGCCCTAAAGATGTGTCACAGAGCTCCAAAAGTCCCCAAAACATCGGCAGCCTGAAAAAGACCTTAATCCACATCCTAGAACCCTGAAATTCTCAAAAATATTTTTCAGCCCAAAAAAGCCATCTTAGACCCGGTAGTACCAGAATGTTTGGCAGCCCAAAAAAGCCCTAAAAATGCCACTCAGGCCTCCAAAAATCTACAAAACTTTGGAGCCCCGAAAAAGGCATTTCTAGGCATCCTAGACCCCCTAAAGTCCAGAAAATGTTGGCAGCCCGAAACAAGTGTCACAGAGCTCCAAATGTCCCAAAAACATTGGCAGCCTGAAAAAGACCTTAATCCGCATCCTAGAACCCTGAAATTCCCAAAAACATTTTCGCCCCAAAAAAGCCATTTTAGAGCCTTGTAGGGCCAGAATGTTTGGCAGCCCAAAAAAGCCCTAAAAATGCATCTCAGGCCTCCAAAAATCTACAAAACTTTGGAACCACGAAAAAGGCGTTTCCAGGCATCCTAAAACCCCTAAAGTCCAGAAAATGTTGGCAGCCCGAAACAAGTGTCACAGAGCCCCAAATGTCCCAAAAACATTGGCAGCCTGAAAAAGACCTTAATCCGCATCCTAGAACCTTGAAATTCCCAAAAATATTTTCGCCCCAAAAAAGCCATTTTAGAGCCTTGTAGGGCCAGAATGTTTGGCAGCCCAAAAAAGCCCTAAGAATGCATCTCAGGCCTCCAAAAATCTACAAAACTTTGGAGCCACGAAAAAGGCGTTTCCAGGCATCCTAGACCCCCTAAAGTCCAGAAAATGTTGGCGGCCCGAAAAATATGTCACAGAGCTCCAAATGTCCCCAAAACATCGGCAGCCTGAAAAAAACCTTAATCCGCATCCTAGAACACTGAAATTCCCAAAGATATTTTCGCCCCAAAAAAGCCATTTTAGAGCCCGGTAGACCAGAATGTTTGGCAGCCCAAAAAAGCCCTAAAAATGCCACTCAGGCCTCCAAAAATCTACAAAACTTTGGAGCCCCGAAAAAGGCATTTCTAGGCATCCTAGACCCCAAAAGTCCAGAAAATGTTGGCAGCCCGAAACAAGTGTCACAGAGCTCCAAATGTCTCAAAAACATTGGCAGCCTGAAAAAGACCTTAATCTGCATCCTAGAACCCTGAAATTCCCAAAACTATTTTCGCCCCAAAAAAGACATTTTAGATCCCTGTAGGACCAAAATGTTTGGCAGCCCAAAAAAGCCCTAAAAATGCATCTCAGGCCTCCAAAAATCTACAAAACTTTGGAGGCCAGAAACAGGTGTTTCCAGGCATCCCAGACCCCCTAAAGTCCAAAAAATGTTGGCAGCCCGAAACAAGTGTCACAGAGCTCCAAATGTCCCAAAAACATTGGCAGCCTGAAAAAGACCTTAATCCGCATACTAGAACCCTGAAATTCCCAAAAATATTTTCGCCCCAAAAAAGACATTTTAGATCCCTGTAGGACCAGAATGTTTGGCAGCCCAAAAAAGCCCTAAAAATGCATCTCAGGCCTCGAAAAATCTACAAAACTTTGGAGGCCAGAAACAGGTGTTTCCGGGCATCCTAGAGCCCCTAAAATCCAGAAAATGTGGGCGGCCCGAAAGATGTGTCACAGAGCTCCAAAAGTCCCCAAAACATCGGCAGCCTGAAAAAGACCTTAATCCACATCCTAGAACCCTGAAATTCTCAAAAATATTTTCAGCCCAAAAAAGCCATCTTAGACCAGGTAGTACCAGAATGTTTGGCAGCCCAAAAAAGCCCTAAAAATGCCACTCAGGCCTCCAAAAATCTACAAAACTTTGGAGCCCCAAAAAAGGCATTTCCAGGCATCCTAGACCCCCTAAAATCCAGAAAATGTGACCGGCCCGAAAGATGTGTCACAGAGCTCCAAATGTCCCAAAAACACTGGCAGCCTGAAAAAGACCTTAATCCGCATCGTAGAACCCTGAAATTCTCAAAAATATTTTCAGCCCAAAAAAGCCATCTTAGACCCCGGAAGGACCAGAATGTTTGGCAGCCCAAAAAAGCCCTAAAAATGCCACTCAGGCCTCCAAAAATCTACAAAACTTTGGAGCCCCGAAAAAGGCATTTCTAGACATCCTAGACCCCCTAAAGTCCAGAAAATGTTGGCAGCCCGAAACAAGTTTCACAGAGCTCCAAATGTCTCAAAAACATTGGCAGCCTGAAAAAGACCTTAATCGGCATCCTAGAACCCTGAAATTCACAAAACTATTTTCGCCCCAAAAAAGACATTTTAGATCCCTGTAGGACCAGAATGTTTGGCAGCCCAAAAAAGCCCTAAAAATGCATCTCAGGCCTCCAAAAATCTACAAAACTTTGGAGGCCAGAAACAGGTGTTTCCAGGCATCCCAGACCCCCTAAAGTCCAGAAAATGTTTGCGGCCCGAAAAATATGTCACAGAGCTCCAAATGTCCCCAAAATATCGGCAGCCTGAAAAAGACCTTAATCCGCATCCTAGAACCCTGAAATTCTCAAAAATATTTTCAGCCCAAAAAAGCCATGTTAGACCCCAGTAGGACGAGAATGTTTGGCATCCCAAAAAAGCCATAAAAATGCCACTCAGTCCTCCAAAAATCTACAAAACTTTGGAGCCCCGAAAAAGGCATTTCCAGGCATCGTAGACCCCCTAAAGTCCAGAAAATGTTGGCAGCCTGAAACATGTGTCACAGAGCTCCAAATGTCCCAAAAAACATCGGCAGCCTGAAAAAGCCCTTGATCCACATCCTAGAACCCTGAAATTCCCAAAAATATTTTCGCCCCAAAAAAGCCATTTTAGAGTCCTGTAGGACCAGAATGTTTGGCAGCCCAAAAAAGCCCTAACAATGTATCTCAGGCCTCCAAAAATCTACAAAACTTTGGAGGTATGAAAAAGGCATTTCCAGTCATTCTAGACCCCCTAAAGCCCATAAAATGTTGGCAGCCCGAAACATGTGTCACAGAGCTCCAAATGTCCCAAAAACATTGGCAGCCTGAAAAGACCTTAATCGACATCCTAGAACCCTGAAATTCCCAAAAAATATTTTTACCTCAAAAAAGCCATTTCAGTGCATAGTAGGACCAGAATGTTTGGCAGCTCAAAAAAGCCCTAAAAATGCATCTCAGGCCCTCAAAGATCTACAAAACTTTGGAGGCCAGAAAAAGGCATTTACAGGCATCCTAGACCGACTAAAGTCCAGAAAATGTTGTCGGCCCGAAGTATGTGTCACAGAGCTCCAAATGTCCCAAAAACATTGGCAGCCTGAAAAAGACCTTAATCCGCATCCTAGAACCCTGAAATTCCTTAAAAATATTTTCGCCCCAAAAGAGCCATTTTAGAGCCTTGTAGGGCCAGAATGTTTGGCAGCCCAAAAAAGCCCTAAAAATGCATCTCAGGCCTCCAAAAATCTACAAAACTTTGGAGCCACGAAAAAGGCGTTTCCAGGCATCCTAGACCCCCTAAAGTCCAGAAAATGTTGGCGGCCCGAAAAATATGTCACAGAGCTCCAAATGTCCCCAAAACATCGGCAGCCTGAAAAAAACCTTAATCCGCATCCTAGAACACTGAAATTCCCAAAGATATTTTCGCCCCAAAAAAGCCATTTTAGAGCCCTGTAGGACCAGAATGTTTGGCAGCCCAAAAACGCCCTAAAAATGCATCTCAGGCCTCCAAAAATCTACAAAACTTTGGAGGCCAGAAAAAGGCGTTTCCAATCATCCTAGACCCCCTAAAGTCCAGAAAATGTTGGTGGCCCGAAAAATATGTCACAGAGCTCCAAATGTCCCAAAAACATCGGCAGCCTGAAAAAGACCTTAATCTGCATCCTAGAACCCTGAAATTCTCAAAAATATTTTCAGCCCAAAAAAGCCATTTTAGACCCCGGTAGACCAGAATGTTTGGCAGCCCAAAAAAGCCCTAAAAATGCCACTCAGGCCTCCAAAAATCTAGAAAACTTTGGAGCCCCGAAAAAGGCATTTCTAGGCATCCTAGACCCCCTAAAGTCCAGAAAATGTTGGCAGCCCGAAACAAGTTTCACAGAGCTCCAAATGTCTCAAAAACATTGGCAGCCTGAAAAAGACCTTAATCGGCATCCTAGAACCCTGAAATTCCCAAAACTATTTTCGCCCCAAAAAAGACATTTTAGATCCCTGTAGGACCAGAATGTTTGGCAGCCCAAAAAAGCCCTAAAAATGCATCTCAGGCCTCCAAAAATCTACAAAACTTTGGAGGCCAGAAACAGGTGTTTCCAGGCATCCCAGACCCCCTAAAATCCAGAAAATGTGGGCGGCCCTAAAGATGTGTCACAGAGCTCCAAAAGTCCCCAAAACATCGGCAGCCTGAAAAAGACCTTAATCCACATCCTAGAACCCTGAAATTCTCAAAAATATTTTTCAGCCCAAAAAAGCCATCTTAGACCCGGTAGTACCAGAATGTTTGGCAGACCAAAAAAGCCCTAAAAATGCCACTCAGGGCTCCAAAAATCTACAAAACTTTGGAGCCCCGAAAAAGGCATTTCCAGGCATCCTAGTTCCCCTAAAGTCCAGAAAATGTTGGCAGCCCGAAACAAGTGTCACAGAGCTCCAAATGTCCCAAAAACACTGGCAGCCTGAAAAAGACCTTAATCTGCATCCTAGAACCCTGAAATTCTCAAAAATATTTTCAGCCCAAAAAAGCCATCTTAGACCCCGGTAGGGCCAGAATGTTTGGCAGCCCAAAAAAGCCCTAAAAATGCATCTCAGGCCTCCAAAAATCTACAAAACTTTGGAGCCACGAAAAAGGCGTTTCCAGGCATCCTAGACCCCCTAAAGTCCAGAAAATGTTTGCGGCCCAAAAAATATGTCACAGAGCTCCAAATGTCCCCAAAATATCGGCAGCCTGAAAAAGACCTTAATCCGCATCCTAGAACCCTGAAATTCTCAAAAATATTTTCAGCCCAAAAAAACCATGTTAGACCCCAGTAGGACGAGAATGTTTGGCATCCCAAAAAAGCCATAAAAATGCCACTCAGTCCTCCAAAAATCTACAAAACTTTGGAGCCCCGAAAAAGGCATTTCCACGCATCGTAGACCCCCTAAAGTCCAGAAAATGTTGGCAGCCTGAAACATGTGTCACAGAGCTCCAAATGTCCCAAAAAACATCGGCAGCCTCAAAAAGCCCTTGATCCACATCCTAGAACCCTGAAATTCCCAAAAATATTTTCGCCCCAAAAAAGCCATTTTAGAGTCCTGTAGGACCAGAATGTTTGGCAGCCCAAAAAAGCCCTAACAATGTATCTCAGGCCTCCAAAAATCTACAAAACTTTGGAGGTATGAAAAAGGCATTTCCAGTCATTCTAGACCCCCTAAAGCCCATAAAATGTTGGCAGCCCGAAACATGTGTCACAGAGCTCCAAATGTCCCAAAAACATCGGCAGCCTGAAAAGACCTTAATCGACATCCTAGAACCCTGAAATTCCCAAAAAATATTTTTACCTCAAAAAAGCCATTTCAGTGCATAGTAGGACCAGAATGTTTGGCAGCTCAAAAAAGCCCTAAAAATGCATCTCAGGCCCTCAAAGATCTACAAAACTTTGGAGGCCAGAAAAAGGCATTTCCAGGCATCCTAGACCCACTAAAGTCCAGAAAATGTTGTCGGCCCGAAGTATGTGTCACAGAGCTCCAAATGTCCCAAAAACATTGGCAGCCTGAAAAAGACCTTAATCCGCATCCTAGAACCCTGAAATTCCTTAAAAATATTTTCGCCCCAAAAAAGCCATTTTAGAGCCCTGTAGGACCAGAATGTTTGGCAGCCCAAAAACGCCGTAAAAATGCATCTCAGGCCTCCAAAAATCTACAAAACTTTGGAGGCCAGAAAAAGGCGTTTCCAATCATCCTAGACCCCCTAAAGTCCAGAAAATGTTGGCGGCCCGAAAAATATGTCACAGAGCTCCAAATGTCCCAAAAACATCGGCAGCCTGAAAAAGACCTTAATCTGCATCCTAGAACCCTGAAATTCTCAAAAATATTTTCAGCCCAAAAAAGCCATTTTAGACCCCGGTAGACCAGAATGTTTGGCAGCCCAAAAAAGCCCTAAAAATGCCACTCAGGCCTCCAAAAATCTACAAAACTTTGGAGCCCCGAAAAAGGCATTTCTAGGCATCCTAGACCCCCTAAAGTCCAGAAAATGTTGGCAGCCCGAAACAAGTTTCACAGAGCTCCAAATGTCTCAAAAACATTGGCAGCCTGAAAAAGACCTTAATCGGCATCCTAGAACCCTGAAATTCCCAAAACTATTTTCGCCCCAAAAAAGACATTTTAGATCCCTGTAGGACCAGAATGTTTGGCAGCCCAAAAAAGCCCTCAAAATGCATCTCAGGCCTCCAAAAATCTACAAAACTTTGGAGGCCAGAAACAGGTGTTTCCAGGCATCCCAGACCCCCTAAAATCCAGAAAATGTGGGCGGCCCGAAAGATGTGTCACAGAGCTCCAAAAGTCCCCAAAACATCGGCAGCCTGAAAAAGACCTTAATCCACATTCTAGAACCCTGAAATTCTCAAAAATATTTTCAGCCCAAAAAAGCCATCTTAGACCCGGTAGTACCAGAATGTTTGGCAGCCCAAAAAAGCCCTAAAAATGCCACTCAGGCCTCCAAAAATCTACAAAACTTTGGAGCCCCGAAAAAGGCATTTCCAGGCATCCTAGACCCCCTAAAGTCCAGAAAATGTTGGCAGCCCGAAACAAGTGTCACAGAGCTCCAAATGTGCCAAAAACATTGGCAGCCTGAAAAAGACCTTAATCCGCATACTAGAACCCTGAAATTCCCAAAAATATTTTCGCCCCAAAAAAGACATTTTAAATCCCTGTAGGACCAGAATGTTTGGCAGCCCAAAAAAGCCCTAAAAATGCATCTCAGGCCTCCAAAAATCTACAAAACTTTGGAGGCCAGAAACAGGTGTTTCCGGGCATCCTAGAGCCCCTAAAATCCAGAAAATGTGGGCGGCCCGAAAGATGTGTCACAGAGCTCCAAAAGTCCCCAAAACATCGGCAGCCTGAAAAAGACCTTAATCCACATCCTAGAACCCTGAAATTCTCAAAAATATTTTCAGCCCAAAAAAGCCATCTTAGACCCGGTAGTACCAGAATGTTTGGCAGCCCAAAAAAGCCCTAAAAATGCCACTCAGGCCTCCAAAAATCTACAAAACTTTGGAGCCCCGAAAAAGGCATTTCCAGGCATCCTAGACCCCCTAAAGTCCAGAAAATGTTGGCAGCCCGAAACAAGTGTCACAGAGCTCCAATGTCCCAAAAACACTGGCAGCCTGAAAAAGACCTTAATCTGCATCCTAGAACCCTGAAATTCTCAAAAATATTTTCAGCCCAAAAAAGCCATCTTAGACCCCGGTAGGACCAGAATGTTTGGCAGCCCAAAAAAGCCCTAAAAATGCATCTCAGGCCTCCAAAAATCTACAAAACTTTGGAGCCACGAAAAAGGCGTTTCCAGGCATCCTAGACCCCCTAAAGTCCAGAAAATGTTAGCGGCCTGAAAAATATGTCACAGAGCTCCAAATGTCCCCAAAATATCGGCAGCCTGAAAAAGACCTTAATCTGCATCCTAGAACCCTGAAATTCTCAAAAATATTTTCAGCCCAAAAAAGCCATGTTAGACCCCAGTAGGACGAGAATGTTTGGCATCCCAAAAAATCCATAAAAATGCCACTCAGTCCTCCAAAAATCTACAAAACTTTGGAGCCCCGAAAAAGGCATTTCCAGGCATCCTAGATCCCCTAAAGTCCAGAAAATGTTGGCAGCCCGAAACAAGTGTCACAGAGCTCCAATGTCCCAAAAACACTGGCAGCCTGAAAAAGACCTTAATCTGCATCCTAGAACCCTGAAATTCTCAAAAATATTTTCAGCCCAAAAAATCCATCTTAGACCCCAGTAGGACCAGAATGTTTGGCATCCCAAAAAAGCCATAAAAATGCCACTCAGTCCTCCAAAAATCTACAAAACTTTGGAGCCCCGAAAAAGGCATTTCCAGGCATCCTAGACCCCCTAAAGTCCAGAAAATGTTGGCAGCCTGAAACATGTGTCACGGAGCTCCAAATGTCCCAAAAACATTGGCAGCCTGAAAAAGACCTTAATCCGCATCCTAGAACCCTGAAATTCCCAAAAATATTTTCGCCCCAAAAAAGCCATTTTAGAGCCCTGTAGGACCAGAATGTTTGGCAGCCCAAAAAAGTCCTAAAAATGTACCTCAGGCCTCCAAAAATCTACAAAACTTTGGAGCTACGAAAAAGGCATTTCCAGTCGTTCTAGACCCCCTAAAGCCCATAAATGTTGGCAGCCCGAAACATGTGTCACAGAGCTCCAAATGTCCCAAAAACATCGGCAGCCTGAAAAAGACTTTAATCGACATTCTAGAACCCTGAAATTCCCCAAAAATATTTTTACCCCAAAAAAGCCATCTTAGTGCATGGTAGGACCAGAATGTTTGGCAGCTCAAAAAAGCCCTAAAAATGCCACTCAGGCCTCCAAAAATCTACAAAACTTTGGATCCACGAAAAAGACGTTTCCAGGCATCCTAGACCACCTAAAGTCCAGAAAATGTTGGCAGCCCGAAAGATGTGTCACAGAGCTCCAAATGTCCCAAAAACATCGGCAGCCTGAAAAAGACCTTAATCCACATCCTAGAACCCTGAAATTCCCAAAAATAAATAAGTCCCAAAAAAAGCCATCTTAGACTCTGGTAGGACCAGAATGTTTGGCAGAATAAAAAAGCCCTAAAAATGCATCCCAGGCCTCCAAAAATCTACAAAACTTTGGAGGCCAGAAACAGGTGTTTCCAGGCATCCCAGACCCCCTAAAATCCAGAAAATGTGGGCGGCCCTAAAGATGTGTCACAGAGCTCCAAAAGTCCCCAAAACATCGGCAGCCTGAAAAAGACCTTAATCCACATCCTAGAACCCTGAAATTCTCAAAAATATTTTTCAGCCCAAAAAAGCCATCTTAGACCCGGTAGTACCAGAGTGTTTGGCAGCCCAAAAAAGCCCTAAAAATGCCACTCAGGGCTCCAAAAATCTACAAAACTTTGGAGCCCCGAAAAAGGCATTTCCAGGCATCCTAGTTCCCCTAAAGTCCAGAAAATGTTGGCAGCCCGAAACAAGTGTCACAGAGCTCCAAATGTCCCAAAAACACTGGCAGCCTGAAAAAGACCTTAATCTGCATCCTAGAACCCTGAAATTCTCAAAAATATTTTCAGCCCAAAAAAGCCATCTTAGACCCCGGTAGGGCCAGAATGTTTGGCAGCCCAAAAAAGCCCTAAAAATGCATCTCAGGCCTCCAAAAATCTACAAAACTTTGGAGCCACGAAAAAGGCGTTTCCAGGCATCCTAGACCCCCTAAAGTCCAGAAAATGTTTGCGGCCCGAAAAATATGTCACAGAGCTCCAAATGTCCCCAAAATATCGGCAGCCTGAAAAAGACCTTAATCCGCATCCTAGAACCCTGAAATTCTCAAAAATATTTTCAGCCCAAAAAAGCCATGTTAGACCCCAGTAGGACGAGAATGTTTGGCATCCCAAAAAAGCCATAAAAATGCCACTCAGTCCTCCAAAAATCTACAAAACTTTGGAGCCCCAAAAAAGGCATTTCCAGGCATCGTAGACCCCCTAAAGTCCAGAAAATGTTGGCAGCCTGAAACATGTGTCACAGAGCTCCAAATGTCCCAAAAAACATCGGCAGCCTGAAAAAGCCCTTGATCCACATCCTAGAACCCTGAAATTCCCAAAAATATTTTCGCCCCAAAAAAGCCATTTTAGAGTCCTGTAGGACCAGAATGTTTGGCAGCCCAAAAAAGCCCTAACAATGTATCTCAGGCCTCCAAAAATCTACAAAACTTTGGAGGTATGAAAAAGGCATTTCCAGTCATTCTAGACCCCCTAAAGCCCATAAAATGTTGGCAGCCCGAAACATGTGTCACAGAGCTCCAAATGTCCCAAAAACATCGGCAGCCTGAAAAGACCTTAATCGACATCCTAGAACCCTGAAATTCCCAAAAAATATTTTTACCTCAAAAAAGCCATTTCAGTGCATAGTAGGGCCAGAATGTTTGGCAGCCCAAAAAAGCCCTAAAAATGCCACTCAGGCCTCCAAAAATCTACAAAACTTTGGAGCCCCGAAAAAGGCATTTCTAGGCATCCTAGACCCCCTAAAGTCCAGAAAATGTTGGCAGCCCGAAACAAGTGTCACAGAGCTCCAAATGTCTCAAAAACATTGGCAGCCTGAAAAAGACCTTAATCGGCATCCTAGAACCCTGAAATTGCCAAAACTATTTTCGCCCCAAAAAAGACATTTTAGATCCCTGTAGGACCAGAATGTTTGGCAGCCCAAAAAAGCCCTAAAAATGCATCTCAGGCCTCCAAAAATCTACAAAACTTTGGAGGCCAGAAACAGGTGTTTCCAGGCATCCCAGACCCCCTAAAATCCAGAAAATGTGGGCGGCCCTAAAGATGTGTCACAGAGCTCCAAAAGTCCCCAAAACATCGGCAGCCTGAAAAAGACCTTAATCCACATCCTAGAACCCTGAAATTCTCAAAAATATTTTTCAGCCCAAAAAAGCCATCTTAGACCCGGTAGTACCAGAATGTTTGGCAGCCCAAAAAAGCCCTAAAAATGCCACTCAGGGCTCCAAAAATCTACAAAACTTTGGAGCCCCGAAAAAGGCATTTCCAGGCATCCTAGTTCCCCTAAAGTCCAGAAAATGTTGGCAGCCCGAAACAAGTGTCACAGAGCTCCAAATGTCCCAAAAACACTGGCAGCCTGAAAAAGACCTTAATCTGCATCCTAGAACCCTGAAATTCTCAAAAATATTTTCAGCCCAAAAAAGCCATCTTAGACCCCGGTAGGGCCAGAATGTTTGGCAGCCCAAAAAAGCCCTAAAAATGCATCTCAGGCCTCCAAAAATCTACAAAACTTTGGAGCCACGAAAAAGGCGTTTCCAGGCATCCTAGACCCCCTAAAGTCCAGAAAATGTTTGCGGCCCGAAAAATATGTCACAGAGCTCCAAATGTCCCCAAAATATCGGCAGCCTGAAAAAGACCTTAATCCGCATCCTAGAACCCTGAAATTCTCAAAAATATTTTCAGCCCAAAAGAGCCATGTTAGACCCCAGTAGGACGAGAATGTTTGGCATCCCAAAAAAGCCATAAAAATGACACTCAGTCCTCCAAAAATCTACAAAACTTTGGAGCCCCGAAAAAGGCATTTCCAGGCATCGTAGACCCCCTAAAGTCCAGAAAATGTTGGCAGCCCGAAACATGTGTCACAGAGCTCCAAATGTCCCAAAAACATCGGCAGCCTGAAAAGACCTTAATCGACATCCTAGAACCCTGAAATTCCCCAAAAATATTTTTACCTCAAAAAAGCCATTTCAGTGCATAGTAGGACCAGAATGTTTGGCAGCTCAAAAAAGCCCTAAAAATGCATCTCAGGCCCTCAAAGATCTACAAAACTTTGGAGGCCAGAAAAAGGCATTTCCAGGCATCCTAGACCCACTAAAGTCCAGAAAATGTTGTCGGCCCGAAGTATGTGTCACAGAGCTCCAAATGTCCCAAAAATATTGGCAGCCTGAAAAAGACCTTAATCCGCATCCTAGAACCCTGAAATTCCTTAAAAATATTTTCGCCCCAAAAAAGCCATTTTAGAGCCTTGTAGGGCCAGAATGTTTGGCAGCCCAAAAAAGCCCTAAAAATGCATCTCAGGCCTCCAAAAATCTACAAAACTTTGGAGCCACGAAAAAGGCGTTTCCAGGCATCCTAGACCCCCTAAAGTCCAGAAAATGTTGGCGGCCCGAAAAATATGTCACAGAGCTCCAAATGTCCCCAAAACATCGGCAGCCTGAAAAAAACCTTAATCCGCATCCTAGAACACTGAAATTCCCAAAGATATTTTCGCCCCAAAAAAGCCATTTTAGAGCCCTGTAGGACCAGAATGTTTGGCAGCCCAAAAAAGCCCTAAAAATGCATCTCAGGCCTCCAAAAATCTACAAAACTTTGGAGGTATGAAAAAGGCATTTCCAGTCATTCTAGACCCCCTAAAGCCCATAAAATGTTGGCAGCCCGAAACATGTGTCACAGAGCTCCAAATGTCCCAAAAACATCGGCAGCCTGAAAAGACCTTAATCGACATCCTAGAACCCTGAAATTCCCAAAAAATATTTTTACCTCAAAAAAGCCATTTCAGTGCATAGTAGGACCAGAATGTTTGGCAGCCCAAAAAAGCCCTAAAAATGCCACTCAGGCCTCCAAAAATCTACAAAACTTTGGAGCCCCGAAAAAGGCATTTCTAGGCATCCTAGACCCCCTAAAGTCCAGAAAATGTTGTCGGCCCGAAGTATGTGTCACAGAGCTCCAAATGTCCTAAAAACATTGGCAGCCTGAAAAAGACCTTAATCGGCATCCTAGAACCCTGAAATTCCCAAAACTATTTTCGCCCCAAAAAAGACATTTTAGATCCCTGTAGGACCAGAATGTTTGGCAGCCCAAAAAAGCCCTAAAAATTCATCTCAGGCCTCCAAAAATCTACAAAACTTTGGAAGCCAGAAACAGGTGTTTCCAGGCATCCCAGACCCCCGAAAATCCAGAAAATGTGGGCGGCCCTAAAGATGTGTCACAGAGCTCCAAAAGTCCCCAAAACATCGGCAGCCTGAAAAAGACCTTAATCCACATCCTAGAACCCTGAAATTCTCAAAAATATTTTTCAGCCCAAAAAAGCCATCTTAGACCCGGTAGTACCAGAATGTTTGGCAGCCCAAAAAAGCCCTAAAAATGCCACTCAGGGCTCCAAAAATCTACAAAACTTTGGAGCCCCGAAAAAGGCATTTCCAGGCATCCTAGTTCCCCTAAAGTCCAGAAAATGTTGGCAGCCCGAAACAAGTGTCACAGAGCTCCAAATGTCCCAAAAACACTGGCAGCCTGAAAAAGACCTTAATCTGCATCCTAGAACCCTGAAATTCTCAAAAATATTTTCAGCCCAAAAAAGCCATCTTAGACCCCGGTAGGGCCAGAATGTTTGGCAGCCCAAAAAAGCCCTAAAAATGCATCTCAGGCCTCCAAAAATCTACAAAACTTTGGAGCCACGAAAAAGGCGTTTCCAGGCATCCTAGACCCCCTAAAGTCCAGAAAATGTTTGCGGCCCAAAAAATATGTCACAGAGCTCCAAATGTCCCCAAAATATCGGCAGCCTGAAAAAGACCTTAATCCGCATCCTAGAACCCTGAAATTCTCAAAAATATTTTCAGCCCAAAAGAGCCATGTTAGACCCCAGTAGGACGAGAATGTTTGGCATCCCAAAAAAGCCATAAAAATGACACTCAGTCCTCCAAAAATCTACAAAACTTTGGAGCCCCGAAAAAGGCATTTCCAGGCATCGTAGACCCCCTAAAGTCCAGAAAATGTTGGCAGCCTGAAACATGTGTCACAGAGCTTCAAATGTCCCAAAAAACATCGGCAGCCTTAAAAAGCCCTTGATCCACATCCTAGAACCCTGAAATTCCCAAAAATATTTTCGCCCCAAAAAAGCCATTTTAGAGTCCTGTAGGACCAGAATGTTTGGCAGCCCAAAAAAGCCCTAACAATGTATCTCAGGCCTCCAAAAATCTACAAAACTTTGGAGCTATGAAAAAGGCATTTCCAGTCATTCTAGACCCCCTAAAGCCCATAAAATGTTGGCAGCCCGAAACATGTGTCACAGAGCTCCAAATGTCCCAAAAACATCGGCAGCCTGAAAAGACCTTAATCGACATCCTAGAACCCTGAAATTCCCCAAAAATATTTTTACCTCAAAAAAGCCATTTCAGTGCATAGTAGGACCAGAATGTTTGGCAGCTCAAAAAAGCCCTAAAAATGCATCTCAGGCCCTCAAAGATCTACAAAACTTTGGAGGCCAGAAAAAGGCATTTCCAGGCATCCTAGACCCACTAAAGTCCAGAAAATGTTGTCGGCCCGAAGTATGTGTCACAGAGCTCCAAATGTCCCAAAAACATTGGCAGCCTGAAAAAGACCTTAATCCGCATCCTAGAACCCTGAAATTCCTTAAAAATATTTTCGCCCCCAAAAAAGCCATTTTAGAGCCTTGTAGGGCCAGAATGTTTGGCAGCCTAAAAAAGCCCTAAAAATGCATCTCAGGCCTCCAAAAATCTACAAAACTTTGGAGCCACGAAAAAGGCGTTTCCAGGCATCCTAGACCCCCTAAAGTCCAGAAAATGTTGGCGGCCCGAAAAATATGTCACAGAGCTCCAAATGTCCCCAAAACATCGGCAGCCTGAAAAAAAACCTTAATCCGCATCCTAGAACACTGAAATTCCCAAAGATATTTTCGCCCCAAAAAAAGCCATTTTAGAGCCCTGTAGGACCAGAATGTTTGGCAGCCCAAAAAAGCCCTAAAAATGCATCTCAGGCCTCCAAAAATCTACAAAACTTTGGAGGCCAGAAACAGGTGTTTCCAGGCATCCCAGACCCCCTAAAATCCAGAAAATGTGGGCGGCCCTAAAGATGTGTCACAGAGCTCCAAAAGTCCCCAAAACATCGGCAGCCTGAAAAAGACCTTAATCCACATCCTAGAACCCTGAAATTCTCAAAAATATTTTTCAGCCCAAAAAAGCCATCTTAGACCCGGTAGTACCAGAATGTTTGGCAGCCCAAAAAAGCCCTAAAAATGCCACTCAGGCCTCCAAAAATCTACAAAACTTTGGAGCCCCGAAAAAGGCATTTCTAGGCATCCTAGACCCCCTAAAGTCCAGAAAATGTTGGCAGCCCGAAACAAGTGTCACAGAGCTCCAAATGTCCCAAAAACATTGGCAGCCTGAAAAAGACCTTAATCCGCATCCTAGAACCCTGAAATTCCCAAAAACATTTTCGCCCCAAAAAAGCCATTTTAGAGCCTTGTAGGGCCAGAATGTTTGGCAGCCCAAAAAAGCCCTAAAAATGCCACTCAGGCCTCCAAAAATCTACAAAACTTTGGAGCCCCGAAAAAGGCATTTCTAGGCATCCTAGACCCCCTAAAGTCCAGAAAATGTTGGCAGCCCGAAACAAGTGTCACAGAGCCCCAAATGTCCCAAAAACATTGGCAGCCTGAAAAAGACCTTAATCCGCATCCTAGAACCCTGAAATTCCCAAAAATATTTTCGCCCCAAAAAAGCCATTTTAGAGCCTTGTAGGGCCAGAATGTTTGGCAGCCCAAAAAAGCCCTAAGAATGCATCTCAGGCCTCCAAAAATCTACAAAACTTTGGAGCCACGAAAAAGGCGTTTCCAGGCATCCTAGACCCCCTAAAGTCCAGAAAATGTTGGCGGCCCGAAAAATATGTCACAGAGCTCCAAATGTCCCCAAAACATCGGCAGCCTGAAAAAAACCTTAATCCGCATCCTAGAACACTGAAATTCCCAAAGATATTTTCGCCCCAAAAAAGCCATTTTAGAGCCCGGTAGACCAGAATGTTTGGCAGCCCAAAAAAGCCCTAAAAATGCCACTCAGGCCTCCAAAAATCTACAAAACTTTGGAGCCCCGAAAAAGGCATTTCTAGGCATCCTAGACCCCAAAAGTCCAGAAAATGTTGGCAGCCCGAAACAAGTGTCACAGAGCTCCAAATGTCTCAAAAACATTGGCAGCCTGAAAAAGACCTTAATCTGCATCCTAGAACCCTGAAATTCCCAAAACTATTTTCGCCCCAAAAAGACATTTTAGATCCCTGTAGGACCAAAATGTTTGGCAGCCCAAAAAAGCCCTAAAAATGCATCTCAGGCCTCCAAAAATCTACAAAACTTTGGAGGCCAGAAACAGGTGTTTCCAGGCATCCCAGAGCCCCTAAAGTCCAAAAAATGTTGGCAGACCGAAACAAGTGTCACAGAGCTCCAAATGTCCCAAAAACATTGGCAGCCTGAAAAAGACCTTAATCCGCATACTAGAACCCTGAAATTCCCAAAAATATTTTCGCCCCAAAAAAGACATTTTAGATCCCTGTAGGACCAGAATGTTTGGCAGCCCAAAAAAGCCCTAAAAATGCATCTCAGGCCTCGAAAAATCTACAAAACTTTGGAGGCCAGAAACAGGTGTTTCCGGGCATCCTAGAGCCCCTAAAATCCAGAAAATGTGGGCGGCCCGAAAGATGTGTCACAGAGCTCCAAAAGTCCCCAAAACATCGGCAGCCTGAAAAAGACCTGAATCCACATCCTAGAACCCTGAAATTCTCAAAAATATTTTCAGCCCAAAAAAGCCATCTTAGACCAGGTAGTACCAGAATGTTTGGCAGCCCAAAAAAGCCCTAAAAATGCCACTCAGGCCTCCAAAAATCTACAAAACTTTGGAGCCCCAAAAAAGGCATTCCCAGGCATCCTCGACCCCCTAAAATCCAGAAAATGTGACCGGCCCGAAAGATGTGTCACAGAGCTCCAAATGTCCCAAAAACACTGGCATCCTGAAAAAGACCTTAATCCGCATCGTAGAACCCTGAAATTCTCAAAAATATTTTCAGCCCAAAAAAGCCATCTTAGACCCCGGTAGGACCAGAATGTTTGGCAGCCCAAAAAAGCCCTAAAATGCATCTCAGGCCTCCAAAAATCTACAAAACTTTGGTGCCCCGAAAAAGGCATTTCCAGGCATCCTAGACCCCCTAAAGTCCAGAAAATGTTGGCAGCCTGAAACAAGTGTCACAGAGCTCCAAATGTCCCAAAAACATTGGCAGCCTGAAAAAGACCTTAATCCGCATCCTAGAACCCTGAAAATCCCAAAAATATTTTTGCCCCAAAAAAGACATTTAGATCCCTGTAGGACCAGAATGTTTGGCAGCCCAAAAAAGCCCTAAAAATGCATCTCAGGCCTCCAAAAATCTACAAAAGTTTGGAGCCACGAGCCCCTAAAATCCAGAAAATGTGGGCGGCCCGAAAGATGTGTCACAGAGCTCCAAAAGTCCCCAAAACATCGGCAGCCTGAAAAAGACCTTAATCCACATCCTAGAACCCTGAAATTCTCAAAAATATTTTCAGCCCAAAAAAGCCATCTTAGACCAGGTAGTACCAGAATGTTTGGCAGCCCAAAAAAGCCCTAAAAATGCCACTCAGGCCTCCAAAAATCTACAAAACTTTGGAGCCCCAGAAAAGGCATTTCCAGGCATCCTAGACCCCCTAAAATCCAGAAAATGTGGCCGGCCCGAAAGATGTGTCACAGAGCTCCAAATGTCCCAAAAACACTGGCAGCCTGAAAAAGACCTTAATCCGCATCGTAGAACCCTGAAATTCTCAAAAATATTTTCAGCCCAAAAAAGCCATCTTAGACCCCGGTAGGACCAGAATGTTTGGCAGCCCAAAAAAGCCCTAAAATGCATCTCAGGCCTCCAAAAATCTACAAAACTTTGGTGCCCCGAAAAAGGCATTTCCAGGCATCCTAGACCCCCTAAAGTCCAGAAAATGTTGGCAGCCTGAAACAAGTGTCACAGAGCTCCAAATGTCCCAAAAGCATTGGCAGCCTGAAAAAGACCTTAATCCGCATCCTAGAACCCTGAAAATCCCAAAAATATTTTTGCCCCAAAAAAGACATTTTAGATCCCTGTAGGACCAGAATGTTTGGCAGCCCAAAAAAGCCCTAAAAATGCATCTCAGGCCTCCAAAAATCTACAAAAGTTTGGAGCCACGAAAAAGGCGTTTCCAGGCATCCTAGACCCCCTAAAGTCCAGAAAATGTTGGCGGCCCGAAAAATATTTCACAGAGCTCCAAATGTCTCAAAAAAATTGGCAGCCTGAAAAAGACCTTAATCCGCATCCTAGAACCCTGAAATTCCCAAAACTATTTTTGCCCCAAAAAAGACATTTTAGATCCCTGTAGGACCAGAATGTTTGGCAGCCCAAAAAAGCCCTAAAAATGCATCTCAGGCCTCCAAAAATCTACAAAACTTTGGAGGCCAGAAACAGGTGTTTCCAGGCATCCCAGACCCCCTAAAGTCCAGAAAATGTTGGCAGCCCGAAACAAGTGTCACAGAGCTCCAAATGTTCCAAAAACATTGGCAGCATGAAAAATACCTTAATCCGCATACTAGAACCCTGAAATTCCCCAAAAAATTCTCGCCCCAAAAAAGCCATTTTAGAGCCCTGTAGAAACAGTATGTTTGGCAGCCCAAAAAAGCCCTAAAAATGCATCTCAGGCCTCCAAAAATCTACAAAACTTTGGAGGCCAGAAAAAGGCCTTTCCAGGCATCCTAGACCCCCTAAAGTCCAGAAAATGTGGCCGGCCCGAAAGATGTGTCACAGAGCTCCAAATGTCCCAAAAACACTGGCAGCCTGAAAAAGACCTTAATCCGCATCGTAGAACCCTGAAATTCTCAAAAATATTTTCAGCCCAAAAAAGCCATCTTAGAGCCCTGTAGGACCAGAATGTTTGGCAGCCCAAAAAAGCCCGAAAATGCATCTCAGGCCTCCAAAAATCTACAAAACTTTGGAGGCAAGAAAAAGGCGTTTCTAGGCATCCTAGACCCCCTAAAATCCAGAAAATGTGGGCGGTCCGAAAGATGTGCCCCAGAGCTCCAAATGTCCCAAAAACACTGGCAGCCTGAAAAAGACCTTAATCCGCATCGTAGAACCCTGAAATTTCCAAAAATATTTTCAGCCCAAAAAAGCCATCTTAGAGCCCTGTAGGACCAGAAGGTTTGGCAGCCCAAAAAAGCCCTAAAAATGCATCTCAGGCCTCCAAAAATCTACAAAAAGTTGGAGGCCAGAAAAAGGCGTTTCTAGGCATCCTAGACCCCCTAAAATCCAGAAAATGTGGGCGGTCCGAAAGATGTGCCACAGAGCTCCAAATGTCCCAAAAACACTGGCAGCCTGAAAAAGACCTTAATCCGCATCGTAGAACCCTGAAATTCCCAAAAATATTTTCACCCCAAAACAGCCATCTTAGACTCTGGTAGGACCAGAATGTTTGGCAGCACAAAAAAGCCCTAAAAATGCATCTCAGGTCTCCAAAAATCTACAAAACTTTGGACACACGAAAAAGGCGTTTCCAGTCATCCTAGACCCCCTAAAGTCCAGAAAATGGTGGCGGCCCAAAAAATACGTCACAGAGATCCAAATGTCCCCAAAACATCGGCAGCCTGAAAAAGACCTTAATCCGCATCCTAGAACCCTGAAATTCTCAAAAATATTTTCAGCCCAAAAAAACCATCTTAGACCCCAGGCCAGAATGTTTGGCAGCCCAAAAGAGCCCTAAAAATGCCACTCAGGCCTCCAAAAATCTACAAAACTTTGGAGCCCCAAAAAAAGCATTTCCAGGCATCCTATACCCCCTAAAGTCCAGAAAATGTTGGCAGCCTGAAACAAGTGTCACAGAGCTCCAAATGTCCCAAAAACATTGGCAGCCTGAAAAAGACCTTAATCCGCATCCTAGAACCCTGAAAATCCCAAAAATATTTTTGCCCCAAAAAAGACATTTTAGATCCCTGTAGGACCAGAATGTTTGGCAGCCCAAAAAGTCCTAAAAATGCATCTCAGGCCTCCAAAAATCTACAAAACTTTGGAGCCACGAAAAAGGCGTTTCCAGGCATCCTAGATCCCCTAAAGTCCAGAAAATGTTGGTGGCCCGAAAAATATGTCACAGAGCTCCAAATGTCCCCAATACATCGGCAGCCTGAAAAAGACCTTAATCCGCATCCTAGAACCCTGAAATTCTCAAAAATATTTTCAGCCCAAAAAAGCCATCTTAGACCCGGGTAGACCAGAATGTTTGGTAGCCCAAAAAAGCCCTAAAAATGCCACTCAGGCCTCCAAAAATCTACAAAACTTTGGAGCCCCGAAAAAGGCATTTCCAGGCATCCTAGACCCCCTAAAATCCAGAAAATGTGGCCGGCCCGAAAGATGTGTCACAGAGCTCCAAATGTCCCAAAAACATTGGCAGCCTGAAAAAGACCTTAATCCACATCCTAGAACCCTTAAATTCCCAAAAATATATAAGCTCCAAAAAAGCCATCTTTGACTCCCGTAGGACCAGAATGTTTGGCAGCCCAAAAAAGCCCTAAAAATGCATCTGATGCCTCCAAAAATCTACAAAACTTTGGAGCCACGGAAAAGGCGTTTCCAGGCATCCTAGAACCCCTAAAGTCCAGAAAATGTTAGCGGCCTGAAAGATGTGTCACAGAGCTCCAAATGTCCCAAAAACACTGGCAGCCTGAAAAAGACCTTAATCCGCATCGTAGAACCCTGAAATTCTCAAAAATATTTTCAGCCCAAAAAAGCCATCTTAGACCCCGGTACGACCAGAATGTTTGGCAGCCCAAAAAAGCCCTAAAATGCATCTCAGGCCTCCAAAAATCTACAAAACTTTGGAGCCCCGAAAAAGGCATTTCCAGGCATCCTAGACCCCCTAAAGTCCAGAAAATGTTGGCAGCCTGAAACATGTGTCATGGAGCTCCAAATATCCCCCACAAACATCGGCATCCTGAAAAAGACCTTAATCCGCATCCTAGAACCTTGAAATTCCCAAAAATATTTTTGCCCCAAAAAATCCATTTTAGAGCCCTGTAGGACCAGAATGTTTGGCAGCCCAAAAAAGCCCTAAAAATGTATCTCAGGCCCCCAAAAATCTACAAAACTTTGGAGCTATGAAAAAGGCATTTCCAGTCATTCTAGACCCCCTAAAGCCCATAAAATGTTGGCAGCCCGAAACATGTGTCACAGAGCTCCAAATGTCCCCAAAACATTGGCAGCCTGAAAAAGACCTTAATCGACATCCTAGAACCCTGAAATTCCCCAAAAATATTTTTACCCAAAAAAAGCCATCTTAGTGCATGGTAGGACCAGAATGTTTGGCAGCCCAAAAAAGCCCTAAAACTGCATCTCAGGCCCTCAAAGATCTACAAAACTTTGGAGGCCAGAAAAAGGCATTTCCAGGCATTCTAGAACCCCTAAAATCCAGAAAATGTGGGCGGCCCGAAAGATGTGTCACAGAGCTCCAAATG
This sequence comes from Ambystoma mexicanum, assembly GCF_040938575.1. Lineage (NCBI taxonomy): Eukaryota > Metazoa > Chordata > Amphibia > Caudata > Ambystomatidae > Ambystoma > Ambystoma mexicanum. The sequence continues at coordinate 217,503,795 of NC_090941.1, forward strand.
TCCCAAAATCATCGGCAGCCTGAAAAAGACCTTAATCCAAATCCTAGAACCCTGAAATTCTCAAAATATTTTCAGCCCAAAAAAGCCATCTTAGACCCCGGTAGGACCAGAATGTTTGGCAACCCAAAAAAGCCCTAAAAATGCCACTCAGGCCTTCAAAAATCTACAAAACTTTGGAGCCCCGAAAAAGGCGTTTCTAGGCATCCTAGACCCCCTAAAGTCCAGAAAATGTTGGCGGCCCGAAAAATATGTCACAGAGCTCCAAATGTTCCAAAAACACCGGCAGCCTGAAAAAAGCCATTTTAGAGCCCTGTAGGGCCAGAATGTTTGGCAGCCCAAAAAAGCCCTAAAAATGCATCTCAGGCCTCCAAAAATCTACAAAACTTTGGAGGCCAGAAAAAGGCGTTTCCAGGCATCCTAGACCCCCTAAAATCCAGAAAATGTGGGCGGCCCGAAAGATGTGTCACAGAGCTCCAAATGTCCCAAAATCATTGGCAGCCTGAAAAAAACCTTAATCCGCATCCTAGAACCCTGAAAATCCCAAAAATATTTTTGCCCCAAAAAAGACATTTTAGATCCCTGTAGGACCAGAATGTTTGGCAGCCCAAAAAAGCCCTAAAAATGCATCTCAGGCCTCCAAAAATCTACAAAACTTTGGAGCCACGAAAAAGGCGTTTCCAGGCATCCTAGACCCCCTAAAGTCCAGAAAATGTTGGTGGCCCGAAAAATATGTCACAGAGCTCCAAATGTCCCCAATACATCGGCAGCCTGAAAAAGACCTTAATCCGCATCCTAGAACCCTGAAATTCTCAAAAATATTTTCAGCCCAAAAAAGCCATCTTCGACCCTGGTAGGACCAGAATGTTTGGCAGCCCAAAAAAGCCCTAAAATGCATCTCAGGCCTCCAAAAATCTACAAAACTTTGGAGCCCCGAAAAAGGCATTTCCAGGCATCCTAGACCCACTAAAGTCCAGAAAATGTTGGTGGCCCGAAACAAGTGTTACAGAGCTCCAAATGTTCCAAAAACATTGGCAGCATGAAAAAGACCTTAATCCGCATCC